>NW_024070193.1:4859975-5246442 GCF_014754425.2 Oryx dammah
TGGTCATAACTTTTCTTTCAAGGAGTAAGTGTCTTAATTTTATGGCTACAATTACCATCCACAGTGATTTTGGAAACCAGAAAAATAAAGTCAGCCACTGTTTCCCCATCTATTTGTCATGAAAGTGATGGGGCCAGATGCCATGATTTCAGTTTTCTGAATGATGAGCTTTAAGCCAACTTTTTCACTCTCCTCTTTCACTTTCATCAAGAGGTTTTTTAGCTCCTCTTCACTTTCTGCCATAAGGGTGGTGTCATCTGCATACCTGAGATGATTGATATTTCTCCCAGCAATCTTGATTCCAGCTTGTGTTTCTTCCAGTCCAGCGTTTCTCATGATGTACTCTGCATATAAGTTAAATAAGCAGGGTGACAATATACAGCCTTGACGTACTCCTTTCCCTATTTGAAACCAGTCTGTTGTTCCATGTCTAGTTCTAACTGTTGCTTCCTGACCTGCATACAGATTTCTCAAGAGGCAGGTCATGTGGTCAGGTAGTCCCATCTCTCTCAGAATTTTCCATGGTTTATTGTGATCCACACAGTCAAAGGCTTTGGCATAGTCAATAAAACAGAAATAGGTGTTTTTCTGGAACTCTCTTGCTTTTTTCATGACCCAGCGGATGTTGGCAATTTGATCTCTGGTTCCTCTGCCTTTTCTAAAACCAGTTTGAACATCAGGAAGTTCACGGTTCACATATTGCTGAAGCCTGGCTTGGAGAATTTTGAGCATTACTTTACTAGTGTGTGAGATGAGTGCAATTGTTCGGTAGTTTGAGCATTCTTTGGCATTGCCTTTCTTTGGGATTGGAGTGAAAACTGACCTTTTCCAGTCCTGTGGCCACTGCTGAGTTTTCCAAATTTGCTGGCATATTGAGTGCAGCACTTTCACAGCATCATCTTTCAGGATTTGAAATAGCTCCACTGGAATTCCATCACCTCCACTAGCTTTGTTCGTAGTGATGCTTTCTAAGGCCCACTTGACTTCACATTCCAGGATGTCTGGCTCTAGATGAGTGATCACACCATTGTGATTATCCGGGTCATGAAGATCTTTTTTGTACAATTCTGTGTATTCTTGCCACCTCTTCTTAATATCTTCTGCTTCTGTTAGGTGCATACCATTTCTGTCCTTTATCGAGCCCATCTTTGCATGAAATGTTCCCTTGGTATCTCTAATTTTCTTGAAGAGATCTCTAGTCTTTCCCATTCTGTTGTTTTCCTCTATTTCTTTGCATTGATCGCTGAAGAAGGCTTTCTTATCTCTTCTTGCTATTCTTTGGAACTCTGCATTAAGATGCTTATATCTTTCCTTTTCTCCTTTGCTTTTCACTTCTCTTCTTTGCTACTTTTACTGAGATGTAATTGACATAGGGCACCAAGTCTCAGATGTATAGCAGAATGGCTTGATTTACATATACTGTGAAATGATTACCACAATGAATGTGGTTAACATCCATCATCTCGAATAGATTTTTCAAAAAAGAAAAAAGTGGGTTTCTTTTGACTCATGATGAGAACTCTTAGAATTGAATCCCCTGACAACTCTCAAATACACCATACAGCCATGTGAATTACGCTGATGCTGCTGCGTGCGTTGCGTTGCTAGTACTCACATGTCTCATAACTGGAAGTTTGTACCTTTTGACCACCTTCATCCAGGCCCCCCATCTCCTTCCCCACCGCCACCTCTGCTAACCACACATCTGATCTCTTTTTTATGAGCTTGGTTTCTTTCTTTCTTCTTCCTTTTTTAAGAAGATTCCCCATATAAAGGATTTAATACCATATCTATCTTTGTCTGTCCGTGTACATCTTATAAGAACCTTCTAAGTAGGACTGCTCCCTGATATGTAGGTGAGAAAATCAAAGGGTAAGCAGGGTCCATGTTTGTGTTCAATATCATGCAGCTAGAAAATGGTAGAACCAAGGTTTGAACTCTGGTCTGTCTGATGCCTCAGTCTCAGCTATTCTTGTATGCCAAGGGCTTCTCCATCCTCGGACAATGTTGAAACTGATGTTAAGACCCTAGTAAATTCCACCCTCAGAAGAAAAACCCAGGCTTCTTTTTGGTGAAGCTTCTCAACTCAAATGATTCTCCATCTGAGAGGCAGGTAGTTAACTGTGGCCAAGCTCTGGCTGGCCTTGAATCCAGCATCTGCAACATTGTTTTCTATGGAAAATAGCTCTTATTATCTCTGGCCCCAGCCCTCCGAAGTCTGTCTTGAAGCAAGACAGCAAGAATAGATTGCCAAGCAGAACTGTTCTTATAGTATTGGAAGGAAAATTCGCCATGTGAGGACAAGTCCAATCTCTGGATCAGTGTTAAACCTCACTCAGCGATCAAGGTCTGAGCAATTGTTCTGGCCATAAAGCTGGTCTTGCTTAAGGGGATCCGTGCTCTGAAAAGAAGTGACATGCAGAAGAAAGCTCACCACTGACTCCTTGACAGGTTTTGCAGGGTACCTCCCCTGATCCTGGAACAGGACTCCCAAGTGGGCCTCGGGGCTCAGGTTCCTACCACTCACAATGGCCCTGCCCTGGACTCCACCCAGGTGTGTGGGGGGGTAAAATCCCTGCTGGGTCATGGCGGAGGTGAGGCTCACTTCTGAGGGGCTCTCAGAAGGGACAGAAGAAAGGGGACTGAGTGTTGATTTCGTGGCCTGCACTATTAGGGACCTTCACATGCAGCTGCCTAGAAAATGCACAAGTGTTTTCACCATTCATAGCTCTGTTAGTTCCCGTGTTCTGATCCTAAGACCATAGCTCTGAAATCCGGGTAAGCAGCTCTGGGTGTGAGTTCTGACTGCCCGCCCCAGAATGATGGTGCAATGAGGGCAGTGTATTCACTACTGTGGCCCCAGTACCTCCAGCCCTGCCTCCTCACACACAGGAGGATCTCAGTACTTGTCTGTTAAGTTGAATTACCCCTGTACCGCTTACTTAGCCTCTTTAAGGCTTCTGTCTCCTCATCAGTAAAGGTAGGAAAAATAAAACCTAGATCATAGCGTTTTCAGTTATACTTTACATTGTGAGATTGCTGTAGATGCATATATGGTTGTAAGAAATAACATGTAGAGACTCCAGGAGTCCTCTCCCCAGGTGGTTCAGTTCAGTTCAGTCGCTCAGTCGTGTCCGACTCTTTGCGACCCCATGAATTGCAGCACGCCAGGCCTCCCTGTCCATCACCAACTCCTGGAGCTCAGTCAGACTCCATCAAGTCAGTGATGCCATCCAGCCATCTCATCCTCTGTCATCACCTTCTCCTCCTGCCCCCAATCCCTCCCAGCATCAGAGTCTTTTCCAATGAGTCAACTCTTTGCATGAGTTGGCCAAAGTCCTGGAGTTTCAGCTTTAGCATCATTCCTTCCAAAGAAATCCCAGGGCTGATCGCCTTCAGAATGGACTGGTTGGATCTCCTTGCAGTCCAAGGGACTCTCAAGAGTCTTCTCCAATACCACAGTTCAAAAGCATCAATTCTTCGGCGCTCAGCCTTCTTCACAGTCCAACTCTCACATCCATACATGACCACAGGAAAAACCATAGCCTTGACTAGACGGACCTTAGTCGGCAAAGTAATGTCTCTGCTTTTGAATATACTATCTAGGTTGGTCATAACTTTTCTCCCAAGGAGTAAGCGTCTTTTAATTTCCCCAGGTGGTAGCATCTTGCAAAGAGACAGCACAACGTCACGACCAGGATGTCGACACTGATCAACCCATTGATCCTATAGGATTTCCCTTCTAGGATTTTTACGTGGATTAAGTGCAACTCTGTAGGCATCATGTTTAGCGGAGCATGTGCTTCCCGTAAACGTTTGGTGCAGATTTTAACTCAGCAGGTCTCAGGGAGCCTGAGAATCTGTGTTACCAGTCACCTCCCAGGGGGAGTCTGCTGTGGTGACTGGCTAAGCATGTAGACTCCAGAGTCCAGACTGTTGCTGTTTAGTTACTCAGCTGTGTCCAAATCTTTGTGACCCTATGGACTGTAGCCCACTAGGCTCCTCTGTCCATGGGAATTCTCCAGGCAAGAATACTGGAGTGGGCTGCCATCTTCCTGACCCAAGGAGCAAACCTGTGTCTCCTGCATTGCACGCAGATTCTGTACCGCTGAGCCACCTGGGAAGCCCCCAGAATCAGACTGCCAGGGTTGAATTCTAGTGGCACCTTTATTACCTTTAGGACCTCAGACAAGTTATTTAACCTCTCTATGCTTGGGTTTCTTCTTTTACTTCATGTGGGTATTTCTGATCCCTACCTCATAGGGTTGTTGTGAAGCTTAAATGAGAAAATTGTCTGAAAGCACTTAGAACAGTGCCTGGGCCATAGCAAGTGCTCATTAAGTGTTAGGTTTCATTATCGTTTTGTGGCTTTCCAAATGGCACTAGTGGTAAAGAACCTGCCTGCCAACGCAGGAGGTGTAAGAGATGCGGGTTCGATCTCTGGCTTGGGACGATCCCCCGAAGTAGGGCATGGCATGGCAACTCACTCCAGTATTCTTGCCTGGAGAATCCCATGGACAGAGGTCACAAAAAGTTGGACATGACTAAAACAACTTAGCATGTAGCATCATTATCATCTTAGATTCTTTCTTATTCTATATACTCTCTCATTGAAATAAGATGATTGGGGTTTTTCCAATGGTTACTTAGGCCCCCGGAAAAGTAGAAATTTACCTATTTTCTATGAGAAAAGAGAAGATATTGCTAGAAGGGATTTGTAGAGCTCTTCTAGACCAAAAATGGTAAATGTCTGATTCACGAGTTTTTCTTCCCCACCCACAGCAGACATTACTAATCAATCTTGACATTCTTTCTTCATTGAACCTCAACAATGGCTTCAGAGGCCTTCTTAAGGGAGGGCTCCCGGCACAGCTAGTGCTCAAGACGAAACCTGTCTGCCAAAACTGCTGTGGTCTAAGCTCCTCCCAGTAGTGGAGGTTTAGCCCCAGGGCTACAACCTGACTTCCAAGGGCTCACGCTGTCACCTAGAGACGAGTCTGAACTAGAACCCACATCCGGGCTCTTGGTGGAACAAGATGGAGTGAAGACAAGAAAGGAAGACCAGGAGAGATCATGAGAGCACAGGAGAGGCAAAACAACCATGGGTGAGAAAGACTTTCTTCACAGACAGGTCAGTGCATGGGAAAGAACCGTAAGAGCCTCTGTTCACTGTGGCCATTTCAGACTGGCAGCCACTGGCATTTCCCTTGTTGCCCCATAAAGTATGACGTTGGAGGACACAGTGAAAAAATGAACTACTTATTGGGAACGTAGTGTGCAAACGAAAGCTGTCTTTACAATACCAACTCTGCGTGCTAAGTTGCTTTGGTTGTGTCTGACTCTCTGCAACCCCATATGCTGTAGCCTGCCAGGCTCCTCTGTCCATGGGATTCTCCAGGCAAGAATACTGGAGTGGGGTACCATTTCCTCCTCCAGGGGATCTTCCCCACCCAAGGATCAAACCAGTGTCTCCTGTGTCTTCTGCATCGGCAGGCGGGTTCTAGACTATTGGTGCCACCTGGGAAGCTCACAGTACTAACTGGGGAGCCTTAAAAAGTCAAAAGGAAAAAATGGCAGGGAGAGACCTTACTCGCACTTAATTGAACTCCTGAGGGCCTTCCCAGTGTTATTTGAGTTCTATCAGTCTTGCTGCCAGCATCCCAGTCTTGATGAGGTGGCTGTGTGCTCCACCCTGCAACTCTGCCTCTTCCCACTCTCAGTTCTCATCACTGGACCATGCATGACTTCACGAACCCTCGTGGACACACATCTTCAGGGGAGATCCAATTGCGGCCATTTTTGTGGATTGGTAGAAAGACAGGAATCAGGTTCTTTGAGCAATTTGACCTATAATAGTATGAAAGAAGCCAGTTTCGGGGGCCGGGGGGCAAAAGCCAAAAGGGGTAGTAGGGAGAGGAATAAGGGAACCGGCATGATGAGGAGGTTCCTTGATGAGGAGGTTGATAAGGAAGAAGCAAGCAGGGAGGAGGCACAGAGAAACCGAGAGGGAGTCTAGGGAGTGGCTCTGTGGAGGAGGCAGAATCGTGGTTCCTAGAGCAACCTTCTCCTGCACTTTCTTTTCCTTTTCATTTGTTAACCTGGAAAATTTCAAATCTATGTGAGGGAGAGCAACACAATAGCCCTCCTACCCCGCCCCGCCCCCGTACTCCCCACTTGGCTTCAGCCATCATCAGCTCAGGGCCCATCTAGTCTCTTCTCTGTCTCTCCTCACTCACTCACCTTCTTGATTCTTTACTTTTAATAAACTTCTGGTGCATTTATAACATCTTTGCTGTGACACACATTCTTATCAGAGATCTATGCACAGCCGAACGTATTATTATTATTTTTTTAGTTACTTAAGTAGTTTTTTGTTTTTGTTTTAAGAAATTTGCCCAACTTTTCTCTTTTAACTCCTTATATATATATTTTTTATTGTGGTAAAATATGCAGGACATAAATTTTCTATTTTAACCATTTTAAGTGTATAGTTCAGTGGGATCTATGTTGTGCAACTGTCACTTAAGCACTTATTTTTTTTTAAGTAGTTAATTTTAATAGTGAATGTGAACCCACCAACCAAAAGCTAAGACTTTGACAATGACCTGTATCTCTCCAGTGGTTCCCTCCCACCGTCCACCCCTCGCAGGTCTCCTCCCCTGGTAACCATCATTCTGAATCGCATCATCCTCCCCTCACTTCTGTTTTACATAGTTTTATTGCAGGTGAAGGCATGACTGTAATTATTCTTCATGCTATTTGTAACATCACAAGTAGGATGTTACGCAGTGGGGAATCTTTGGGAACTTGCCTTTTTCACCAGCTGCCGTCAGGATTCGTTTCTATCGCTGCAGGCCACTGTAAGTCACCGGTCGAGGCTGCTGTCTGCGTTCCCACGTGCGGACAGGACACTTCGCCCTTCCAGTGCACTTCCTTCTCCCTGCCCGACAGCACCTTGAGTGTGTCGCTCATCGGCATGACCACGACATTCAGACTGAAACCGCCCTGCTGAGACGTGGCCAGGGTGAAGTCGCCCGAACACTGATGTAAGGCAGGCCTTGAGATTAATCCTTGGGAAGGTCGAAGACTGGTCACCTCCATGAGAAAAGGCCTTCTGTCCCCATGCTTTATCTGCAGAGTAAGGCTCCCTCCGAGCAGTGATGGAAATTAAAGAGGCAGTTTTAGGACCTCCACACTGACCCAAAACGGAAATCATTTAGCAGCACGCAAATGGCAGAGTTGTCATACAGGCCAAATGAGATAATGATATGTGGGGACACTTTGAAGCCCAGAGCTGTTTCATACACGTGCAGTTGCGTTGTGACTGTTGCCATGACTCATGGGCATTGTCTGGACAAATCATTGCCCTCTTCCTCCACGAGTGCGGTACCCCAGCAAGACTAGATTTAAAGGAGAGAGCTGGGGAGAGATGCGAATGTTCACTGAATCTTCTGCCTGCTCTTTAGTCCCTGCCACAGCTCTTCAAGTTAAGAATTGCCTCTTTTACAGATGAGAAAACTGGGCTTGACGACATGCCCACAGTTCTAGAACTAATAGAGGTGGGGTTTGGGCTCAAATCCAGGTCTCTTCAAATCCAAAACCCCTTCTTTACTGTCACACTTCCCCAAATCCGCTCCTGCAGTCCTCACCCTTCCTAACTTGGCAGGATGAAAACCTCTTTACAATCTTTCTCAAGATCTTATGTCTTCCTAGTCTGAGACTACCGATGACCTAAAATAGAGTCTTCAAGAAAAAAGAAAAAGTCTTTGGGAAAACTGGGAGCCTTCCCAAGCTTTAATCTGTGCATTTACATCTGGAAACCAGGAAAACAGGCACAGCTGTGCTTGGGTCAGACTGTCACCTGGGTCATCCTATGTCCACTAGCCCTGTGTGGACAGGAGGAGAGTGCATTTCACAGGGCAGATGCAAGACCCTGCCTCTGGTTCGGGCAATGCTTCCACACTGTTTAGGTCCCTGATGGCTCAGTGGATTAAGAATCTGCCAGCAATACAGGAGACACAGGAGACTTGGGTTCGATCCCTTGGTTAGGAAGATCCCCTGAAGAAGGAAATGGCAACCCACTCTGGTATTCTTGCCTGAAAAATTCTATGGACAGAGGATCTGGGTGCCTACAGTCCAAAGGGTCGCAAAGAGTCCCACAGGACTGAGCGCATAAGCACCGGGGCAATCTCACTGTAACATGGGACTGTTAATACCTGTCCTGCCTCCCCAACGGGGGCTAAGATCAAATGAGATACTAGGCTGGGGCCTGATATAACTGGATGAGGTAAGAGACGGCAAAACAGTTTGAAAGCTGCAAAGCATTTCCCTCCAGTGTTAAAGTAAGCTGGCATTTGTTTCTGTTCTCATTCCCTCTCAGCCGAGCCCTCTTCCCAGGGCAAGCTCTATAGTAGGAGCTCCCCATAATGACTGAGGCTTGAGAACAGCCAGAAGGCACGGGCACCACGAAGCCATTTAAAGCAAACCAGAGGAAGTCCAGTCCCTCACTATTTATTTTATGAAGTTAGCGGCTGGATACGTTAAGCAAATGTTTTCTTCATTGTGGCAGTCCGCGAAAACAATGGGGCAAGGGCGGCCCGGGTTGCGGGGGGGGTACCCCGGGGAGGTTCAGGCCTCCACCCCTCCTACCCACCACCTCGAAGTCTCCGGAGAATGACAGGAAAAAATTAAAGACAGGGCTTTTCTTTTCGCGGTCACATGTCTGCGCTGCTGCTGTAATCAGAACCTGCACCAATTGGAAACGTTTCACCTCCTCCTCCCCCCCGCCCCTCCCCCGGCATGTTCCGGAGCCGACCCGGTGGAGGACTCCGGGGAGTTTGCCAAACACAGCAAACACTGGGGCGTGAGCGGCCGGAGGGGGCTCGGCCTCGGATCTCTCTGCCTTCCTCCTCGGTTCCCTCCCTTCCACACTGTTTTCATTTTCTAGGACTTCCTCCTCCGGGCGCGGGAGGGGGAGGAAAGACGCTGCCGTGCGCCCGGGGTGTTGTGTGAGTGTGTGTGTGGAGTGCGCGGTGTAACATGCTGTAATGGGAGGGAGCCGAGCGGCGTCTGAGAGCCCTGGACTGCAGCGGCCGTTCTGATCGCCGGAGCACCTGCGCACACGCCTCCCCGAGCAAGGGCGACCTGTCCCTTCAGGTACGCGCGGCGGCCGGCCCGTCCGGGCTGAGCGGCTGGGTGTGTGTGTGCGGGTAGCGAGCCGGCGAGGCAGCGCCCCAGGTCGGCGGCCGGTGGAGAGCGGAGCCCGGGAGGCGCCGGCGTGGACGCCCACCCTCGGGCGCCGTTGCGCGCCGTCAGCTCGGCGAGCCGGTCGGCGCGAGAGACGGGGGCGCGCGCGGGTCTGGAGCCGAGGGCGGCGGAGGTGCCTCAGGTCCTGCTCGAGTCCGCTGACCCTCGCCGGCGGCATGGCGAACGTGCGCCTGGGAAGTTAAGGGGCGGCGGGTACGGACTCGGCCTCCAATATGGTCGTCGTGGTCACGACTGCGGTGGGAGACCCCGCAGGTGGGAGGCCCCACCAGTTGGGAGACCCTACTGTGTGCGTGTGTGGCGGGTGCTGGCCCGCAGTGGCGGGCACCTGGGCGCGCACGGGAGGGTCTTCTGCGATCCCGCTCCCTGGGCCTTTGGAGTCCGGTGTGTGTCAGAGGCTGGTACCCAGCGCGCGCGGCGCGCCGGCTCCCCGCGCTCCCCGAGGTCGAGCGCCGCCCCGGCCCCCGGCGGACGTTGGCCGCCCGTGCGCGTGGGCACCCGCCCGGGAGGCGCAAGCTGCCTCCGGGCGCGCGGCGGAGGGGGGAGGGGAGAGAAGCCTCCCCGGGCGCGCCAGGCCCCGCCCCCGCCTCCCGGCCGGCTCACCTGGGCCGGCGCCCCACCTGCCGGGCGCTGGGGGCGAGCCCGGGGGCGTGGCCTTAGCGGGCGCTGTGGAGCCCGGCGGAGCCCGGACGAGGGCGGGCGGCGCCTCATTCCAGGGATTCCTCGCGCTCCCGCGCTCGCGTCCGCTGCCGAGCCGCCTCTAGGCGCGCGCCGCCCGCGTGTGCGTGTGGGTGTGCGGAGCGGCGGGGGTCGGTGCGGCGCGCGGGCGCGAAGGCGCCTGCGCGTGGGCGCACCCGCGGAGTGCGCCCGGCCCCGTGCGCCCTGCGGTCGCGCCCCTGCCTCTGCCCCCAGCGGGGCCTGGCCGGCCCGAGGTGGGCGCGCAGGGAGCCGCCCGGCGGTGAGTGCGGCAGAACCCGGCCGGGTGAGGGCTGGCCTGCGGGGAACTCAGGGGTGGGCTGACTCGGAGCGGGACGGGGGCGTCCTCGTGGAAGGACGAGGCGGTTTGTTCTTGCGGGGCGCTTCGAGCCTCCCGGAGGGAGAGCTCTAGCGTCTGGAGTGGAAGGTGTCTTGGGAGTCGGCGGCGAGGCGGCGGCCAGCGCCCTGCAGCCCCATGGTCGTGGCCGGCGGCTAAGGATGGCTGTGGGGCGGGATCGCAGAGCTGGGCAGCCGGGACCGGCTCTTCCTCTCTGTGTACTTCCTGCCCCCTCCCCAAAACAAGACTGCACACTTTTCCTGCAGCGAATGCAGGCCTTGCCGCAAAGCAAAGGTCTTTTCTGTTTTTGTTTTGTGTAAAGTCTCCTTTTATTCATCACTCGGAGACCTTTAAATATCTTAGGATGACAGTACTTGCTGGGGCTGTTAGTTTTCACTCGCGCTAACGGCAACTGTTCGTCTGTTTAAACCAGGTGATTCTTTTTTTCCAATCGGTTTCACTTTGATCATTGGTGGTGTGTGTTTGCTAGTTGTATTTCCTTCTCTGCGGTTAATAAGAACCAGGAGCCTGGGGGGCGGGGGCGGAGGCGGAGGCGGGTCTTCTAGTTTCTACGAGCAGCTGGTTGCCCCCTGTATTCGAAAGGTACTATCTCCTGTAGTTAGACTTTTTTCAAACTCAAGCCGAATTTGATGAAAACGAAGGCTCGCATCTGTTTCCTCTGAACATTCAAAGACAAAGGCAACAAGTGTTACTTCTATTAGTATTGGAAGGTCAGTTTTGCGTTCCATTTTAGCATACCAAAAACTTTAACTCTTTCTCTAGCGTCAGAGTCCACAGACTTGTAGTGTTCATTGTTTCCTGCTTGGAGCTGATGAAGTCTGCGCATGAGCCTGCGGGGAGCAGCGTGGGTCGTTTAAAGAGCGCTGAGGGGTCAGCGTCTCGAGGCTCTCCTGGGGTGGGGCGTGTTCTTGGAACAAGTTAGCTATCGTCTGTCTCTCAGTCTCTGCTCTCATTTAAATAATGGGTTAGGAAATGCTTAGAAGTTTGTTGTCTGCACTCTGGACAGTTGTGTGTGTGTGTTGTGTTTCCTGTTGCATCTGGCTGAAAAGTCGTCTCCCTCCTGGCAGAAATGATGTAAACCCGTCAATTTATTCTTTGACTTTGGCAGTGGTTTAATCCCAGGCTGATTTCCCTAGCCACTGTTTTCTCACACTTCTGGGCAGCCAGCCTTTGCTTTCCATTTGGAAGAGATTGCAAACTAATTCTTATGTTGACCAAAACACAATACAATTAAGAAGATAATTCTGCTATAAATAACCATGAACTGCATTCCAAAACTGTGAATGCTATAGTAAAAACAACTCCCCCAGGCGTACTTCTGGAGACTTGAGTTCAAGTCTTATCCTTGTCAACTACTCAGTTTTGTGACCAGAAAAATTTCCTGCCAGTTAACAGTTTGTGCTTCATTTTCCTCTGTAAGAGCATGATAAAATCTGTTCTGATACATCAGAGTTTCAGGAATTAAAGGGAAGCGTATGCTTTGAAAAATATTTTGTGTTACGCTATTTATAAAAGTCTTTGAAGATTTCAAAGAGCTTCATAAACACCGTTGTTGCAACTTCTCCCTGCTGATTTAGAACTACCACTCTACCTTGTGACGGAGAAGGCAATGGCACCCCACTCCAGTATTCTTGCCTGGAGAATCCCATGGATGGAGGAGCCTGGTGGGCTGCAGTCCATGGGGTTGGGAAGAGTCAGACAAGACTGAGCGACTTCACTTTCACTTTTCACTTTCATGCATTGGAGAAGGAAATGGCAACCCACTCCAGTGTTCTTGCCTGGAGAATCCCAGGGATGGGGGAGCCTGGTGGGCTGCCGTCTATGGGGTCACACAGAGTCGGACACGACTGAAGTGACTTAGCAGCAGCAGCAGCAGCACTCTACCTTGTAAAGATTTTAACTTGTCTTACAAAACTTAGGAATGAACACTTTCCCTTTCTAATGGTCTGTTTGGTAAGAGTTCCATAGTGGGAAATTCCTTTTCACTCCTTAGGGAGCCGGCCTTGTCATCATCCTCTGGTGGTTGCCAAAACAGAATCCTAAGGAAGATTTTACTTTGTGTTTGTTCCAGGTGTCTCTCCTCCATAATTTTGCTGTGCTACTTTCAGTTTGCCTTAATTAAATCGTAAGTAAAAGACTCATAATAAAAGCTGCCTTCCAGCCTTGAGTATGACTAAAAATGAGTCGCTGTAAGTTTAGGAGGTAAAAGTCAAATACACTGGGAGAATGCTAATGTAACTAAAATCATGACACTGTGTGGTAGCGTTAACATATCAAGTTGTCTGTTCCTTGATTGTGTTAGACAAGCTGTTGCAGCTATGAGAACCTGGTGAAAGAGTTTTGTTTTGTGGGTTTTTTTTGGGGGGCGGGTTAAGTTTCTGCCAGGTATGTTGACTGAGGCACGTTTGTGATTCTTTTAGGGAGCCTCTCTGAAGTTAGTCAAGTCTATATGTGGGCGCTTAAGAGAAAAGGGGATACGACTGATCAGTCTCTAGCCATTTAGGATCTGTCCACATTAAAACAGATTAAAAACCCAACAACTTAGAAATCAAACTGCCAAATTTTAATAATACAAACTGGCATGGTAGGGAAGGAAGGCGTGTTTGCAGGTGGTGCTGAAATCAGAAAAAAATCAGTGTTTACAGGTGTTTTGAGGCCTGATAACTGGATACAGTTGATTCTCATTATTCATGGATTTCTGTATTTCTGTATTTGTCTCCTCGGTAAAATTGATTTGCAGCCCCAAATCAGTACTTGAGGCAGCTTCATCCTAGGCACAGGGGTTCAGCATTCACTAACTTAAGAGTTCTCAGAGGCTTTACAGAACATGTTGATGGTAAATGATGAGAACTGACCATATTTAATGATGCAGATAAGGAAAGGCCTTCCTAGTGATGCAACGTGTTGTGGGTCAGAAGACTTTTCTAGGCTGCTGATAGGCGGGGAGTGGAAATTTTGGCGCAGTGGGGAGCTCGACCTGGGTATCGTGGGAAGTTTCCCAACTTGGGCTGTAATATAGGTCATGTCACTCATTCCTGGGGTGACAGATCCCTAAGAGGACCTGTTAGTACTTCTGAATAGGAGATTCTCAGTATCCTAGGAAAACAAGTGACAAGAACAAGCATGTCCAGAGTAAACTGAAAATGCCTGTGAGGTGCTGTGGAAGGCTGAGGTGTCGAAAATAGGTTCATAGTAGCCTAAATATGACAAAAGAAAATATACTCCCCGGTTTTATTTGACAACCATGTTGAAAATCTTAGTAATTGGTAGTCTACTCAGAAAGTCCAGATTTGAAGCTTCATTTTCCCTCCTTGGACGTGGTGGTAGTGTGTCCCCATACAGGCATCTTCCAGTGGGTGTTTTGTGGGGCTGGGTGAACTTCAGCCAGCAGTAAGAATTTTGCACTGGCATTGCGCAGCTTCACCCAAAGGGTGTGAAATACACGATAACCTGAGTTTGGTTTTGCAGCTGTAAAGTCTATATAGGTGGCCCTCGGCAGGCATGTGGTCGCTCTCATACTGTCCATGTGTTTGCATGGCTGACACTGATGCTAAACTGTATTACAGTAGCTAAGGATTTTAGTTATTGTTGGGCAGTTTGTCGCCAGAATCATCAAGATGATGAAATATCACACCCCACCCCCAGGGCAGGGGAGGGGCGTTGCTGAGGGTGCCCATAGACTCAAGCCTCGGACCACTTTAGTGTCAGAAGAGCTAAGATGTCGAGTTGAGTGCTCATGCAAAGATTTCCATCCAGAGTGGTACCTGTGATTCAGCCCAGCTGACTGTGTTGATGATGTGATGGGAGGTACGGATGATCAGGAGACAGAACTGAGTTGATGGCAGGCACCTGATCCTGGTTCCTGATTCCTGAGATGTCCCACGTGGGGAGAAAGCGATTGGAGGCCGCCCAGCCTATGAACCTGCCCTATTGAGCTTTCACGGGGTGGGGGAGGGGGGCACGTTAAAGCTCTACAGGAGGTATACACACCTGTACTAACTTAGTTTTCTGGAACAAGGGGAGCAGCACCAACAGAGCTGTTTCTCATCCTGGGGCTCATGCTGGCGGTTGATAATCCCCTGAAAGAATCTATAAGTGAAGTCTCTCAGTCGTGTCTGACTCGTGTGATTCCATGGACTGTAGTCTACCAGGCTTGTCTGTCCATGGGATTTTCCAGGCCAGAGTACTGGAGTGCGTTGCCATTTCCTTCTCCAGGGGATCTTCCTGACCCAGGGATCGAACCTAGGTCCCCTGGATTGCAGGCAGATGCTTTACCCTCTGAGCCAGCACGGAAGCCCGAAAGCAGCCATACTAGGGGCCTTAAACAAATAAGTTTTTAATTCCCTGGAAATAAGCATAGAACGCATAGAAGTATTGTTTATATTTCAGACATTCGACCGTCAAATGAATTTTCAGAAATCATTCTGTGTAGAAGTAAGGAATTGGATACAAGGGGAAGTGAGGCAAGTCCTTCTCACATTGTAGATGTGTACATTTCAGGAAGACAGGTCCAGGACACGTCCCGATAAGATTTAAGAGAAGGTGGACAAGCAAAGGATCCATCTATTTATACTCTGTCTTTGGAAGTATGACCATTGAAAGAGTATTATGAATAAAGACTGGCTTTCTGTTTGGGAGTGTGGCATACAGTTTAACATAAGAACTACAAACAGCAATGTGAAATTTTTCAGATATCACTTACTGAACCTTCAGAGTTATCCCTTGTAGTTTAATAGCAGGTTGTGTTGAGCATGACTAAGTGGAAACCGACCTTCCTGATACTGAACCTGTTCTTGGAGTTTGAAGTCCTCGGGGCTTATGTTAATTCCTGTGCAGCTGGAGTCCCAAGAATCCTTTGGCATTGCTGCCAGGGTCATCTGCCCCACTCTGCCCGGCCGACTTGGTGCGAGAATCTTCTTACCTGCCTTGGTTACGGTTCATGGGACTCTGCTTCTCTCTATTCAGAGGAAGTGAAATACATCGTGGTTTTCCTTCCCAAAGGAAGGCTTGCCTTCCTTTGTTTTCTCCAGAAATTATCAGATGGTTCCCTCCTATACATCTCAAGGTATGGGGGAAAGAGCACAGGGCTAGAAGGCTTGCTGGAAGGTATTCTTTATTTTTGGTTTTGATTGTGTGTTTTGTCAGATAACTTAAGCTAAAACACTGCTTTCTCTCCAAAAGGTCTTGATGAAAATTAGCTGAAGAATTAGTAGCAAAAGCATTGGATGGTGGTTCAGGAGACTTGGATTTTAGAGTTAGTTTCTTTAGGAAGTCAGCTTACATTCTTGGCACCTTGGTTTTTCATCTGTAGAGAGCTATAATCTATTTGGCCAACTCACGGTGAGAATCAGGTAATGTATGTGAGTGTGTCATGAAAAGCACAGCTGCACAGCTGTGAGGTGTCATCTGTGACAATGCCAAGATAGTGCTCACTGGCCTTTACTGGGCATTTTCAGTTATGAGGTTGTATCATTTAATCCTATTCACTGGGCATTTTCAGTTATCTTGTATCATTTAACCCACCTGCCAAGTTTGTGACGTTATGAAGTAGGCAGCCTTGTTAAGTTTTCTTTAGGTGAGCAAAGGTGGATCCAGAGAGGTTAAATGACCCCCGCAATTGGTGTTAGGCATTTGAAGTATGGAACATCGTAGGCTGAGTAAGTAAGCGTATTGAAATGTAGGGGTCAGACTTAGGTTTTCTGATGCTGAAGTCCCTGTTCCACTAATTTAACAGATGGTAAAGCGCAAGAAGGGAACAGCTTTACACGAATGAGAGAGGTTTCCAGCAAGAAGGACAGAGGCACAGATCTGTGAATTGAATGTTAACAGAAAGAATACATGTGTTGCCCGAAGTTACTGGGGCCCCAGTTGGACACACTGTGGTGGAGAAACAGCCAGGAGGCGAATTCACGTCGGCTTGACGTGCCTGAAGCTCTGCCTGCGTGTGGTCACCAGAATCTGGTGGCGATTCGGTCTGAAGTTTCATTTCAGTCAGCCTCACTGAGCTGCACGGCCAGCCACATCGACTGCAGAGTGATCCGCCTTCGGCATAGGTTGCTGCGCCATTGGCGTAGGTTGCTGCGCCTTCCGCGTAGGTTGCTGTTGGGGCAGCGGGTTCACGTTGCCTTTTCTGCAGTCTCTATACAGTGTTTACCAGACAAGGAGACACCCAGTGAAAGCCTCTGACTTATGAAGGGCCCCAGGGGCCGCACACCCACTGCCGTGGTGAGATCCTTCATGCTGTAGCCTTGGCCTACTGTGTGGTTATGAGCTGAGGTCGAGCTCGATGACCTCAGGAAGTGGTCCTGATGGAGTGAGGATGGGACAAGGCCAGCAGGGATTTGGGATACTGAAGAGTGTGCATCTGGGAGCTAGACGTGCCATCAGGGTCCCAGGAGAGTGATGTCTTCCGGTTTCAGGGTTTTGGCCAAGTGACGGCGTGGCAGGAACATCAAGGGGGTTTGACCGAGCCTCTCCCCACCTTCACCAGTTTCCACCTTTAGCTGAGACTCGTGGTGGTGGTGATTGGTGTAGTTGCCAAGTCATGTCCGACTCTTATGACCCCATGGACCCCCGAGGCTCCTCTGTCCACGGGATTTCCCAGGCAGGAATACTGGAGTGGGTTGCCATTTTCTTCTCTAGGGCATCTTCCCAGCCTCAGGATTGAACTCAGGCCTCATGCGTTGCAGGCAGATGCCGTACTGACCGAACCACCGGGGAGCTGAGACTCACACTCTCCCCTGTATTACAGTGTGGTTGGGCCACTGCCACCGGAGGAGCCGTGCAGTGAGCCAAGCCTGGGGCTGGATTGTTTTACCCTGGAAATCTCCTTGGAAGACTTCCACGACATATCTTGTTCCCTTGCCTGAAAACAAAAACAACTAATACACCCCATAATTCTATTCCCACAGTGGGGTTCATGTCCTCTTGTGGGTCCAAAAGAAAAAAACTTCCTTGGTGGAAACCCAGAATAATGGTGTTCACATTTAGAGCTGAGCTTTTCATCAGCACTGAATATCCCTAAATTTTAGTAGCTTTATCATTGATACCTGTGTCTGTCTGCTTAGTTGCTCAGTCGTGTTTGACTCTCTGTGACCCCATGGACTGTAGCCTGGATCTTGTCATTCTATCAGAGCCTGTGAACTCGCTGTCCATGGGATCTCCAGGCAAGAATACTGGAGTGGGTTGCCGTTCCCTCCTCCAGGGGATCTTCCTGACCCAGGGATCAAACCCGCATCTCCTGAATGGGCAGGCGAATTCTTTACTACTGTGCCATGTGGGAAGCCCCTCACTGATACCCTTTCTTAATTCTTCACAATAAGCTGAAAGAATGTATTATTGGGGATAAGGAAGTCTCAGGAAAGGAATATGGGCTGGCAGAGAAAATACCATTGCCTGGGAAAAAAAACAAACCAAAGTATTTGTTCTCCTCACGGTGAGGTATGTTCATAATTGACAACAACCACACAAAAAAGCGAGAATGGACTGGGCCAGAAAAGGGTTGCAGGGCAGCAGGTCCCTTGCAGATGGACTCCATGTCTTTATATAGAAGGACATTCCTCTCCCTTTAATGGGGTTATTACTGTCTTCCGGGTGTCAGCGTTTCAAGTGATTATGTTTTTGGTGATCGTGATGCTATAAAACCCATCACGGAAATGGGAACACATCACTGGTGGGTACTTGGATTAACTTTCCGGATGCTGCGTAATCTTTTGCAAAAGCTTGTAGGTGATTTATGGGTTCATAAAGGATATAAAATAAACCAGACTCGTCTCTCCACTGTTTAAAACCGTTCAGACCGTTCAAGGACTTTTCCCTAGGAATAAGACCTCAGCTCCGTCACACCCCGCAGAGGACGAGTGACCTGGCCCGTGCCAACGTCCTACATTGCCCCCATCTCCTTCGCCGTGGTCACAGCAGCCCCCTGCGTCCACAGGGTCAGCTTGGCCTGTCCCCTGCCTCCCCGTCACAAGCTTAATGGCTCTCATCCTGTGGGTCTCCCATCCCAGAGAAATCTTCTCTGTCTCAAGTAGTGGCCAGTGCCCTTTTCCTGGTGTGTTTAGCATTATTTGCAGTTTATTATGTTCATATATATATTTTTAATACATACGCAGCCTTTTGAAAACTGTTTATGTGACTTCGCCGGGTCTTGGTTGCGTCGTGAGGGATCTCTCGTTGATGCACATGGACTCTCTAGTCGTGGCGCTTGGGTTCAGGAATGAAGGCATGTGGGCTTAGCTGTCCGACCAGGGACCAGACTGGTGTTGCCTGTGTCATACTGCGGATTCTTAACCCATGGACCATGAAGGAAGTCCCCTGTTCACGTATGTTTTGAGGACACAGGTGTAGGGCGACTTCTCAGGTCACACAGGTGGGAAGTGGCCGAGCCCAGGCCGACTCACGGGGTTAGTGACCCCCTGGCCCCAGAGAGTCCCCTCTCCAATCACCGTGGTGCCATCATGCTCATTTCCAGTGGGGTGTGACCCTCTCTCAAATACTGTAGTCATAGTTGCCCCCCTGCTACGTTGCTCACTTGTTTCACTGGGTGTCCTGGGCTGTGGATATTGTTTGAGATATAAATTGCAGACGTCTGTTTTGTTTGACTTATTGTCCGCCTTCACTTGCTGAGGTCTTCTGTGCCTGCATCAATGCCTGGTCCTTGGCCCTCATCTCCCCTGTCGTCCTTATCTCACACCTGGTTCCCACAGAAGCCTGCCCCCTGGCCCACCAGTGACTCCTGACTGCACCCCTTCTGGTCACACCATCCTCCCGTCACCTGCTAAACCACAGCATCCCTGACCCCACTCCCCCAGCCCGCTCAGGGGCTCACCACTGCCCGCTGGTTGCCTGCTCCAGTGAGTGGAAACCGGTCTGGCCAGCTGTGGGCTCCCTCCTGGGCCTCCACCCACATCGTGCTTCCCAAGCTTTGCTGCTGCTCCCCGACGAGACTCCCAGTCCTGACCAGGCTGATTCGTCTCCCTCCCTGCTTCTCATTCCTCTGCTGTGCCTTCCCTCAGGCTGTGGGTCCAACAGGACTGTACACGTAAGGATCAGGATACTCACACTCAGGAAGTATTCAGACCGTGTGATCCAGGTGGCTGGGAGAGGTCTGCGAGGAGAGACCGCCCAAGGGAGAGGGATGGGAAGGAAACCTTTGAAGTGGCTTCTTAAAACACACACACACACACATACATGTTCACAGGGTAAACTTCAGCTGACACTGATCTTTTATCCCACACTACACATTTTGTTATATTTTGCCTTTTGTTACCCTGACCCATGTACTTCATGAACAAGGTTGTAATGTCTTAAAAGCAGGCGTGATATCTTCTGTTCCTCTGTGACCTGTCCCAAATACTCTGCTGAACTCAATAGTTGTGCAATAAAAGTTGGTCGGTGGCATTTATAAGATTGCAGCAGATGGCAGGTGCTTCGTAGGGGAACTTTAAAGCACCTCATCTCTTATCTACCTACTTTGAACCTGAATTGCTTGGGAAGAATAAGCTTAAATATGTGATCTTCCACATGCTCGAATTCTGGACCTACTTCTGTGTGTCCTTTGGTATCTTTATGCCTCGATATTTTGCTTCTGGGCAAATACTTTGCATAAGAGGCATATGTTAATATGTATCTTCGGGTGTTTAGAATTTTGAAAGAGTTGTCCTTCAGCTTACTGAAGCAATTAATTTAGGAATTGTGAGCCTAAATACTGACCTACAGAGTAGACTGCTTATCAGCATTTACTTAATCAAAATAAAAGACTTGCAACTCACATCTTTCCTGAATAGGGAACTGGCTTGGGTGAACAGAGTAACTGAGTTTTCGTGCATTCAACAAGCCTTTTCCTGTCAGTCTGTCCCAAACTTTCATTTTCTCCACCTTTGAGCAAGTTCCTGAGTCTTAACTCTGAAGGTGATCTTTCCAATCGTATAAGAAAGATGAGGACTGTGCGTGTCATTCATTTTTCTCTCGAGTGCCTCTGAGTTTACTTGCTCCCTCCTTGTCTCTGAAAAAGAAGAAATTTACTATTTACGTGTCCTCCCTGCCACTCAGAGAGTTCTTGGACCCTCCTCTTTCATGTTGAGACTGGAGTAGGTTGCCGTTTTCTCCTCTGGAGGACTTCCCGACCTAGGAATTGAACCCGAGTCTCCTGAAATGTAGGCAGAGTCTTTACCATCTGAGCCACCAGGGAAGCCCCATTCATTGCGCTCTGCCCATTGCATCAGATCATCCCCTGCCTTCAGCTTCCTGTTCCGCAGCTTGTGACTATAGGCTGCTACCAGGATAACTTTCCTGGAATAGCACATCAATGGCCAACTCATTGCTCGGCTCAGAGATTTCAGTGGGTCCTTCTTGACACAAAATCCAGCCCAAATCCCGTGAAAGCCCTCTGTCCTCCGGTGACGTGGCGTCAGTCCAGATTTCCATCCTCGTCGCTCACTTCCTGGCCCCACACTGCTCATCTTGCTGATTTGGGCGCTCGTTCTTGAGTGTGTTCCGTTTCTCTCCTTCCCTTCCGTACTTGGACGTTCGTTCTTCAGAGGCTCAGCTCACCTTCTGTTTTCTCCACAAAGCCTTTCAAAATCCGTTGGTATTTCTACAGGATTTTTTTTTTTTTTTTCAATAGCACTGTTTTGGCACCTAGCACATTTCTCCCTAATCCTTGACTTCCTTAAGTATCCCCTAAGACATGTTTCAGGTTAAAAGAAGGGCCAGTGAAATTTGAGAGATTTCAAGTATATAGGACTGCCGTCCCTACCATCTCCGCCCGCTGCAGAAGGCACAGAACCCATCAAAAGCCCAAGAAGGAAAAGAAATCGCTTGATGTGGTTTATTCTGGTGTTTCCCAAACTTATTTATCATAGGAAAAACTTTTTCTCACAAAATATGAACATCGTGAAACACTGGGGGAAAAACACCGCCTTAAAGTAGATTTCTTGTTGGCATGTCTACTGTATAAACTGAAAGCTCTTTGAAGCCAACTGCTGGGCTGTTTATTTTTCCTGCCTTGGTACGTAGTCAATAATGTTTATTGAATGAAATCACATTGCAGGATCAAGAGCTTATGTTTGTTCTGAGGCCCTCTGTCTAGTACTGGCATATACACAGTTTTGTTCAGTCTTTAAGCCGTGTCCGGCTCTTTTGGACCCCATGGACAGAAGTCGTCAGGCTTCCCTGTCCTTCACCACCTCCCAGTGTTTACTCAAATTCATATCCGTTGAGTCACTGATGCTATCTAACCATCTAATCCTCTGCGGCCCGCTTCTTTTGCCTTCAGTCTTTCCCAGCATCGGGGTCTTTTCAAATGAGTTGGTTCTTCGCATCAGGTGGCCAGAGTATTGGAGCTGCAGCTTCAGTCCTTTCAATGAATTTCCAGGGTTGATTGCCTTTAAGATTGACTGGTTTGATCTCCTTGCTGTCCGAGGGACTCTCAAGAGTCTTCTCCAGCACCACAGTTCAAAAGCAGCAATTCTTTGGCACTCAGCCTTCTTTATGGTTCAACTCTCACATTGGTACATGACTACATACACAGTAGGTACTCAGTAAGGGCTGAAGAATGCTGAATAAATGCTGAGTGTATCTAACGGGTGCACTTTAGGTATTTTTTCTCAGTTGACCTAATAGGATCTATTTTCCTAATAACTGAGTGCATGCAAGTGTGTGTATATATTTTTAAATAATCTCAAACAGGAATTTTTCTAGGTTTTCCACCACCTTCAGCTCTTCTTCAGTGTTTGCTTTTATAGCTGTGCTGTAATTTAAGAAAACAATTAAAAATAAAAATCCAAGTTTTATTAAAAAACATGATAAGTGGCAGTGATCGCTACAAAATAATGACATTTTAGAATAAAGATCCCTGTTGGACTTAAAATGCCATTTAACTCACCAGTGGAATTCACACAGTTTTCATGAATCCATTGCATAGTTTAAGCTCCACAGCTTTGTAGAGTCTCTTAGCTCAGGAGGCAAAACAACAGAGCGATTCAGTCGTTGTAATTTTTGTTAAAACTAACAAACCAATCACCACCACCACCACCACAAAAGTGTTGCTGGTGTCATGCTATGCTCATAGAGTAGCTTTAGTTCTGAGAAGTGATTTTACTGGGTACGTCTGGACAGGCGTACTGTTATACATACACGTAAACGTTTATAAGCACAAATAACATGGGCATGAATATTCACAACATCCTTTCTTTTAGTCCTGACTTGAGCTGCTTCCTGGAATTGGCACGGTTTGGTTTAGTGGACAGAGTGGAATTTAACCCCTTTCTCTGTCTGTTCCCAAACCGTGTCTGTTGGCTTTCATCCCGGGCCAGAAAAAGTTTCTTCTTCAGCACTGGGATCTGCATTAAATGGAGGAGTCGCCATCTCCTGGGTAACTGCCAGAATTCTAGAAGAGTCTTTCGAATTCCTTTTAAATTCTTCTTTTCCCTTCTAGGCTCCAACCAGGAATGGAGACCCCATTGGATGTCTTGTCAAGGGCCGCATCACTGGTACACGCTGATGACGAAAAACGTAAGTTGGGAATCCATTCTAAGTACTTTGCACCTCTCCCCCCTTGACTCCTGCAACGTCGTAACATCAGGTGTTTCTCCACATGGTTTCGGGGCTGTACGCTGTGAACCTGGCTTGTTTTCTTCAAAGATAGCAGCTTGGTGTCCTTGTTTTTGTTTTCAAGAGCCAGAACATATCAGTCTTGTAAATGATATCTTTGGATGCTAGGGCTTCAGCTGTTAACCTCAGGAAGTCCTTTCCTCTGAAAGATTCTCTTAAGTGGGACGTGGAGTAGAGATGCTCCTTCTGTGTGTCTCCAGAACTTTCGATAAATAGCTGTTTGTCAGTAGACAGATTGACCAGCAGAGAATTAGAGATGCGAAGACTCATCCAGAATCATCTGTCATTGGAAGTGTGTGTATAATGGGAAATAGTCGTGCAAATCCCACCTGTACAGCTGAGAAGAGGGTACATTCTGGGGTGGGGTATGCCCTGGTGCGGTGGGAGAGGGGTAGAAAAGGGGAGAACACTGATGTTGGAGGGTTGCTTGCCACTGTGTTAAAGTGATTTTCCTGCTCCTCCTCAGGCACCTTTGTTTTTAAATGTTACTGTTCACGGTTGATATTTGCAGAAATGATCGCGAGGGTTCTTTTTTCTAAGCCCTGAAATGCTACTAACAAAACATTTATTGAGATGGAGCTTTCATACATGGTAAGTTCTGGAAGGAGGAGCAACTCTCCGGGTTAGTTCTTGACAAATTTGGCAGCCAGAGTGCACGTTCCTTGAGACGTGAGATCTGCTTTTTCACTCTCTGCTAGGACTGTTTGTCTAAACCTCAGCTCTCTCGCTAGTCACAGGAAATAGCAAGAGCTGCTTCCGAAGTCTTTGTGAAGATGACCTGGGCTACTGTGTGTGTAGAGGCTTGCCGTAGCCTCAACTCCTGGGGCCGCTGCCTTGCCCTGTCCTGCGGGCCCTCTCTCTGGTGGGACCTAATCTACTCCTTTATGTTATTACAGCGTCTGCAGTGTCGTCCCCTCCGCCGCCACTCACGCATGACCATCTTTAGATGAGTGACTGCATGAAATAGCTGTTGAAGTTTGTTTTTTTTCCCCAGCTTCTTACATAATGTGCATCTGTAATTATCCCTTCCTAAGTAACTGAAGCTCAGGGATGTTAAGCATCATTCCCAAGGACATTGAGCTCTGCAGTGGCAGCTCAGGTTGTAGACTTTTTATCGAAACAACAGCAGCAAAAACCCCTTTATGCCACTAAGATTGCAGAAAGTGTTACTGACTTGAAGAGCTGGTTACACATTTCTTTAAACATTACTATAGCCAATTTAGAAGCTTTTTTAAAAAAAATATAAGACAATATTTCAAGCTTCTCTCTTTTGTGATGTTCAGTTCGAATCAGTAAAACAGCATCATGTTTGTGCATATGAAAAATAAGTGATGCCCTCGGAGTGGCTTTTGTGTCCTAAGTGTAGAGAGGGTGAGTTCCTCTCCTTCTCTACTACATTCTCGGGTTTCCTCCCGGAGCCAAGCTTCAGGATCTGTCCGCTCAGCCTGGAGGCCTGCATAGCGACCAGTTGTGTGAGCAGTGCTTGTGGATAAGGGGCATTTCTGGGTGGGCAAGGGCAGTCCTGCCTTCATGGAGCTTGTGTCGCTTGCTAGTCATGTCCGACTCTCTGCGACCCCCTGGACTGTAGCCCACCAGGCTCCTCTGTCCATGGCATTCTCCAGGCAACAACGCTAGAGTGGGTAGCCATTCCCTTCTCATGGAGCTTATGAACCGATTTCTGCATTGACTCTGGAGGCTGTAAAATGTTCAGCAGGGGAGACTGGGCGTGCTTGTGACATAGACGCCAGGCTTCTGCGGTGCCTACAGTGTGGGAGAGCTGTTTTCACAGAAACCGAAGGACGCTGCCAAGGGGGAGAGGAGTTCTTACCTCCCTCCTGCGATGAACACAGTATTAGTGCTTGAAGAGGAAGGATGGATGCCTGTGTAGGTCAGAAGGATCCCAGGGTGGACTTTGTTCTGGGCTCCAGTTGGTTTACCAGTGGGCCGGCATGGTTCTGGGGTCCCCTCTGTAATGGTTTCAGCATCTCTGGACCACTTTTGACATTTAAAGATAAGTGGGGGAAAAAAAAGTTCAAAGATGTCCGTAATCATTATTATTAACATGGGCAGCATTTTTGAGAAACTGTTTTGCTATGGTGCTCTGCACTTCATCCACAAGAGAGCAGAGCCCAAGAACCAGAAATTCACTGTATTTTCTGTTACCTAGCAGTGTAAGGACATGAAAATTTTCAGGCAGTTTGTAGACAGAGCTGAGCATTAAGTTCATAGCCTTTCTGTGGATTTCTTCAGACCCATTTGAGCTTTTTCAGCCTGATTCAGCGCGCTCTGCCCTAGACTAATTCTGTTTTAGCTTCTGTTGTAAGTTGCTATTATACTTCACATTCTCCTCAACTTTAAAAAAAGTCTTGTGTATGTAATCTGATGTGGGTGTCTTATTACAAGCAGAAAAATGTTCTACTACTAGAGATCAGGTTTCCAGCTCATGTGGGTGACCTCAATGGTTCCCTTTCCTTTTGCTGCTGGGGAGCCAGAGCCTTGGGCATTTTTGAAGATGCTATTGTTTTAGCATTTGGAGGAGAACAATATCTGTTAGGAGCTGAGTACTTGATACCTGATAGCCTTAAGGCTTCGTTATGTCTACCAGTGAAGAATTAAATACCTCAACTGTACACTGCAGAGATAGTCAGTAGTGAAATGGTGGTTTTGTGGAAACACAATAGCTACTTATCTGGATGGCCTAGAAGGAATACGCTTACTTAAAATAATCCTTCCACTGCTCATGAGACATTGATTGAATCAGCACCCTGAGTAATCCTGGAAGGTACTTAATGAAAGCGCAACACGATGGCCAACTTTCCATGTGCTTGAAGAATCTCTCTTTTCAGGGATTATTAATACTGGTGCTGGGAGCACACGCTTGCAATAATAGCGTGTGCTCAGTCGTCCGACTCTTTGCGACCCCATGGACTGCAGTGATTTCCCAGGCAAGAAGACTGGAGTGGGTTGCCATTTCCTCCTCCAGAGGATCTTGACACAGGCATCAAACTCGCATCTCTTGCATCTCTTGCACTGGCAGGCGGCTTCTTTACCGGTAGCACCACTCGGGACCTCAACCTTTTTCCAAGCCTATTTTTAGGAGTCAAAATTTGAGGAGAGAATTTGAGGACAGGACAGATAGGCACCGATGTTTATATTAATAACAGCACCTGGGTATGTCTGTACGGTGACACGGCACTTCACCGTGATACGTAGAGAATGTTTTCTTTTCGGTAATTTTGTTTTTATGTGTCTTGATTATGAGTTCTTTTATCTGTTGACTTCCTCAGTTAGGCTGGAATAATTTTAAGGAGCATGTAGCTTTCTTTTTGAGGATTCTGGTGGCGGGGACAGTGCCTTTGCTTCATCTAACGAATACTCACATGATCTGAACAAGACAAATGAGGTTGGTGTGAGGGACTCAGAGCGGTAGGGAAGGAAGGTGGTTTTCACAGTGTTGCTCTTGCATCTGCTCCTAGAAATTCACTGACTCCTTGTGTGGTGACGATCACTGAACGCTGACTAATTGATGAAGCATAAATTACCGCTGTCCTTCCAGGGAAAGCATTCCTGGGAGCACTGGCTTCTTGTTATCATGGGGGCTTTTTGTGATCATGTCCAGATGTGTGGACATTTGCATGTATATAGATTCTGTTCGGAGAAGGAAATGGCAACGCGCTCCAGTATTCTTCCCCGGGGAATCCCATGGACCAAGGAGCCTGGCACGTGGTAGTCCATGGGGTCAGAAAGAGTCAGACACGCCTGAATGACTAAACAACAACAAACAGGGTTCTGTCTGGGGCTTCCCCGGTGGCTCAGCCGTGACGAATCTGCCTGCAACGCAGGAGACATGAGAGTCTGGTTTGATCCTGGATGGGGAAGATCCCCTGGAGGAGGAAATGGCTACCCATTCCAGTGTTCTTGCCTGGAGAATCCCATGGACAGAGGAGCCTGGAGGGCAAGAGTCGGACATGACCATGGCGCAGGTTCTGTTTTGCCTTAAAAAGGGAAAAAAGAAACCTATCGATTCAATGATAAAGAGAAGTCGTGCTCACACTCTGTCTTCTCCGATGGACTTCTGTCCTCCCGGGCGGCCAGCACTGCCTGCCGGTCAGGTCACCGTGTGTGTAGATCCTGGTGCCATAGCCGGTGGCTTCCTGTGACCAGACCGTGCTGGGGACGCCCCGCATCCTCTTCTCTTTCTCTCCATGCCTCCCGTCCTCTTGTCTTTGCTCTCCACACCGGACACTGTGGCTTTTCCAACATTTTGGCCACGGCCCAGAAGAAAAGCTTTCACCTGGTGACCCTCGGACTCATATTGACATAACTGATACAACAACTTCGTGAAACAGTTCTTACCCTCACTTTTGCACAGTTATAGCTTGAGTTGTCTGTATTTCTTTGCATTTTACTTTGTCTGAGTAAAAGTTGGGTCATGACTCATTATGTTGACTTGAGGATCTGCAGATGAACTGGGTGGGACCTGTAGGTGAAAAAACATGATTTGGTTTTTTATCGCCTTCGTTGGATAAACTTGCTTCTGGCTCCTCCGTTTATGTCCTGGGGAGCTTTGACTAACCACTGGGGCATGAAGGGTGTGCAGAGGAGCTGGAATCCATGTGTGGCTGGACAGGGTGATGTCATCACATTGTTCTCGGTCAAGAGCCCTGGAGGCCTTGGCACACCCACTCGGAGCCAACAGGACTGCCCTTTTAGAAGCAGTTCTGCTGTAGCCTAAGGCTGTCCTCTTTCTGATTTTTAAAGTCAGTGCTCAAGAAAGTGGTCCCTCCCCTTTGGTTAAGCCTGTTTAGGTCCCTCTTGTTCCCCCAAAGCATGCTCCATTGAGACTGCCCAGTAGACCCTGGGGGGCACACCGATCAGATCCTTTGCAGCCTAAGGTGATGGCTTTGCTCACTGCATTTGTGCTCTGCATCCTTTGTGTCCTAGCACCTGTAGAGACACCATGTATCCAAGACCTGGGCTTTCTGTGGCCATGATTTCCAGAGAGAGGAGGGAAGGAGTGATGGTAAGCATTCTATGGTCACCTCCCCAGCATGGGTCCCTTCCTCCAGGTGGGAGTTACTGAGTCACTGGTCCAGTAATACTCCTTGGGGACTTCTGGATCTGCCTCTTTAACCAGGAGGGGCTGGATGCTTCTAGGTGTGAGATGAAGTAATTCTTTGGCTATCAGGATCCTTTAACCAGGTTCTCCGGTTGTTCATGGATGTGTACTCAGTTGTGTCTGACTCTTTCCAGCCCCCTGGACTGTAACCAGCCAGGTTCCTCTGCTTTGGGATTTCCCAGGCAAGAATACGGGCATGGATTGCCACTTTCTCCTCCAGGGGACCTTCCCAGCCCAGGGATGGAGCCCGGGTCTCATCCATCTCCTTCATTGGCAGGCGGGTTCTTTACCAGAAGCACCACCTGGGAAGACCCCCCACCGCCCGTTGTTTGTATTTGGTCCTATTTCCTTCTGTCTCTCTGTATGTATGTATGTAGTGTTTGTATATGTGTATACACACATATGTGGGTTATTTTTACTGAAACATTTGAGAGCAAATGGCAGATATCATGCCTCTTTACTCCTAAGTACTTACGTATGTATTTCCTACGAACAAGAACATTCTCTTGCATAACCACAGTTTGGTTATCTTTATTACAGCGTTACTTAAATATACATAAGCATAAAACTGGGCATAAAATCTTGACGCGTATAGTTCTTTTACAACTTCATAGCCAGAACTTGAACCTACAACTTAAACGTAGCCCATAGAAGTTCGCCACGATCCAGTAGATGACAGTAAACCCTGCTCCTCTAGCGTATGGCGCCTGGCGCTGGCGAGCCATGGTTGATCCCTTTGACGTCACTCTGCCCGTCCTGCCGTGCGTCCTTTGCTGCACTTCCCCCACCACTCTATCTCTGCAAACTCTTGTAAAGTATTTCATTGCATGCGTTATGGTGGCATAAACTGCTTTTCTTTTAGTGCAGATACCTCCATTTCATACTAGGTTTGTTTCTGTCCTTTTCTTATGAGACTCGGGGGGAAAAGTGCAAACACAGTCACCAAAATTGTGTGCCAGCACTATGGTTATATAAACGGTGGGTGTCTGATTCAGGATATGCTTATGTCAGATTTTTTTTTTTTTAAGTGTTCTCAGTGAAACACCAGCTCAAGTGAAAACCCCTCCCAGACCCCTCAGCATTTG
Source organism: Oryx dammah (assembly GCF_014754425.2). Classification (NCBI taxonomy): domain Eukaryota; kingdom Metazoa; phylum Chordata; class Mammalia; order Artiodactyla; family Bovidae; genus Oryx; species Oryx dammah. The sequence continues at coordinate 4,889,113 of NW_024070193.1, forward strand.
CCCGTGGACCTCAGTTTCAGGGTCACTGTATTATCATTCTCACAAGAGCCCTATTCAGGAGGTGATGTGATCAGTCCCATTTTATGGACAAGGAAACAGAGGCGTACAGCGCCTAAATAGCTTGCCTAAGGATGCTTAGCTGGTCCTGGCGCTGCTGAGGTTTGAATTCGGGAGCCTGACTCTGAAGTCTAACCTCTCGTTCCTCTATTCGGGTCTCCTCAGGTGGAAGGCATTGAAGACATAGCTGTAGATTAAAAATAAAACTGTGTATGCTCCCTCCACCAATAAGTCAGCAAGAAGGTTTTCCTTTGGAAAAGGCTTCCCAACCGGTGAACCAGCATTACCTGCATGTTAGTAGCTGTGATCAGCCACACGTGGAGGATGGGTGACGGCCCCAGAACTTCTGTACACTGTGCTTTCTTTTCCTGTGTGTACCTCGGTCTACTCAAGGAGGGAATCGCAGCTCTTGCTGACACAGGCTGCTTGCAGAGAAACAGGATGCCTCACTGCCGAAGTGCCAGGCAGAGACGAGGTGACCACTGTCCAGAGGCGCTGAGTAAGGGAATAGGCTGGACTCGAGAACCTAAGGTTTTGTGGGTCTGCGTGAGTCCCCAGAGTTGTTCGAGGCGAAGGTTCTTCTCCATTCTGCTTCATATTCGAAGCGTCGACCATTTGGTGCTTATGATCAGCCTCTAATAAACATCTGTAGATAATAAAGTAACCATGGGAGTAAAGGCTCATCTCTAAGGAATTAAGTTATTGAACACTAGCAAAAATGATTTCGCTCTAATTATCACCATTACTGCCAAAAACGTACTGAGTCAACGGAGTACCATGTCCCTCTCAATAATTCTTTAGACTTTGCAAAACTTTTGCAGTAAGCTGAGTAGGAGGTGTCAGAGGGGAAAATGAAGCTTTAGGACTTTGGATGCCTAAATCACGATTAAAGTTAAAAAAAAAGCTTAAGGTGCTTCTCCCCTCTGCTTACCTCAGTATCTTCGTGTGCAATCACACGCTGCTGTGATCATCAGAATGTTGTTGTTTTGTTTAATTGCTAAGGTGTGTCTGATTCTTTTGACCCCATGGACTGTAGCCCCCCACTCCCAGCACTTAATAACTGGGTGTCAGCTGTTGCTGGGTGGTACATAGTCCTCCAGGGGATGAAACCACTGGTCCTGGAGAGCTGTCTTCTTCTCTGGCCTCATGTTCCCATGCCTTTTGATTTTCAAAATAAGGAGACTGAATTTACTGCCTTTTGTTTTTTAGTAAGCTTTCAATTTTATATTGGAGTACAGCCGATTAACAATGTTGTGGTACTTTCTGGTGCACAGCAGAGCTGCTGGCCATACATATATATGTATCCATTCTCCCCCAAACTCCCCTCCCTTCCGGGGGCTACCACACAACACTGAGCACCGTTCTCTGTGCTGTACAGCAGGTCCTTGTTGGTTATCTGTTTAAATACAGCAGTGTGAACCTGTCGATTCTGAACTCCCTAACTATCCCCCCCTGCCGGTAACCATAAGTGCCTTCTCTAACTTTGTGAGTCTGTTTTTGTTTTGTAAATAAGTTCATATCTAATCTATCATTTCTTTTTAGAGTCCCCATATAAGGGATTGGGTTAGCCGTTCCCTTATCCAAGGGATGTTTCTGACCCAAGGATCGAATTTGGGTCTCCTGCATTGCAGGCAGATTCTTTACCATCTGAGCCACGAGGGAAACCCTACATAAGGGATATCATAGGACGATTCTCTTTCTCTGTCTGGCTTAACTTCACTAGAGGTTGGAGTTACTAATGTTTCGTGCGTTCAGTTATTTACCTTTCATGAATAGTGCCAGTGAAAAGGTCATTCCTCAGTAGCCCATTTTATTATGCTTCACAAAGCTGCATGAAGCAATAGGCAGGATATATTAGGAGCTTATTGAAGACGCGCTCTAGGTGTGGCCAGAGCTTTCATCAAAGTGCTTCCTAGGGTGGGCACCTGGCATTTAATCAGAAGGGCTGCCCTCCAAAAGCAGATTACAAGTGTCTCTGCTATTCTGGTGGTTTTATATCTGATCAAATTAGCATATGAAATGTTAGAAATGGATCTCACTGGTGGAAATAATGGCCTGTTAACTAGCATAATGGTTGTTGGAAATAGATTCTTCCACTTAATAGCTCTTTAGACACTTGAGAATATTATGTTAACTTTAAATGAATATTTTTCAACCTTTAGAAATCCTTGCTTTTTCTCAATACACATAAAAACGTTTTGAGCTATTTTAATGTCATTTGCAATGGAATTGAAAATATCAGAGTCAAAAGTCCTTGGCTGAAATAAACACTGACCATTTTTCACTTGATACCTACCTGGTTCCTCTGTCCCCATCCTCTTGCCTCCCCTTCCTGTGCCTTGAGAGTCCTTGCCCCAGTCGTCCGCAGCACTAGCATCCCTTCTTTGTTGGGTGTCTTCCAAACCATCACGGGAAGTGGCTGTCTTCTCCCCACACCCCAATTCTTTAGTGTCCTTCCTGTAAAAGGTGGGAAAGTGCTCTGGGGGTGTGTGTGTGGTCTGGGTGCAGTGCGCCCAGGACCGCCACCAGCTCTGCCTTAGTCAAGAGCTCTTGGGCGTGAAGGGACAGAAGAGCGCGGACGCCTGAAGCCGCCAAGTGTGAGAGGGCAGGGGCATGGGACCTCTGGAGAACAGAGCTCTTCCTCCCTTTCAGCAGGCAGCCCCTCACCCAGTTCCTGCCACGGCTGGCTGTGCCGGAGCTGGTTCCTGGGACTTGCCTGGTGGGCTTCCTCCTGTCCTCACTATCAATGGCAGCTTGAAATCAGCCCTGCTGGGAGTGCTGATTTTCTCTCCCTACAGAGCCAGTCCTTATCACTGGCTCCAGCTGACTGCTTTTACACGTAAATGTGGAGCCCTGGTTGTTCTAGACAAGTGAAGCCTGGATTTTTATGTGAAATTTCTAGATATTTAAAATTCCGTATGAGGCCATCAGGAGTTCCCTTGCCAAGAGGGAACCAGTGAGTATGCAGCTCATGTGTGTTTTCTGGTCTAGTCCCAGTACTTCTATTAATACAACTGAAGAACAGATTTTTTTTTTTTTTTTTTAAAGTAGCTTGCATCATCCTCTCTTCCCTCCCACTTTGTAGTTGTGAATTCCTGTAGCAATTCTTTACGAGCTCAAAAGGGAGATATTTAATATTAAAACAGCTCCTGGGATCTTTCATGATCTCAAGGTGGAAATGAATTTGCATATGTGTATATTTTTCTTCTCATCCAGACTTTTTATTTTTAAAAGAAAAATGGCTGCATCTTTTCTTCATCTTTTGTTCTCTTAAAGATTTATGTAGCATACTTACAAAATGCTTGTAGACGTGGCATTTTATGTGGATATAATTTGTAGAAGCAATACATATGGGATTTACACTTTTAAGAGAAATTGAATCCACTTTGAAAAATCAAACTATTGCTTCCTCAGTGGCTTTTGGGTCTATTGTAACTGCTTTTTTTTTTATTGGATCACGCTCTTGATTCCTTGTAAATGAAATGAGTAAAAATCTTCTTTGCATTTGAAATCTGGGGAAGTTAGCATTTCTTTCTCTAGGACTGCCTTTCTCATCACATTTTTTACATACATTTGTTTTTTTCCCCTGTGAAAAATATTGCTTAAATGTCCCTTCTTTTATGGAGCTTAACTTGTTTAACTAGGCTATAATCAATTTTCATTAATGAACTAGACGAAGCAGAAATCTGGTTCCCCCCCCCCCCACCAATAAGTAGGAGTTGAGAACGATGATTTTTTTTCAGTTCCCAGCAAAGTGTTAGCTTTAGGGTTCTCTGAATAAAATTAAATTACATAGGAATGTTTCATTTAGGAATTCAGGAGGACAAACTGGATTTTTGGAGTAAAATGGCAGCCTGGACACATGTACCAGGCTCTTCTCTTACCAAAAACTCTGTAAGATAATGACAAAATAGACATTAAGAAAAGTCTCTACCACTGCTGGAAAACTAGCATGGGTGTCTACCTTCTTTACTCCAAAAGTTATAAGGAATTCCTGGAAAACTGAAAACAGGTGGGAGTAGATTGACAAAAGGAAGCAAAAACAAAAATAAGACACAGGTGCAAAGCCGAATTAAAAGCAGAACTTAACAGTGCCCAGCAACTGCCAGTGGGAAGGGGGCCCTGGAGCAAAATTCAGGCAATTAAAGTATTCCATTTATAACAGTTGACCCCCCCTCCCCCTGCCCCCACCGCCCCCAGCCAGGAACTTAGACTGTGCTCTGGAGAAAATCAACATCCTGTTTGGGAGGGTTTCCTAAGTGGGTTTAGGGACCTGAGCGAGGAGCAGAGCAGAGCTTAACATCACCGTGGGCGCCCGAGACACGCAGGGTGCTGGGGAAGGAAGCCTCAGCCTTCTGGGGGCAGTGTCTGCTAAAATGCTTCACACACCAGAGGCAAGGCTTCCTTGTTTTTGGCAGATTTGTTTTGTCTCCCCACCTGCCTGCTGCTTGGTCCTCACTCCCATACCCTGGAGGAAAGCCCATCATTTGATGCATCCTATACTCTTGCCTAGAGCCCTAAGGTTGAGCCTCTCCTTGAGCGACCTCATGCCAGAGAGGAAGCCTGCTTTACAGGTGCTTGTGGATCGGCCCAGTCTTTTATTTTAAGTATGAATGAATATCAAGGGATCATTGGACATTTGAGTAAAACAAATAGGATGAAAGAAAAGACACGAGTCAGCACACTCAGGGGAATTTAGGAGGTGTGTAAATATATCAAGTAAGGGCTTCTTAGGTGGCACTGTTGGTACAGAACCTGCCTGCCAAAGGTAAGGAGATGCAAGAGATGCGGGGTCGCTCGCTGAGACTCTGCTCTGGGTTGGGAAGAGCCGATGGAGCAGAGCAGGGCAACCCACTCCAGTGTTCGTGCCTAGAAAATCCCAGGGACAGAGGAGCCTGGCGGGCGACAGTCTGGGGCCACAAAGAGTCAGACACGACTGAAGCGACTTAGCATGCACGCACACAGTAAATAAAAGTAGTGTGCTGTGAAAAAGCTGATTTAGAACAACAAAGTTAATGGAAGGTAAAGCTATGATTATTGAATTTGAAAGATTAAAAAGATCAGCTAGGTAATCAAATAGATATGATTAAAGACAAAGTTAGGGACCTGGAAGACTGGCAACAAAATGTTGTACAATTAGGTAAAGATACTAGGGTCTTACACATGTGCCAGATTGGAGTTCGGGTGGGGTGAGGCCAAAGCAATGTTGAGAAGCGAATGCATTTATTAGGAAAATAGGAAATAAGTGAGTCAAATGGACAACCAAAACAATAACAGCAGAAAAACTGATATCTGCTCTTTATAAAAACCAAAATGAACCAGCAAACAAACAATAAAACCCCCAACTTTTTTTTTTTTAATGTTGTTTAGTCACTAAGTCGTGTCCGACTCTGCAGCCCCAAGGACTGCAGCACGCCAGGCTTCCCTGTCCTCCATGTCTCCTGGAGTTCGCTCAAACTCACCATCGCACGCTTTGTCACCGTGTCTCCTCCTGCCCCCAGTCTTTCCCAGAGTTAGGATCTTTTCCAGTGAGTCGGCTCTTTGCATCAGGAGGCCAAAGTACTGGAGCTTCAGCATCAGTCCTTTCACTGAATGTTCAGGGTTGATTTCCTTTAGGATGGACTGGTTGGATTTCCTTGCAATCCAAGGACTCTCAAGTCTTTTCCAGCACCATAGTTCATCAGTGCTCAGCCGTGTTTATGGTCCAGTGCTCACATCCATACATGACTACTGGAAAAACCATGGCTTTGACTAGACGGACCTTTGTTTGCAAAGTGATGTCTCAGCTTTTTAATACACTGTCTAGGTTTGTCATAAGTTTTCTTTCAAGGAGCAAGCATGTTTTAATATTATAGCTGCAGTCACCATCTGCAGTGATTTTGGAGCCCCCCAAAATAAAATCTGCCACTGTTTCCATTGTTTCCCCATCTCTTTGCCATGAAGTGATGGGACCAGATGCCATGATCGTTGTTTTTTGAATGTTGAGTTTTAAGCCAGCTTTTTCACTCTGCCATTAGGGTGGTATCATCTGTATATCTGAGGTTGTTGATATTTATCCCAGCAGTCTTGATTCTAGCTTGTGATTCATCCAGCCTGGCATTTCACATGATGTACTCTGCATTTAAGTCAAATAAGCAGGGTGACAATATACAGCCTTGACATACTCCTTTCCCAGTTTTGAACCAGTCCGTGTTCCATATCCAGTTCTAACTGTTGCTTCTTGACCTGTATATCGGTTTTTCAGGAGGCAGATAAGGTGGTCTGGTATTCCCATCTCCTTAAGAATTTTCCATAATTTGCTGTGGTCCACACAGTCAAAGGCTTTAGCATAGTCTCAACAAAGCAGAAGTAGATCTTTTTCTGGTATTCTCTTGCTTTTTCTATGATCCAGTGGATGTTGGCAATTTGATCTCTGGTTTCTCTGCCTTTTCTAAATCCAGCTTCAACATCTAGAAGGTCTTGGTTCACGTACTGTTGAAGACTAGCTTGAGGGATTTTGGGCATCACCTTGCTCGCATGTGAAATGAATGCAGTTGTTTGGTAGTTTGACTATTCCTTGACATTGCCCTTTTTGGGATTGGAATGAAAACTGACCTTTTCCAGTCTTGTGGCCATTGTGAGTTTTCCAAATTTGCTGACATACTGAGTGTAGCACTTTCACAGCATCATCTTTTAGGATTTTAAACAGCTCAGTTGCAACTGCCTCACCTCCACTAGCTTTGCTGGAAGTGATGCTTCCTAAGACCCACTTGACTTTATACTCCAGGATGTCTGGCTCTAGGTGAGTGACCACACCATCATGGTTATCTGGGTCATTAGGACCTTTTTTGTACAGTTCTTCTGTGTATTTTTGCAGCCTCTTCTTAATTTCATCTGCTTCTATTAGCTCCTTGTCATTTCTGTCCAATGTTGTTTCAGTTTCAAGGGAACAGCAAAGTGGTTCAGTTATATACTGAACATGTTTGTTACTATAGAACTAGTCATCCTTTAAAAGAAACAGTCTTGTTGAGGTTTATGTATTTGAGAAACATTTAGAGAGGTCAAACTAAGATCAGTGAACAATAAGAGTCAAAAACTGTGAAGGTCTGTAAGCTCCTGGGCTCTGTGATAGAGAGCCCAAGTAAAGAAATTTGATCTAGATGGTTCTAATATAATTCTTCCTCCAGGGAAAGCAGTGCGGAGATTTTACAAAAGTTCATTCTTTGAAAAAATATTATCGAGGGCCAGGTTTGTATAGAAAGGCATGCTAGATTTGAATAGAATACATTGAAATGTACAAGACACAGTATTTGCTTAAAAGCTAGCAAGATCGATGTTAATAAACAGTTGTGTTAGTTTTCACTTGCTGCTGTGGCAATCAGTGCAAACTTAGCAGCTCAGAAAACCCCTGTTTATTTTATTCTATTGATTGACCTTATATCTTCCTGAATTAAGCAGTTTGACTGCAGTACTATAGGTTCACTTTTCCTTGTTATTTTCTTTGAACTTGCAGAAGTGTTTCGGAGATACATCACAAGAAGCTACTTTACCTTTGTATGAAAAGATCGTTTAAAAAAATCTTTCTGTATTAAGTTTTGAACTTTTTTTTCCTCTAAAAATGGATCAGTCTGAAGAGGTGGCCTTTCTGATAATTTCAGTGTGAGGGCAGACCCTGCTTGCCTGTGTCCACAACCCTTCACTTTTTTGTGTCAACATACGCTTCACGAGCAAAAGGAAAGCCTTGTTAATATTTGTATCATACCTGAGCATATGCTCCGTCAGCAGCATTTTAACGAGGGTAAAGTAGTCTTGAGACTTGCTGAAAACCCAGCCGCTGTAATTGTGCAAGACTAGATGTTATTCACCTATTTTTCAAGAGTACAGAATTAAAAAATAATTATTCATTGTCCTTGGAGTATATGCATAGAACATATCTAGAGGATGAGACAATTTTGTGTTCGTCTCTGGAACTGGTTATTTTTCATGGTATTGAACTTGAATTTCGGTTCACGTTATGGAAATTACTTATGTGTGGTGCAGATAATTTTGTAAATTAATGTCCTACTATTAACAGGATGAAAGAATAGCACAGTGAAAGCTTATCAGTTAGAAGATAGTCAAAGAGTAAAAGAATGGCTTTTTTCTGGACAAGAGAGAGGGGTTTTAAATTTTTTCATTTTACCCTTAATTTGAATATTACTGCTTAATCATGGCTGTTTTTGAAGAAGAGAAGAGAATGGCAGCCCCCTCCAGTATTCTTGCCCGGAGAATCCCGTGGACAGAGGAGCCTGGCGGGTTACAGTCCATGAAGGCACAGAAGAGCCACCGAGTGGCTACTAACACTTGGCACTTCTTTTTTTTTTTTCCAAGCGAGACCAGTGAGCCACTAAATATTTTGCAGCACGGTGCTGTGAAGTGCCAACGTCTTGTTTTGGCATTTGACACCTGTTAATCCACCGAAGTAATTGATGCAGAGAAATGTTAGCTAGTGCTTTGTAGTAGACTCTGTGCTACTGGTCGGGCCCCCCGCCCCCCGCCCCATCTCAGCCAGTGGCAGCAGCCCCCGCCCCGAGCCACGCCCCTTCCCTGGGTGCAGCACTGGCTGGTGGGTAAGGCCTGCACCGGTTCAGCCAGCCCTCTTGCCCCCTCTCTCTGAAGGCTGCTGTGGCTGCATCCCAACCCAGCTTCTCCCTCAGCTCCCAGCTCCTCCCTTCCCCCACAGGCGTGATCCTGAAGACTCCCCAGCAAACTTCTGCATGCCGTCTCCTGTTCGTCTGCTATCTGGAGCACTCACCTTGCATTTTTGCCCTTTTGTACTGTTCATGGGGTTCTGGAGGCGTGAATAGTGAAGTGATTGCCCTTCCCTTCTACAGTGGACCACCGACTCAGTGGACATGAGTTTGAGCAAACCCAGGGAAATACTGAAGGACAGGGAAGCCTGGCATGCTGCAGTCCATGGGGTCACAAAGAGCTGGACACGACTTAGTCAGAGAACACCACCACCTTGCATTAAACCCCTACTTCCTTTTGAGGACTTCTGTGCAAACAGACGCTAATTTAGGACTTCAGGACTTTTTTTTTTTTTTTTTTAAATACAGATAGAATTTTGATTATCCTCTTGATCACTTCTCCCTCAAAGGCAGAGGTGCCCTAGCAATGTTCCTGATGTATGCTCTTTATCCTCTGCTTGAATGTAAGGGAGAGTTCATTACTTCACTACGCTGTCAATTGTTAAACACTTCCAGGGGTTTGGACAGCTTTATTGTTGAACGGAAATCTCCATCGCTGTAACTTTCATTCCTTGAGTAAGTTTCTACTCCCAGCTTCTCAGAACATTTAACCCTTGAAATTGTTCCAGTTTCCATCCTTGAGATATTTGAAGAAAGTTATCACATTCCCTTTAGGTTTTCACTCTAATCCTGTCAGAGATGGCAGGTTCGATCCCTGGGTGGGGAAGATCCCCTGGAGGAGGGCACAGCAACCCACTCCAGTATTCTTTTCTGGAAAATCGCACAGACAGAGGAGTGTGGCGGGCTGCAGTCCATGAGGTTGCAAAGAGGTTGGACACAACTGAGCATGCGTGCATACACACACACACACACACACACACACACACACACACACAACATAAAGCAGGGTTCACTTTATCATGTTGTACGTCATATCCCTAGTACTTATTTGTCTTACAATTGGAAGTTGGTACCTTTTGACCAGCTTCATCTAATTCCTCTTACCCCCCACTCCCACCCCTGCCTCTGGTAATCACCAATCTCACCTCTTTTTCTATGAGTCTGTTTGTTTTTGAAGTATAGTTGACCTATGACCCTGTGTTAGTTCCTGGTGCACGACATAGCGATCTGATATTTCTGTATGTTTTACAAAGTGATGACCACAGTAAGTCTAGTTACCATCTGTCACCATTCAAAGACACCACGTTTTTATTGACTCTTTTCTCCACACTGTTTCATACCTATGACTCATTTATTTTGTAACTGAAACTTTGTGTTTTTTCTTTTTTTTTCTTTTTTGAGAAATATAGTTGAAGTATAATAATATGTAAGTTTCAGGTGTACAAGAGAATGAGTCACTCTTTTGCAAGGTTATGCTCCATTTATAAAGTATTGACTCTATTCCCTGTGTTGTACATTGTGGCCTTAAAGCTTATTTTATGTGTAGTTTGTACCTCTTAGTCCCTCACCCACCCCTGCAGTCACCTGTTTGTTCTCTGAACCTGTGCCTCTCTTTCTGTTTTCTCAGGTTTGATTATTTGGTTTGTATTTTATTTTTTATTTTTTATTTTTATTTTTTTTTAAAATTCTGACGAATCTGGGAGTGGTTTGTATTTTAGATCTCATGTATAAGTAAGATCGTGTGGTATTTGTCTTCCCCTGTCTGGTATGCTTCAGTCAGCATCATGTCCTCCAGATTCATCCTTGTTGTTCCAAGTGGCAGGATTTCTTTCTTTCTTATTGCTGAGGAATATTCACATATCTATAATATAATACCTTAGTGTATATACATGTCACATTTCCTTTATCCATGCATCTATTTTCCGATACTTAACTTGTTTCCATATCTTGGCTATTGAGGCAATGCTGCGTTGAACATGGAAGTGTAGATAGCTCTTTGAGATACTGATTTCATTTTCTTAGGGAATGTACCCACCAGTGGAATTGCTGTATCATATGATAGTTCTGTTAATTTTTGGAGGAACTTCCCTTCCGTTTTCTGTAGTGGCTGCACCAGTTTACCTTCTTATCAACACTGTGCTTGGGTTCCCTTTTCTTGACAATCTTGTCAGTATTTGTTATCTCACCTTTTTGAAAATAGCCCTCCTAACAGGTGACATCTCCTTGTGGTTTAGATTTGCATTTCCCTGATGATAAAAAGTGTAGTTGAACACCTTTTTATATACTTGTTGACCTTTCATATGTCATCTTTCGGGAAAATGTCCATTCAGGTCCTTTGCCCATTTTTAAATTGTTTTCTTTGTTGTTGGTGGTGGTGTTTTGTTTGTTTGTTTCAGTTTGTTTTGTTTTTTGCTACTGAGAATTATAATGCTAAATATTAACCCTTTATATAAAGGGAGTTATAGAATGTTAATCACCGTTGTTAACTCATAATATTAACCCTTATCAGATATATAGTTTGAACATTTTTTTTTTCTGTTCCAGGGGTTGCCTTTTTGTTTTGTTGATTGTTTCCTTTGTTCTGCAGAGGCTTTTTTTAAAAAAGGTTTGATAATAGACTCGCTTGTTTCTGCTTTTGTTGCATGTACTTTTGGTGTTGTATCTAAAAAAAAAAATCAGTGCTGAGACCAATGTCAAGGAGCTTATCCCTCTGTTTTCTTCTAGGAATTTTATGGTTTCAGGTCTGAATTTAAGTCTTTAATCCATTCTAAGTCGGTTTCTGTGTAAGGTATAAGGGTCCAGTTTCATTCTTTTGAATGTGCGGAGTCAGTTTTCCCAGCATTGTTATTGAAGAGACTACCCCTTCCCCACTGGGTATCCTTGGCTCCTTTGTAATAGGTTAATTGAACTGTGTACACATGGGTTTGTTTCTGGGGTCTCCACTCTGTTCCGCTGGTCCTTGTGTGTGTTTTCATGCCAGTACTCCACTGTCTTGGTTATTCTAGCTTTGTTTAAAGTTTGAAATGAGGAGTATGAGCCTCCAGCTTTGTTTTTCCTCATTTTGGCTTTGGGTCTTCAGGGCCTCTTGTGCTTTTATACAAATTATAAGATTATTTTATTTCTGTGAAAAATCTCTGGAATTTTGATAGAGGTTGCTTTGAATCTATGAGTAATTGCTCTGAATAGTGTGAACATTTTAATAATGTTAGTTTCTTCCAATCCATAAACATGAAATATTTTCCCCTTTGTCTTGTCAACTTTTTTTTTTTCAGCGTCTTACAGTTTTCAGTGTACAGATCTTTTATGTCCATGGTTAAATCTCTGAATCCTTTATCGTTTTTTAATGTGAGGAAATCTTTCCAAATACTTTAATGGTTGTATAATATTACCATATAGTGCATGGGCCAAAACTGATGCTCCTATATTGTTGTAGCTTAAAATTATTTCTAATTTTTCCCTTTGATACTTAATACTGCAGTGAATATCATTTATTCAGGCAGTTTCTTCATCCTTTTCCCACCCTTTTAAAAAGGGTTATTTCTTTATGGTGAGTTCCCTGACGTGAATCACTAGGTCCAAGAACCTGTATATGCTGTTATCACTACTTCTGTCCTGGCTGTTCAGTTCGGTTCAGTTGCTCAGTCATCTCCGACTTTTTGCGAGCCCCATGGACTGCAGCACGCCAGGCCTCCCTGTCCATCACTAACTCCTGGAGCTTGCTCAAACTCATGTCCATCAAGTTGATGATGCGATCTAACCACCTCTTCCTCTGTCGTCCCCTTTTCCTCCTGCCTTCAATCTTTCCCAGCATCGGGGTCTTTTCTGATGAGTCAGTTTTCCACATCAGGTGGCCCAAGTATCAGGACTGATTTCCTTTAGGATGGACTGGTTTGAGCTCTGTGTGGTCCAAGGGACTCTCAAAGTCTTCGACACCACAGTTCAAAAGTATCAGTTCTTCCGTTCTCAGCTTTCTTTATGTTCTGATTCTCACATCCATACATGACTACTGGAAAAAACCATAGACAGACCTTTGTTGGCAAAGTAATCTCTGCTTTCTAAAGTGCTGTCCAGGTTGGTCATAGTTTTTCTTCCAAGCAGCAAGCGTCTTTTAATTTCATGGCTGCAATCACCATCTGCAGTGATTTTGGAGCCCAAGAAAATGAAGTCTGGCACTGTTTCCATTGTTTCCCCATCTGTTTGCCATGAAGTGATGGGACCGGATACCATGATCTTAAGTTTTTGAATGTTGAGTTTTAAGGCAACTTTTTACTCTTCTTTTTCACTTTCATCAAGAGGTTCTTTAGTTCCTCTTTGCTTTCTGCAATAAGGGTGGTGTCATCTGCCAGTCATTATTGATATTTCTCCTGGCAATCTGGATTCCAGCTTGTGCTTCATCCAGCCCAGCATTTTGCATGATGTACTCTGCATATAAGTTACCCTGGCTGTCCTGGGTTCTTCTCTTTTTTAAACTTTTCTCTGGTTCCTAGCTCTATCACAATAGAAATGAATTTTCAGTTAAGTGGCTTTTTAATAGGTGGAATTAATAGTTTGCTATTTACAGTGTATTGTTTCATATGTTTTAGTTTATTATTTCAAGTAGGTATATAATTTTGAAAATGGGATTTTATATATCAGTTTTTCATCATGCCTTGTTGTTCAGTTGCTAAGTCGTGTCCGGCTCTTTGTGATCCCACAGACTGTAGCCCATCAGGCTCCTCTGTCCATGAAATTCTCCAGGCAAGAATACTGGAGTGGATTGCCATTTCCTTCTCCAGGAGATCTTCCTGACTCATGGACTGAACCCACATCTCCTGCATTGTAGGCAGATTCTTACCACTGAGCCATCAGGGAAGCCCTTTGTTGTGCGTAGCACAGTATAGAAATAGGCATTGAGTTTGGCTGATGGGTTGAGAAAAGAGAATTTTAGAAGGGACCTAATTCTGGGCAAAGATGACACAGTTTTATTGCCATCAGATCAGATTGTCAGTTCTAGGCGTGTGAGTTTAGAATTTATTCTAGAAAGAGTACCGATCAACTCCGTGGGAATGGATCGTCTCTGAAAAAGGGAAGGCTACCGCATTCGAGGCCGAGGTCGGGACCTGCCCTGGGGAGGGTCGGAGGCTGCCGCTCTCTAGTGCACATGGTGATAATGGTGTGCGTATTGCCACGTCTGATTCCGCCATCCATCCATTCCTCCAGCAAATCTCTAGCAAATGCTTGTGACGTGTCTGATGTCGTGCCAGGCAGTGAGATGGAGAGCGTCATCTCCGTCTGAGCAGGACTTCGCCCCATTGTCTCACAGCAAGTTGGTGGCAGAGACCGGGTGAGAAATCTGACTTAAGTGATTGCATCGCGCGTATACCCCTATCCTCCACTATGCTGTTCCCAGCGCGTGTCTGCTGAGTCGCTTCAGTCGTGTCCGACTCTTTGTGATACTGTGGACTCTTAGCTCACCAGGCTCTTCTGTCCATGGGATCCTCCAGGCAGGAATACTGGAGTGGGCTGCTGTGTCCACCTCCAGGGGATCCTCCCGACCCAGGGATCGAACCTACGTCTCTTATATCTTCGGCACTGGCAGGCGGGTTCTTTATCACGAGCGTCACCTGGGAAGCCCATTTAGCAAGCTAGCTTTTTCTCATTTTCAGTGTAGGTGGACATTATTAAATTGACTGCTTGGAGTTCATCCTGCAAGTTTTATATAGATTGGTTGATGAGCTTGGTGTAAGTGCTGTGGATGAGGGAAAAAATTGCCCGTGGCGTCCACCACGTCTGAGGTGTCTTCACTGTTCTCCCTGCTGCTCCCTTCTGGATAGTCTTAGAATATTCTGGGATCTGTTAGTACATTTTGGTATAGTCTGCCTTGCATCCGGTTTGTCACCACAGCAGTCTGCTGTCTCCCCCAGGCACCATGCTCACCTATAGTATTTTTCTGTCAGTTCAGTTCAGTCGCTCAGTCGTGTCCGACTCTTTGTGACCCCATGAATTGCAGCACGCCAGGCCTCCCTGTCCATCACCAACTCCCGGAGTTCACTCAGACTCACGTCCATTGAGTCGGTGATGCCATCCAGCCATCTCATCCTCTGTCGTCCCCTTCTCCTCCTGCCCCCAATCCCTCCCAGTATCAGAGTCTTTTCCAATGAGTCAACTCCTCACATGAGGTGGCCAAAGTGCTGGAGTTTCAGCTTTAGCATCATTCCTTCCAAAGAAATCCCAGGGCTGATCTCCTTTAGAATGGACTGGTTGGATCTCCTTGCAGTCCAAGGGACTCTCAAGAGTCTTCTCCGACACCACAGTTCAAAAGCATCAATTCTTCGGCGCTCAGCTTTCTTCTCAGTCCAACTCTCACATCCATACATGACCACTAGAAAAACCATAGCCTTGACTAGATGGACCTTAGTCGGCAAAGTAATGTCTCTGCGTTTGAATATGCTATCTAGGTTGGTCATAACTTTCCATCCAAGGAGTAAGTGTCTTAATTTCATGGCTGCAATCACCATCTGCGTGATTTTGGAGCCCCAGAAAATAAAGTCTGCCACTGTTTCCACTGTTTCCCCATCTATTTCCCATGAAGTGATGGGACCAGATGCCATGATCTTCGTTTTCTGAATGTTGAGCTTTAAGCCAACTTTTTCACTCTCCTCTTTTACTTTCATCAAGAGGCTTTTTAGTTCCTCTTCACTTTCTGCCATAAGGGTAGTGTCATCTGTATATCTGAGGTTATTGATATTTCTCCTGGCAATCTTGATTCCAGCTTATGCTTCTTCCAGCCCAGCATTTCTCATGATTTTAAGTTGAATATTGTTATTTCTCTTAGTAGGTATAAATTTGGTAGTGTTTTGGGATATTTGATTGTCATACTGCTGTAGAAAATAGCACATGGTTGTCATAGTAAGGAGCATTTAAAAATGAGATGGCATGTCTTAGGAATATCCCTTGTCTGTCAATTTTTTTTAATGAATATATCAGTACTTAAAATTCCTTGTCATGAAAAATTTCCTACATAACAAGTAAGGAGAACATCTTAACGGATGTTTCAACTGGATTAGGAGGAGCTGTTGAGAATCGCAGCTAAACAAAAAGCCCCTTTCACAGGAAAGAAGTGTTGCCAGCGGGAATGGCGGTCCTGCGGAAAGATAATTAGTACTTAGATCAGAATTAATACTGTGTGTCTTTGGAGTGAAAATGCTGTGATATTAAGGATTTAGCTATGGGTTTGGGGCATTTATTTGATGTGAATCTTTAAGGAGCCTCTAGAGAACAACCATCTGAAAACAGTGGCTTTCCTTGAAATAAGCCCATAGAAATGTCGATTTAAATTGTAAGGAATATGGCTTCAACATTAAGTGAAATTTTCAAACAATGACTTCTTGTGGACTCTTTCCCTCACATATATTTCTGCTCATTATTGCATTAAAAAAAAATAAGAGTCTACTTAAAAAAAAAATCTAACTCATCATACTCAGAGCCACTAATGGGGTCAGTAGTTTTGCTTAGGAATTGATTCTAAGACGGCAATCTGAGGCTTATAGCGTGATGCTTATGGTGGTATCATGTGATATTGAAAAGAACCTAAATATGTAACAATAAAACTACACATATGTTAGGACACTAATTCTGCCAGAAATATGTCTCATGCAGGTAGAAGCGTGCATCAGTTTTAGTGGTGGTTATCTTTGAGCCTTAATATTGGAGATATATAACCCCTTTATAGCTGGAAACTCATTCTTGGGGAAATTTCTTAAACAGTTTCATTGGTAATTCTTATTGCTTCTTTACCCCCGCCCTGTCTTCTTACAGTTTTACTCGTCAGATTTTGAGCTTCCTGGACTGGTCCTCTTATTTTTTTTCTATTCCCTTCTCCCATTTTTCCTTCTTGACTGTTTATTTTACTTTCTGGAGGACTTTTCTCAACTTTATTTTCCAATTCTATGATTATTTTTCAAAACTTCTGTTCTCATGCTCTTAGTTTCTAGAGCTTTTCTGAAAATCCCACCCTCTTTCAGGGATTCTGTGTCTCCGAGGTCACTGACAGAGTGTTGCACAGAGCTCTCCCCGTTCCTGCACTGTCTTCATGTCCCCGATTTGCTTTGGGGTTTGATTTGGCCTCTGTCCTCCGCATTAGTGGCTTTTCTAAAACACCTGCATGTCTGATCAAGGTTAAGGTTAGAGAAGAAAGTACAGGGTTAAATAAAAGGCAAGGGAAGCCGGGGGTGTGCTCGGAGCTGCACCGTAGAGGGATCTCTGGGGCCACCTGTCTGTCAGGAGAACCTCCAATCTCAGTATCCTGGGTCTTTTCATCTTGGGCTCCCCAGAGTTTAGACCACTGGCTGGCGGCCTTCTGGGAGCTGAGTGGGGGGTGTGTTAAGTGGCCTGCCAGCTGAACTTAGCTCGGGGCTCACGGTGCCTCAGAAAACCGTGGCATTTCCTACTCAGCCCCGCTGTTCACTATTCCTTTAGTCGCATTTTTAAAGACAGTCTTATTGAGATGCCGAGATTCCATACAATTGACCAGTTTAAAGGGTGCAGTGCAGCGGCGTTAGTATGTTTGTTCCCAGAGTTGTACGTTTGCCGCTTGTGTACATAACATTGTGTACATTTGAAGTGTACAGCACGTTTGACGCATTTACATGTTGTGACATGATTGCCATTGTAAGGCTAGCACCTCTATCGTTGTCGTCGTTCAGTTGCTTGGTCGTGTCCGACTGTGACCCCATGGACCGCAGCACACCAGGCTTCCCTGTCCTTCACCATCTCCTGGAGTTTCTCACATCCGTTGAGTCGGTGATGCCATCCGACCATCTCTCCCTCTGTCGTCCCCTTCTCCTCCTGCCTTCAGTCTTTCCCAGCATCAATGAGTCGGCTCTTCTCGTCAGGTGGGCAAAGTACTGGAGCTTCAGCATCAGTCCTTCCAATGAATATTCAGGGTTGATTTCCTTGAGGATTGACTGGTTTAATAGCACCTCTGTCACCACGCATAAATATCATTTCTGTTTTTGTGATGGGAATAATTAAGATCTATCTTCTTAGCAAGTTTGGGGATTATAACACATTACCGTTGTCTCTGTTCACTGTGCTGTGCCTTTGATCTCTAGGACTTACTGTCTACTAGTTGCAAATTTGCACCCTAAATACCATTTCTTCTATTCCCCGACCCCAACCACTGGTAGCCATGCCTTTACTTCTCCTTTTATGTTTGGCTTTGTTAGATTCCACATGGAAGCAAAACCTGCATTTCTTTTTCCAGCACTTATTGCTCCCAGATATCACATTACGTGCTTAGCTCTGTCTGTTTCTGGAACACCAGCTGCGTAATGGCTAGGACTGCGGTCACTGCCGAGCTCCGGCATCTAGAACAGGACCTGGTCCGTGGAGGCTCTTGACCGAGTGTCTCACCATGGAGTCCCACTTGGAAGGCTCGTATGGGCTTCCTCCCCTTTCCAAACCTCTCTCGCACACTCACCTTTGGTCAGTGATTAGGAGGCTGCTTGTTGAAGTAGAAGAACATTGAACTAATGATGGAGTTTTGGACTAAATATGTTTCAGAGACCTGTTTCACTGCTTGCTCTGGCAGTAAGTAGTGTTATTTTACTTAACTTTTTTTTTTTTTTTGTATTCCATTTTTCTTAGTGGGACCAATACCTGCTCTGCCTACTTCCCATGAATTGCTCTTGTGAAAATGTTTTAAAAAGTATACAGTGCTGTTACAACTCAGGGCATTTAAAACTTAGGGACAAATCTGTTAACTTGTTTTCAAGCTCTTCTGAAAGTAGGCAGTTTTTTAAAAAGATAATTTTTTTTATTTATGTATTTTAGCTATATTGGCTCTTGGTTGCTCTGTGGGCTTTTCTCTAGGAAAGTGGTGAGCAGGGGCGACTCGTGAATTGCAGTTCACGGGCTTCTCATTTTGGTGCCTTCTGTTGCAGAGCACTTGCTCCAGGCGTGCAGGCTTCAGGAGTTGTGGTTCCAGGCTCTCGAGCACAGGCCTAGTAGCTCTGGTGCACGGCCTCAAGTTCCCCACATGGAATCTTCCTGAATCAGGGATGGAACCCCTGTCTCCTCTGTTGACAGGTGGATTCTTTACCACTGAGCCACCAAGGAAGCCCCTGGCGTTGTCAATGGCAATAGAATCCTGAAGGCAATTAGAGTAAGTAGTGTACAAGCTGAGCTCATGAAGAGCAGCAGAGTCTCTTTGGGGATCAAGGCAGGCAATGGAGGGAATATTGTGATAATATTAACACGATATTAGAAAGGGTGGAGAATATGATGTTTATTTTCTGGGTGTTTTCTTTTAAAGAAAGAAACTTTTAAGTGGCCTTATTTGTGTAGTTAACTGAGTGACCGCCAGAGATGGTGCTGCGATGCTTGTTAACAGCCGGCTGCGGTGTTTCATTTTCAACCTGAGGTCAATTCACATGAAGTTGAAAATGTGCACTTAAAAAAAAAAAGTGGGGTATAGGTAAATGGGATTCTGAGATTCCTTCTTTCCAAACAGATTATTTGGAATTGAACTGCCTATTGAGTGACACTTACTGATATATATTGGTCAGTAATCGAAAATCCTCAGTTTGGGTTTTTTCAGGCCTAGAAGATGGAGGACTTGATCGCTAATGCTTGACTAAGCCTTCCTCTCCATCCCAACCTCTTCCAGTCTCCCTCAGGGCTTTTTCTCTTTCCCTTGGTTGAACCTCATGTCACGGTTTATTATCTGTCACTGAGCCACACAAAGCTCAGCCCTGATTAGTCCATTTATCACATTTAACCCCCGTTTCCCATCCATTCCCCGAAAGCCGCCATCCCAGCGTGTTCAATGCAAGTGTCTGTGTGCTGCAGTTGCTCTCTCTCTCTTTGCCTTTTCTCTTTTGAGTCATTCTTTCCACAAATGTGTGTTGAGCACCTGTCCTGCTGTTGGCACTCCTGGGTACCAGGGCACAGAAGCAAACGGTCCCAAACCCAGTCCCTCGTGTAGAAACATGGGCTGTCTTCCATCTGGTATGCGCCTGCAATTGCCTCCAGTATAAAATAAAAGTATATAATGAGACAATCCGTGTATATCCTGCCAGAAGTTTGTTGGTCCTTGTTCATATTTTAAAGAGTTAATTGCATGTGATTAACTTTTCTGAAAAGTTGAGCCTTAATTCTTTGACTTCTGAGTGATTGTCCACTGATTTTCTTTTGTCCTGCTTGGGTCACTGGTATTTGAGAAAGGAGAATTTCCTCCTCCTCCTGGACAGTGGAGGTTCGCTGTGAAACCTGGTGGAAGAGATGCGGGCCTATTTGCTGCTATAAGTTCGGTTCTGTGAGGAGTGGCCCGAGAATTCACTATGGTGTCTGCTCTTTGTTTTACATTAAGAGCTCTGCATTCTCTCTTTTCTTATAGAAGTTTTTATTGGTAACTTCTTTGGTAAATGTTTATGAGTAGAGAGCTTCTTTGACAATTTTAAACAATTGTTATTTATTCTTGGCTGCGCTGGGTCTTCATTGCTGCTCCAGGGCTTTCTCTAGTTGCAAGGAACAGGACCTTAGTTGCTCCAACACCAGGGATCAAACCTGTGTCACCTGCATCGGCAGGCAGATTCTTAACCCCTGGACCACCAGGGAAGATGCCGTCAGTCAGTTCAGTGGCTCAGTCGTGTCTGATTCTCCGCGACCCCATGGACTGCAGCTCACCAGGCTTCCCTGTCCATCACCAACTCATGGAGCTTGCTCAGACTCATGTCCATCAAGTTGGTGATGCCATTGAACCATCTCATCCTCTGTCGTCCCCTTCTCCTCCTGCCTTCAATCTTTCCCAGCATCAGGGTCTTTTCCAATGAGTGGACTCTTTGCATCAGGTGGCCAAAGGATTGGAGCTTCAGTTTTAGCATCAGTCCTTCCAATGAATAATATTCAGGGTTGATTTCCTTTAGGATTGACCGGTTTGATCTCCTCGCAGTCCAAGGGATTTTCAAGAGTCTCCTCTAACACCACGGTTGATAAGCATCAATTCTTTGGTGCCCAGCCTTCTTTATGGTCCGGTAGAGAGCTTTTATTTTTCATAATTGGCTGTCTCTGCAGGTCTGTGGGTTAATTAGAAAATGCACAAATGAACATGCTAGGGGACTTGGTTTCAATAGCAGTGTATCTTTAAACCTGTTTGGTTCTCTGTGGTCTCACTTGTAAAAGGGAGGGGCTGCAGAAAGGCTGTTTGCAAGAGTCTTGCTCCGCTAAGGAATTTAGCAGAGCCTCAGCAAGGGGACGAGGACCGAGATCAGGATGCAGATGTCATTCTGTTGCAAAAGTTTGACAGGTGATATCTGTACAGACTGACTTGGAGACCCACGGCTGTGCAGAAAATTCATGAGTAAATCCGAAGAATTTTCCAGGATATTGAATGAGAATGGAGATGTTTTTAAAAATAATAGGACAGTAAAAGCTACAACAGGAAGGGGGGAAAAAAAGCACTAAGTAGAAGCATATGTTTTTTTCTTGAGCTGTTTTAATGCTGAGAGGACAGTGTTAGAAAATCAAGTTACTACGCAGATGCCTGAAGGATCTTTGCATCCTAAATCCCTTTGAAGTTGACCTTCTGAATTCTAGTTTTGTAGTTAAGTAGCCTTCATGCTTAGCAAAGAGAACCCTTGCTCACTCTTCCTATGGGATGGTGATTTGAAGCCATCACAAACCTTGAAAATGCACAAAAATTCTTGCCGGTTTCTGGATTCCAGCATTCTGTGACATGATACAGTGGGCCACTGGGACTCTTACAGAATTCAGAGCAATAGGAGAGGTTGGTGAAAGGGTTTCACCTTTCAGCTATAAAATGAATGCGGTCTGAACGTCTCAGTGTGAAGTGTGTTGACTGTAACTGATAACTCTGGATGGCATAGTTGAAATTTGCTGAGAGAGTAGACTTTAAATGGTCTCATTTAAAAAATGAGGTGAGGTGATGGATGAGGTAATTAGCTAGGTGGGATCCTTTCACAGTGTACACGTATATCAAATTACTACGGTGAACACTTTAAATATCATACAATTTTATGTGTCCATTATACCTCAGTAAAGTTAAAATGAAAATAAAGAATTTAGAAAAGTTGCCAGGAAAGAAATCTTTCTCTGCTTTGTAGGAGATAAGCAAGTGGCAAAAGAGATTTCATATACCAGGCAAATAAGAACAGGGATTCAGCAATTACGTAACACAGTGTAATGACATGGTAGACCAGGAGATGAAAATTGAAAGAAGGATGACGTTAATTAAAAAAAAAAAAAAATGATCGGATTGGTGAGAATCAAGAACTTTGCTAGAATTTTAGGCAAATATCCTATTCTTTTTTTTAAAAAATGCTAAGCATTTTGAGAACCTATTTTTAAGAGGCGTGTGGCTGGGTTCCTGGGCTCTGAGCCAGGGTCTGGCTTCATGGAATTTTCCCAGTTGAAGCTGAAAAGAAAAGTGAATTTTTAGATTATGTATTTTCAGAATGTGACGCTTTTGGCAGCTTGTTGCTGTGTAGAATACATTCTCTGCCTCTCTGCTGCTCCATCCTGTCCATGGGGTCACCTGAGAACTTGTGAGAAACACAGACTCATGGTCCGCACAGTGGGGCTGCTGGTTGAGAGGTGACATCGTGAGCACTTTCCCGAGCGAGTCCTGTGCACACTCGAATTTGAGAAGCACAGCCCCGCACCTGGGTTTATCTGCTGGGGGTAATGGTAATGAACACGCCTGCCAAGGCAGGAAAAATAAGAGACATGGGTTCAATCCCTGGGTGGGGAAGATCCCCTGGAGGAGGGTATGACCATCCACTCCAGTATTCTTGCCTGGAAAATCCCATGGAGAGAGGAGCCTGGTGGGCTACAGTCCATGGGGTTAGATGACGAGCAACAAGCATGCACGCATGCTCTCCACCAGGGGAAAATGTTCTCTTTATTTCCACATTTTCTTTGTTTGGGGAGAGGGGACTGGAAGAGGAAACTCAGCAGTTTTCTTTTTCCCAGCGTGAGGTGTCATTGACTAATTTGTATATATTTAAAGTATACAGTGTGGTGATCTTCTTACATTGTGAAATATGACCACCATTAATTAGTACATCCATTATTTCAGTTACCACTTAAAAATTTTTTTTTGTTATATATTCTTAATTGACATGGTAAAATGGTATTGCAGTGGGTTTCTTGCAAAAAGTTTAGTATGTTCATTTAAAGCCTCATTACTTTATATAAACATCATTTGTGCTTGAGGCCAGATTGAAATCTCCTTAAGGATGGGAGGTGGTGGTGGTGGTGGTGGTGGTGGGGTGTCCTGCCTCGGTTGCAGTACTCTGCTCCTCTCAGTTGTATTGCCCATCTGACCACCCCTTTCATTCACACCACTTATATACGTGTGTGTGCTAAGGCCCCTCAGTTGTGTGTTCTATATATATGTGTGTTCAGTTATATATATGTGTGTGTGCTAAGGCCCTGCAGTTATCTCTGGCTCTCTGCCACCCCATGACTGTAGCCTGCTAGATTCCTCTGTCCGTGGGGATTCTCCAGGCAAGAATACTGGAGTGAGTTACCATGCCCTCCTCCAGGGGGATCCTCCTGACCTGGGGATTGAACCCTCATCTCTTATGTCTCCTGCATCGGCAGGTGGGTTCTTTACCACTAGTGCTGCCTGGGAAGCCCTTATGTGTGTGTGTGTGTGTGTGTGTGTGTATATATATATATATTTTTTTTTTTAATTAAAATTTTTTTGCACCACTTATATTTAAATATTTAATGATTAGGTATTTCCTACAATTTTAGTTTTGGGGCTTCCCGGATGGCATTAGTGATAAAGAATCCACCTGCCAATGCAGACCTGGGTTCGATCCATGAGTCAGGAAGGCTCCTGGAGTAGGAAATGGCACCCCACTCCAGTATTCTTGCCTGGAAAATTATATGGGAAGAGGAGCCTGGTGGGCTACAGTCCATGGGGCTGCAAAGAATTGGACATGACTGAGCGACTGAACAGCAAAATTCTAATTATACCTTCAAAGGATATTTTCCATCACTTAAAAGAATGCCATTAAAAGTCAGAGAATCTAGAGGAGAATGTATAGATTTCCAGAGATGCATTTTGAACAAAGACAATTCTGTCTCTGATTTGCTTTTCAGAAAGCATTTAATTAAATGCCTGTTGATTCCAAGCCCTGTGCTAGATGCCAAGGCTGCAAAGATGAGTCATGTTTGGCCCTGCCCACGAGGCGAACACTGCCTGGTGAGGGAGAGAGAGACATTTAAATACACATCACAGTTCAGAGATACAGCTGTGCTGGAGGATGGATGGAGCCAGAGAGAGGAGAGAGCATCTCAGCCTGGTTGGTGTTGAGTCAAGGAGAGTGTGGGGAGGCTGGGAGTGCATTTGTTAAGGACATTTGAGATGCAGGAAGTTTTTACAGGTGCAGAAGAAATTCTAGGTAAAGGAAGGTGTAACCTGGCATCAAGTCAGTAGAGTGCATGGGTAGGTTTGGGGAAGGCTGGATAAGGTCGTGTGACCAGATCGCAGGTGATGGGGTCCCTGTTGGGAGCTGAGTTCTGAGGGCAGGTCACCCACTGGAAGGTAAGTTACCTGAGAGCAGGGAACTTGACTGCATCCTTGATGCCCGCCCACTGTGGAGCACGGGGTCCACGTGTGTTTAGTGATTTAACGGGAAGATGACTGCAGTTCAGTTATGAAGATCCTCTACTCTTTGCTAAGGTGTTTGGGCTTTCTCCTCCGGCTGTTGGAGGTTTTCTAATGAGAGAGATGACAGGTTAGGGGGTGTCTTCAAAATGTATCTCCGCCACCTGGACAGAGGGGTAGAGTGGTCCTCCTCCCCTGTGTTTACCTAAAGAGCAGTTCGGATAAAACGGTGGGGCTGGGGCTGGCGAGCTCCCAGGCGGTGCTGAGGCTGCCGCAGCCTTGCTTTTAGTAGCAAGAGGAGAACGGATGGGATCATGTCTGTGAGGAAGCGTCCAGGAGCGATAGTGGGTATGCTGCATTTTAGAAATAGTGGTTACTCTAAAGGGCTGTCTTTGGGATTTAGATGAGAGTGCAGCTGTTTTGATGTTTAAGCCTCTGTCCCCCTTCGAGGTACTTCTTCTCCTCAGTTTGGTTTGTTTGCTCCTTTTCATTAGTCTGTTTATATCCGGAAGAAATGGATTGCTTCCTGTGGCTTTGGGATGGAAACTAGAGACCCTCATGAAATGTGCCCTAGATAGGTTCCTGATTGGTAAGGAAGCTTTGCTAATTGCAGAGTAAAGAAAATGCAGCCAAGTGATAACGATGTTTAGAGAGTTTTAAAGGAAGTGACTTTGAAAAAAAAATTTTTTTTTTGAGCTGGCTTTGATGTTTGGTCATTTTCCATTGTTTTCTGTGCGTTTATTCGTGATACCACGAATATGTATTGTGGCCCTTCTAGGTGCAAAGCCTTATAGAAAGTGAATCAGTAGGTCCTGAATGGTTGTATAGTATAGCAGGGAAGAGTAAGCAATCAGATTAATGATGAACTGTGAGTGCGTATGTACGTGTTCTGTAGGTTTCAGTTCAGTTCAGTCGCTCAGTCGTGTCCGACTCTTTGCGACCCCATGAATCGCAGCACGCCAGGCCTCCCTGTCCATCACCAATTCCCGGAGTTCACTCAGACTCACATCCATCGAGTCCGTGATATATGTATATATAATATAAATAGGATCTGTTACTACTTACCTTTATGTCAGGTCAGAAGTAACACGAACCATGAAAAGAAGATAGATAATGTGTTATGTAAATTCAGAGGAAAGATTATCAGAAGACTCATTGATCTCATTTTGCTCCATGTTAGTCATTGAATGAAGCCCAGTGGTGCCTGTCATTCAAAACCACACTTTCTGGCTTCAGCCAAAGAGAACAGTGAAGGTGAGATGCTTAGTTTAGGACTTGGTGAATTGGAAAGCCTTTGTAGTTGTTCAGTCACTAAGTCATGTCTGACTGTCTGTGATCCCATGGACTCCAGCATGCCAGGCTTCGCTGTCCGTCACCACCTCCCAGAGTTGGTGATGCTATCCAACCATCTCATCCTCTGTCATCCCCTTCTCCTCTTGCCCTCAACCTTTCCCAGCATCAGGGTCTTCTCTAGTGAGTTGCCTCTTCACGTCAGGTGGCCAAAGTATTGGAGTTCAGCATGAGTCCTTCCGATGAATACTCAAAATCACACTCCTTGGCTTTAGGCAAAGGGAACAGTGAAGATGAAGTGCTCAGTTGAGGACTTGGCGACTTTGAGAAGCTGCAGGGTACTGAGCAGAAGTATCAGTGCAGGTGAAGGAGGAAACTGTGGTCCAGAGAGTCGGGCTGGAGATGTCCATTTGCTTGCTGTCCAGTTTGAAGGGATTGTTGTTGAAGTGATTGCAATCCCTGGGTGAAAGACTGGAGACAGAAGACGGATGAGGATAGCTGTTTGGAAACGATCAGCCTCGGGGGTGTCGAGGGAGAAAGTGGGACCAGGGAAGCACTCGGCAGGGCAAGGGTACCACAGGAGAGCATTGCAGAGGCTTCGAGAGGAATGTCGTGACGGAGAGGGGTCAGCAGTCTTTGCCACAGAGAGGTTAAGGAGAAAGTGAGAACTGAAGACTGTTATTAGTGATTTATGGGAGTAAATAAATTTCTCGTAAATGTATATGAGTCTCTACAAAGAATGGAGTGGGCATAAATAGAGCTATAGTAGCGTTGACATTTTGTACGTGACTAGTATTGCAGTGAATTTCTTTCTAGGTTTGGTGTCATGGAGCTTTAGAATCTGTAGGTTTGTAGGTCTCTGTTGATGACTTTTTATATTAACGGCTTGCGAGACCTCTTTGGCTCTGGATTCCAAACCCGTTTTCACTGTGAGTAGTCATACCCAAATACATGTTTTTGAAAATCTTGCATGGAGGCCAAAAAGCTTAGAGTCATTTTTGACTCTCTTTCTCTCGCAGACTGTCTACCAGCAAATTCTGTAGCTCTACCTTCTAATACATCCCCAATCTGACCGCATTTCACTACCATTATTGCAGCTCTAGCCCACAGACACTCATGTTTTTCTTTGATTTCGGCTGCGCTGGGTCTTTGTGGCTGTGCAGGCTTTTCTCTAGCTGCGGTGAGCGGGAGCTACCTCGGTTTTGGTGCCAAGCACGGGCTTCACTAGTTGAGGTGTGTGGGCTCAGTAGCCGCAGCTCCCGGGCTCTAGAGCCTCAGGCTCAGTAGTCGTGGTTTAGTTGCTTCTGGGCACCTGGGATCTTCCTGGACCAGGGATTGAACCCGTGTCTCCTGCAGTGACAGGTGGATTCTTTACCACTGAACCACCAGGGAAGCCCATATTTTAAAAAATATTGAAGTGTACTTGATACACAGTATTATATAAGTTATAGGTATGCAAGTATAGTGATTGACACTTTTTCAAGGTGATATTACGTTTGTAGTTTATAGAGTATTGGCTTTATTTCCTGTGTTGTTTGTAGCTTATTTTATGCCTAAATAGTTTGTACCTCTCACTCCTCTGTGTTACCCTTCCCTTTCCCTCTCTGCACCAGTAACCACTAGTTTCTTCTCTATATCTGTGAGTCTGCTGCTTTTTAGTTATATTCACTAGTGTGTGTGTGTGTGTGTTTTAAGATTTCACATATAAGTGACATCATGCAGTATTCATTCTTTGACAGTTATTTCACTTAGCAATACACCCTCCAAGTCCATCATGTTGTTGCAAACCACATTTCATTCCTTTTCGTGACTGAGTAGTAGTCTTCTGTGTGTTTATGTCTCTGTATCACGACTTCTTTATTCGTTCCCTTATTGATGGACATGTAGGTTGCTTCCATATCTTGACACGTGTAAAATAATGCTGTGGACGTTGGGGTACATGTATCTTTTTGAATTTGTGGTTTTGTTTCTTTTGGATATATACCCAGGAGCAGAAGTGTGGGGTCATATGATAGTGCTGTGTTTAGTTTTTTTGAGAAACACTCATTTTTTCCCTGGATTATTGCCGAAGCTTCTCAGCTGCTGTCACTGCTTCTAACCTTGTTCCCTTTCAGCCTTAACCAGAATAGTGACCCTTTAAATATGTGAGTCAGACAAGATGGAGACCTCCAGAGTGGTATGGCCTGACACTAAAAATGTAAAGCTGATCATTTCACTGCTGTACTCACCATCTTTCCATCTCATGCAGAGATGAGAGCCCTCCTGTGCAGTCTCTGTGCAAACTGATCTCCTTTCTGTTCCTGGGAGGCTTGCCGCTCTCCTGCCTCAGGGCCTTTGCACAGGCTGGTGCCTCAGCATGGAATGATCTGCCTTCGGGTATCCTCCTGGGCTACACCCCACCTTCCTTCCTGTCTCCTCTCAGATGCACTTTCTCAGAACAGCCTTTCTCGTCCCCCACCTCTCCACCTCCCAGCGGCTGCAGTCCATGACCCGACTGCACCTTTATGCTGCCCTTCCCCTGGTTGTCTCTCACATACACTAGAATGTATGATCCATGAAACCTGGTGGGGTTTTCTTTTTTTTAAATAACAGTTTGAGGAATGTCTTTCATGTTTTATCATTTTTTTAAAACTATTGTCATTGAAGTATACTTGATTTACAATATGGTGTTAGTTCCAGGCGTACAGTGTAGGGACTTGTTTTGTTTTTGCCAATTATATTCCATTATACGTTAGTACAAGACATTGGGTATAATTACGTGTGCTATACAGGAAATACACAGTAAATACAGTAAACACTCGTCACTTATCTGGTTTTTATATAGTGGTTTGTATCTGTTAATCCCTTTCTGCCAATTTGTTCCTCTGCTCCGCCCCCCATAGGTAACCGTAAGTTTGTTTTCTATGTTTGTGAGTCTGTTTCTGTTTTATGTAGAGATTCGTTTGTATGATGTTTTAGATTGCACATATAAGTGATACCATAGAGTATTTCCTTCTCTGACTTGACTTCACTAAGCCTGATATTCTCTAGGCCTATCCATATTGCTGCAAATGGCATTATTTCATTGTTTCTTTTATGGCTGAGTCATAATCCATTGTACCTATCTAGCACATCTTCTTAAGCCAGTCATCTGTTGATTGATGGGCCCTTGAGTTGCTTCTCTGTTCTGGCTGTTGTCGATAGAGAGAGCAGGGGTTTCCGTCGCCCTGGGTTCCATGTGGAATCTCTAGTGGCCTAGCACAGTGCCTGGCCCCTGGCAGGCGGTCAGTGACAGCACGTGCTGACTGCGGTCTCTTCCTCCCTTTAGGCTGGTGCTGGGCTGGGGTGGGGGTGGCCGTGGCCAGGTGGCTGCGTGGATGGGTGGGAGCCCCAGGGGCAGGATGTGCATGGGTGGGAAGGGGCTGCTCTCCCAGGGGCCATATCCTCAGCTCCTCCCTCCTCCGCAGCTTCCTGCCTGCTCAGAAGTTACTCATCCTCCGGGCCTTGGGCTGGCAGTGTGCTGGAAATTGGCTTTGGCAAAACTTGAGAGGTACACGAAGCCATGTTGGGATTTGAATACGGTGGAATTTTAGGGTGAAATGAGCACTCTCAGATCTCCATCGTTTTGGGAAGCAATGCCTGGAACTTCATTTCAGAATTGGTCGGCTGTTCTAAAAAAGTAACAGGAGACACTCAAGAAAACCTCCCACAGTCACTACAAAGGGCCTGCGCCCTGAGAGGGCTGCGGGCAGAGGCTGCCGAGCTTTGAGGGTAAACGGAATGGGGACACACTTTGGCTAATTGAGGCTGTGACTGCTTTGTGGTGTTTGGGGTCAGTTTTGTTTTCTGAGCAAGAATTCTGTGCATCGCAGAGATCTGGGGCAGTAGAGATCGAACACAGAAGAAGCACACTTCGGAAAAATCTCAGGGATTAATGTTTATTCTCTTCTACTTATTTCTGGTAAGAATCGTGTTCTCTTTGATGAAATTGTTTCCTGTAATCACCCTTGACAACCCTGTCTCTATCTGCTGAGTCTAGACTAGAGTCTCTTTTATGTGGGAAGCCTGGAGGAGGGGATGGCAACCCACTCCATCAAGTACTCTTGCCTGGAGAACCCCCTGCATAGAGCAGCCTGGCGGGCTACAGCCCGTGGGCTTACACAGAGTCAGACGCGACGCATGCATCGCCTCTGGGCGTATCAGAAATTCTAGAGGCGTTTTTACAGGTGACACTGTGTGTGTGTACGTGTACATATGTGTCTTCAGAGACTGTGATACAGTACACTTCTGTATCTCCTAGGGGTGAGACAAATGACAGAAAAGGGATTTAAAAATATGATGCAAGTTTATTGTCATTTGCTTGTTGCTCATTCATTAGAAATGAGAAGATACATTTAAAAACAATCACAAAAACCACCTGAAGTCCTCCCTTCTGCTCACAAGATAACTCAGTCTTAGTTTTGACGCGCCAGCTTCAAACATTTTCCCAGACAAGTGTATAATATCACAAAAATAGAATCCTATGTAATATTATTTATATGTTGTTACCTAGATATTCAGTTATATACACTATATATATGAAATACAAATGGAATCACAGATACATAAACAAAACTGGAGTTATAAGGACTTCCCTTGTGGCTCAGACGGTAAAGCGTCTGCCTACAATGCAGAAGACCCGGGTTCGATCCCTGGGTTGGGAACGTCCTCTGGAGAAGGAAGTGGCAATCCACTCCAGTACTCTTGAATCACAGATACATAAACAAAACTGGAGATATTGCCTGATTTTTTTCACTTAGAATTATTGTGAGCACTTTTTTCCATATCACTAAATATAGACCTACGTTATTGCTTTTTAAATTATTTTTTGAAATATGTACTTATTTTTGGCTGCGCTGGGTCTTTGTTGCTGTGCATGGGCTTTCTCTTATTGCCGAAGTGAAGTCGCTCAGTTGTGTCTGACTCTTTGCGACCCCATGGACTGTAGCCCACAAGGCTCCTCTGTCCATGGAATTTTCCAGGCAAGAGTGCTGGAGTGGGTTGCCATTTCCTTCTCTAGGGGATCTTCTCAGCCCAGGGATTGAATCCAGGTCTTTCGCATGGCAGGCAGGTGCTTTACCATCTGAGCCACCAGGGAAGCATCTCGTTGCCGTGAGCAGGGCTATTCTCTAGTCGTGGCTCTGGGGCTCTTGAGCACAGGCTCAGTAGCTGTGACACATGGGTTTAGTTGCTCCGCGGCCTGTGGGATCGTCCCCAGCCAGGGATCGAACTCCCATCTCCTGCATCGGCAGGCAGATTCTTGACCCCTGAGCCCCCAGGGAAGTCCTGGTATGTGTTTTTTTACAGCAGCTTGCTAGATATGTGGTAGGTATAATTGTAACAGAGCACAGTCCAGCGCACCCCTTAGCAAGGGGCAGATGCTGTGCCCCAGTGCCCCTGGACCCTATTACCAGGCAGTGGTCACCCCTGGACCACTGGTGTCCATGAGCCACCAGCAGTGGTCCTGCTCAGCCATTGGTCAGTGCCGCAGTGGGCCCCACCCACAAGCTACCAGCTGTCAGTGAGCAAGGGTTAGTGAAGCCCTTCCAGCCAGTGGTCGGTGGAGTGGCGGTCCTCAGCTGGAGAGCGAGGTCAGAGGCATCCTGCTTGGCCTTCTCCCTGGGGCCTCCAGCTCAGCGGGCCTTGGGCCAGCGGGTGAGCTGGGGGCCCCAGGGAACAGGCTGGGGGCTGTGTCCTGCAGTGCTCCAGGGCTCTCCAAGGCCACTGGCCTGGCCCAGGCCTTGAGGCAGCGCGAGCCTCTCTGCCTCTGCGACCTGATAGCATTGGCAGTCAGCCCGGGGCGGGGCGCAGTCTGGTGGCCTGAGGGCCAGTTGGGTTGGGCGCCTGGCCAGCTGGGCAGGGTCGGGGGACCTAGCCCTCAGGTTAGCTGCCAACTCAGCTCTGCCTCTTCAGCCAGGATTTCGGCCTCGGAGGGGGACAGTCATGCCTCAGGACAGAGAATTGTGTGTGTTTGATGAAGATTTATAGGAACACTGTTACCTGATCGTGACCCGACCTCAGGAACAAAGGCTCTGACACCAAGAAGTCTGCAACAGCTACCCACGCAGCTCCGTCCCCACCCTTCCTAGAAAACGGCTTGGTGAAAGCTTTTGGGAAGTTTGAGGTTCTTAAGGCAAGAGCCACCCATCTCACCACAGGGCCCTCAATACACCTGTCTCTGTTCCAAACTCAGATAGCAGTTTGGGCATCCGGCACACAAACTTGCTTTTCGGGAACATAATCATTTTTCTTCAATAAAATTCTGAGACATGTGGTCACATACTTTTTTCTCTGACTTGTGAAGATGTTACCAGAGTATTAAGACTTAGAGAAATCTAGTCCTATTTAGCTATACTTTAAAAGAATTGCAAATATTGGGGAAAAATACCTGAAGTGGGAACTGTCATAGCAAATTGGGGGAGATGGTTACTAGTTATTGGTATATATTGGCTTAAGCCCATTACCTGCTTTATATACAGCCCTGGGCTAAGGTAATTGATCTTTCCAGAAATGACCTGCTTTAAGCATTCCAGAACATCAAAGGCAGGCGAAGTTATCTGTATAGTTATGGTTCTACATGTGCTTTGATCTGAGTGTTTATTAAAATATTTGTTCTGTAATTGTCTTCCAAGAAATCAAAAATTATTTATACTTGGTAACTGCCATTTAACCAGAGGACTTGCTTAATACTCTTTTTTTTTTTTAATCCCAAACTTCACATAAACAGGAGTTTACTATGATTGCTTCTTATGTTCAAACTACCCAAGATAGTTAAGCCTGTGTATGCCTTTATCACTGAGTTTAGATGTCTAGGTAATGTAAATTGATGAGAAGTTAAACCCTTTATCTTAATGTTGTTATGTAGCTAAGTTGTGCCTGACCCTTGGCGACCCCGTGGACTGTAGCCCACCAGGCTCCTCTGTCCAAGGGATTTCCCAGGCAAGAATACTGCAGTGGGTTGCCATTTCTTCCTCCAGGGGATCTTCCCAACCCAGGGATCGAACCCGTGTCTTCACCTACATTGGCAGGTGAAGTCTTTACTGCTGAGCCGACAGGGAAGCCCGGCCGTCATTACTCTGATACCATTTTGCTGGAATGGGTTGGTGGGCTTTAGGTTAGGATTCTTGGTCAAGACTTTCTCAGATTGTAAGTACCAATCCAAAGCCTTCCCCACCACGGCTGCAAAGGGGAGTCAGCCGTCAGAGGGTAGACGGTGGCCTAGGGCCTTCTCTGGCCTTTGCTAGCCTCCACATCCTCTCTAGTCTTGGTCACCAGCCAAGTCACAGGAAGTGGACCCCTGACAGGTTTCTGTGTCCCTCAAACAAGGTATTTAAGACACTTCATTATCTTATCAGAAATACTTAGCTTTAAAATGCCATGAATCTTTTCTTGCTAGAGTTAGATCAGAAAATGTTACACATCTGTGAATTCTCCAAGAATAGGTGATTTAAAAGTCGACTTTAATATAAAAATAAAATATTTAATATTTAAAGTTAACATTTATTAAGATTTAATTTTTCAGATTCATTTTCTAAACACAAAATGAACCCAAAACTGGACCCTGTATTTAATAAGCAGATTTCTTTATTTTCAATAGCTACATTGTTAAGGTAGTAATAGTATTCATTATCTTGATGATCTGATAGTAATTTTTAAGGAATCTATTTCTAAACATGATTGCAACGCAGATTTACTTGGCAGAATCCCACAAGCCAACAGAATTGCAGTTATCGGGTTGTTTACTCTGTGGATTATGATGCATATGAGTTCTCTGTTCAGACAGGTCCTACCAGTTCTAATTTTTCTGAAATACACTTTGAAAGGATCAGTGCTCTGTGGGTTTTTTGTTTGTTTTATTTCTGTTTATTTCAGTTGTTCCTGCTAGTGAGGAACAAAGGAATCTACAGGAGAGAATTAAGGGGATGTAATCTTAGAAGGAAGAGGTAATGTCAGATCATAGGAAGCCTTGTACTGGCCAGGTTTCTCCTGAAATATTATGCTGAGTTGTTCATTACTTATAAAAGCATGTACGTAACAATCAAAATTCACACGAAGGAGGCCGTGAATGGAAAGATGATGTGGGGGTGGGAGGGTGGTGGTTAAGATTGTGAAATCCTTTTTCTTTTCCAGAGAGTTGAGAGAAGAGTTGGCTGCTGAATGACTGGTCTCCTCATTTTAGGTGAAGGATTAGGCTTATCCGTGTCACTCCAGGAGACCCCACTAGGATCTGTGGGCAGAAATTGTAGGAGTTGATTTCAATTCTCTGAAAATAAGAAATGTCTAACATGAAGAATGGTCCAGTAATGGAAAAACAAGCTCCCAGGTGAGAGAGTGAGCCCCCAGAACTAGAGCTGAGAGGGACTTGGTCTTCTGTACAGTGATTTCTTTTTTTTTTTTAATGCAAGCAAGCTGATTTTAGTAAGAGCTGAAAAGTGATAGGACACTAAATGTTACAAGTAGATGGGGAAATTCACATTCTAAACATTTAAAGAGAAATACGATCTCCCTAGACAAACAAGTAAGTAAACCATCCTATTTAAAGTAGAATCCCAGGAGAAAGCTTTGTTGAAGTCAGCCAGTCTCAGTTTTATGATGACAAGGTATCAGATAAGAATAAATCAATAAAATATCCTCACTTCAGTCTGGCTTATCCCTAGGGTCCTCAAGATAGCTTAGCTATAAATCCTCCTCTACTTCTATCTCTTTCTATAAGGCAAGATGTAATGGCTAGCCAAGTGTTTTATGTCTATGTTTTAATAAAAAATATTTTATTTGAAATCTTAAGAGGAAATATAAAGCAAGACAGAATAATGTAAAAAGATCGATGAAGCCCTAATAATTCACACCTGCCTGTTGTCTTAATACAACAATTTCTTAAACTGTGACGAGGAGGTGAGATTTGGAAAGCCCACAGGTCCCTTCCACTTCTGAAATGTTAGAATTTTATAATTGGCTAGTGAAATTCCCAAACCAAATGCTTAGTCAGAAAAGTCTGTTTCCTGTCATTTAGTTAAAAGGAATTTAAAGAATTTTCTAATAAAATTTCTGATGGCTTTTGCAGTTCTTTCCTGCAATGACACAGTAGTTCACTTGAGCTTGGGTTGCATCCCAGTGCCGTAAACATTCTTCTCCCATCCCCCCGCAAAATTTTTACTAAAATTTAATATCTTTATTAATGTACCTAAGGATGTAGATTTACAAAAGAGAATATCTCAGTGTGAGAATTCTATCATAACATTAAAGTAACAATGAAAAACTACAATGTCTAAGAAGTTGATGATGTTAAAGGAAGTGGATTTCTGTGACTTATCCAAATGGTTTATTCACCTAAAGATATAAAGATGTATTTATTAAGTGATTCATCATAGCAATGTATGTAGAAACAAAAAAAATATGATAGTGGGTAATGTTCTTGAATATTTATTATTGGTGTTTTTAAATTTTGGAAAGAGCAATTAACATGAAATCTACCCTCTTAACAGATGTTTCAGTGCCCACTAGAGTATTGTTGCTGTAGGGATAATGTTGTACGGTAGATCTCCAGAACTTATTCATCTTGGAATGAATAAGTTCTTATTCATCACGCAGCCTCCATGTAAGCACCTACCCATTTCCCTTGTCCCCTCACAACTGCCATTCTGCTCTTGGTTTCTGTGAATTTGACTGTTTCCGATGTCTTATCTAAGTCCTGTAACGGACTTACTTCACCTAACATACAGGTTCATCCATATTGTTGTCAATGACAGGGTTTTCTACTTTTGAAAGTCTGAATAATATTCCATGTGTATGTAGGCCCCACATTTTCTTATTGTATAAAGAAACAGAAGGAAACAGGCGAGGATGAAAACTAGAAACCGTTTATGGATTTGTTGTTGTTCAGTTGCCCAGTTGTGTCTGGCTCTGAGACCCCAAGACCCCCAGCACGCCAGGCTTCCCTATCCTTTGCAATCTCCTGGAGCTTGCTCAAACTCATGTCCTTTGAGTCAGTGATGCCATCTAGCCATCTCCTCCTCTGTCGTCCCCTTCTCCTTCTGCCTTCAATCTTTCCTAGCATTAGGGTCTTTTCTAATGAGTTAGCTCTTCACATCAGGTGGCCAAAGTATTGGAGCTTCAGCATCAGTCCTTCCAATGAATATTCAGGGTTGATTTTCTTTAGGGTTGACTGGTTTGAACTCCTTGTAGTCCAAGGGACTCTCAAATGTCTTCTCCAACACCACAATTCAAAAGCATCAATTCTTCAGTCCTTAGTTGGACCTTGTTTATGGTCCAACTCTCACATCTGTACACGACTACTGGAAAAACAATAGCTTAGACTAGATGGACCTTTGTTGGCAAAAAATGTCTCTGCTTTTTAATATTCTGTCTAGGTTTGTCATAGCTTTTCTTCCAAGGAGCAAGCATCTTTTAATTTCATGGCTGCAGTCAGCATCTGCAGTGATTTTGGAGCCCAAGAAGATAGTCTCTCACTGTTTCCATTGTTTCCCCATCTCTTTGCCATGAAGTGTTGGGACTGAATGCCATGATCTTTGTTTTTCGAATGTTGAGTTTTAAGCCAACTTTTTCGCTCTTCTCTTTCATCTTCATCAAGAAGCTCTCTAGTTCCTTTTTACTTTGTGCCATAAGGGTGGTGTCATCTGCGTATCTGAGGTTACTGATATTTCTCCCAGCAGTCTTGATTCCAGCTTGTGCCTTATTCAGCCCAGCATTTCTCATGATATACTCTGCATATAAGTTAAATAAGCAGGGTGACAATATACAGCCTTGACGTACTCCTTTCCCAGTTTTGAACCAGTTACTTGTTCCATGTCCAGTTCTAACTGTTGCTTCTTGACCTGTATACAGGTTTCTCAGGAGGCAGGTAAGGTGGTCTGGTATTTGCATCTCTTGAAGAATCTTCCACAATTTGTTGTGGTCAACACAGTCAAAGGCTTTTGCAAAGTCAACAAAGCAGAAGTAGATGTTTTTCTGGAATTCTCTTGCTTTGTTGATGATCCAGTGTATGTTGGCAATTGATCTCTAGTTTCTCTGCCTTTTCTAAATCCAGCTTGAACATCTGGAAGTTCTCGATTCATGTACTGTTGAAGCCTAGGTTGGAGAATTTTGAGCGTTACTTTGCTAGTGTGTAAAATGAGTGCAATTGTGCAGTAGCTCGAACATTCTTTGGCATTTCATTTCTTTGGAACTGGAATGAAAACTGACCTTTTCCAGTCTTGTGGCTACTGCTGAGTTTTCCAAATTTGCTGGCATATTGCGTGCAGCACTTTCACAGTGTCATCTTTAGGAATTGAAATAGCTCAGCTGGAATTCCATCATCACCCCTAGCTTTGTTTGAAATAATGCTTCCTAAGCCCCACTTGACTTTACACTCCAAGATGTTTGGCTCTAGGTGAGTGATCACACCATTGTGGTAAGATCATTTTTGTACAGTTCTTCTGTATATTCTTACCACGTCTTCTTAATAATCTTCTGCTTCTGTTAGGTTCATATCGTTTCTGTTCTTTAATTGAGCCCATCTTTGCATGAAATGTTCCCTTGCTATCTCTAATTTTCTTGAAGAAATCTCTAGTCTTGTCCATTCTATTGTTTTCCTCTATTTCTTTGCAGTGATCACTTTGGAAGGCTTTCTTATCTCTCCTTGCTGTTCTTTGGAACTCTGCATTCAGAGGGGTATATCTTTCCTTTTCTCCTTTGCCTTTCACTTCTCTTCTTTTCTCAGCTATTTGTAAGGCCTCCTCAGACAGCCATTTTGCCTTTTTGTATTTGTTTTCGTTGGGGATGGTCTTGATTACCACCTCCTGTACAATGTTACGAACCTCCATCTGTAGTTCTTCAGGCACTTTGTCTATCCAATATGATCCCTTGAATCTATTTATCACTTCCACTGTATAATCATAAGGGATTTGATTTAGGTCATACCTGAATGGCCTAGTGGTTTTCCCTACTTTCTTCAATTTATAGATGGTGGTATTCTGGGTGAATTTTTACTCTTGTATATTAAGCTACTACTAATATACTGTTTTAAGAGCCATATGTATTAGATTGGTGCAGACATAATTACAGTTTCAGACTGTGAATTTTAAATCATTATAACTAGGCTCATACACATCTTTATTAATCAAAATAGGAATCATTACGATCAACACACTTTTGCCAATGAGAAATAAGTTTGTTTATTTCTGTAGCATAAACATGCCTGCTTCAGGATTCGACAAACTCTTGGAAAGCATTTTCTGCCTCCTGCTGGTTGTGGAAGCATTTTCCCTGCAAAAGGTTGTCAGGATGCTTAAAGAAGTGGTGGTTGGTGAGAGGTCAGGGGAACTTGGGCAAACTTTGGAAGATGATGAGGGACAGGGAAGCCTGGCGTGCTGCAGTTCATGGGTCCGCAGAGTCAGACATGACTGGGCGACTGAACGACAGCAACAAGTGAATATGGCGGATGAGGCGTGGTTGCAGCCAACTTCGTCTGACTTTTGAAGCGTCGGCTGTGCGACACATGGTCAGGTGTTGTCCCGGAGAAGAACCGGGCCCTTTCTGTTGATCAGTGCCGGCTGTAGGCGTTGCCGTTTTCAGTGCACCTCATCGATTTGCTGAGCAAACTTCTCAGAGGTAATGATTTTGCCGAGACTCAGAAAGCTGTAGTGGATCGGACCAGCCGCAGACCACCCAACAGGGACCATGACCTTTCACTGGGGCGTTGGCTCTGGGAAGCGCTTTGGAGCTGCTTCTTGGTCCAGGCACTGAGCTGGTTGTCACCGGTTGTCATATAAAATTCACTTGTCTTCACATGTCACAGTCCGATTTGAGAAATGGTTCGCTGTTGCGTAGAATAAGACTTCAAAACGACAACACTTCAAAGCAGCAGGGGGTTTTGGATTTGTGTTTAGTTCATGAGACACCAGTTACTGAGCTTTTTCACCTTTGCAAGTTGCTTCAAGTGCCGAATGACCATAGAATGGTCGACCTTGAGTTCTTTGGCAGCTTCTCGTGTAGTTGTAAGACAATCTGCTTCTTTGATCCACTCTTGATTGGTCGCCGTTAACTTTCGATGGGTGACCGCTGCGCTCCTCATCTTCAAGGCTCTTCTCTCCTTGGCAGAACTTCCTGAAACACCACTGCACTGCACGTTTGTTAGCAGTTCCCGGGGCCCCGTACGTTGTTGATGACACAAGTTGTCTCTGCTGCTTTATGTGGAGAAGGCAATGGCACCCCACTCCAGTACTCTTGCCTGGAAAATCCCATGGGCAGAGGAGCCTGGTAGGCTGCAGTCCATGGGGTCGCGAAGAGTCGGACACAACTGAGCAGCTTCACTTTCACTTTTCACTTTCATGCATTGGAGAAGGAAATGGCAACCCACTCCAGTGTTCTTGCCTGGAGAATCCCAGGGACGGGGGAGCGTGGTGGGCTACTGTCTATGGGGTCGCACAGAGTCGGACACGACTGAAGCGACTTAGCAGCAGTAGCAGCAGCCGCTGCTTTATGACCCATTTAAACTGGAATAAGAAAGTGGCTCCAGTTTGCTTTTTGTCTGACATCATTTCCCTAGTCTAAATATAAAATAAACTGCAAGTAGTAAGTCACTCAGTTCAGCTCAGTTCAGTTTGGTTGCTCAGTCGTGTCCGACTCTGTGCGACCCCATGAATCGCAGCACGCCAGGCTTCCCTGTCCATCACCAACTCCCGGAGTTCACTCAGACTCACGTCCATCGAGTCCGTGATGCCATCCAGCCATCTCATCCTCCGTCATCCCCTTCTCCTCCTGCCTCCAATCCCTCCCAGCATCAGAGTTTTTTCCAATGAGTCAGCTCTTCGCATGAGGTGGCCAAAGTACTGGAGTTTCAGCTTTAGTATCATTTCTTCCAAAGAAATCCCAGGGCTGATCGCCTTCAGAATGGACTGGTTGGATCTCCTTGCAGTCCAAGGGACTCTCAAGAGTCTTCTCCAACACCACAGTTCAAAAGCATCAATTCTCCAGTGTTCAGCTTTCTTCACAGTCCAACTCTCACATCCATACATGACCACTGGAAAAATCATAGCCTTGATTAGATGGACCTTAGTCGGCAAAGTAATGTCTCTGCTTTTGAATATGCTATCTAGGTTGGTCATAACTTTTCTTCCAAGGAGTAAGCGTCTTTTAATTTCATGGCTGCAGTCACCATCTGCAGTGATTTTGGAGCCCCCAAAAATAAAGTCTGACACTGTTTCTACTGTTTCCCCATCTATTTCCCATGAAGTGATGGGACCAGATGCCATGATCTTCGTTTAAAAAAAAAATTAAAGCAAGTAATGTGCATTAAAATTATGTATAAAATAACCACATTTATTTAAGAATGTCTTTCAATATAAAATGGCAAATTCAGTAATGCAAAACCGCAATGAATTTTGCACCAACCTGAATATACATATATATATAAAAAATGTATTTCATAGTTATTCTTGCTATTAAGAATTCCCTTGTTCAAAGTAAATATGAAGTTGGGTAGTACAAGTTCCTTAAGTGTAGGACTTGTGAACTTTTTAGGAAGTTGTAAGCAGTGTGATCAGATTGCTGTGTGCTCAGGTGTCATGGGTAGCCTGTTACCATACAGTCTCAGTTACTCAATGCCAGGCCCCCTGCTCTGGTTCCAGATTCTCTTAGCTGCCATTGCTGCCAGCCCCAAGGTTAAACTAGATGCAGAGTTTTAGACTTGAAAAGGACACTTTGGGTCCAACTCCTTTATTTAGTAGATGAGAGTGCTGAGCTGCAGAGAGAGGAGGTGACTGCCCAGGACCCCAGACTTGAGACTAGGAGCCAGACCAAGTGTGCAGGATCTTTATCACGTGCACTTTATTATTTCACCGTGCAGAAGGGGTGAATCGGACCCTGGCTGCCTCCCTTTGAGGGAATGGTCTGCGTCCAACTACTATTCTTTTGGAACTGTTTGGATGGAATTTATACCTAAAATGCAATGGAAAAAGAAATAGCAAATTTATTCTCTTACATTATGGTTCAGCATTGAAAAATTAAATCTGTCATTTTGCTGGTCTCAGAAATAATATGTAAAGAAATAATGTGTAATAATAGAGCTGTCCAGATATATATATATTTTTAATCATGTGCTTCAAGTTCTAATTTAATTTTGAAACCTGAGAATTGAGTTGGATGAATTAGTTGTGATTTTTACTTTTTCTTTTGCTTTTTTTCTCTCCAAACTTATTTTATATCCTGGACTGACCTTCAAACATTGTTTTTGTTGTATTATTCCCTCCCTTTCAGTAAAAGGAACTTATGGGACTCTGCATTACTGCAGAATCAAGCTTGCTGCTGCTGCTAAGTCGCTTCAGTTGTGTCCGACTCTGTGCGACCCCATAGATGGCAGCCCACCAGGCTCCTCCATCCCTGGGATTCTCCAGGCAAGAATACTGGAGTGGGTTGCCATTTCCTTCTCCGCAGAATCAAGCTTAATTTCCATCTAGTTTATTCCTGCTCCTCAACCTCTGCCTGAATTTATGTTTTTAGTTAAATTTTTCTGTTCCTTTCATCTCCCTGGAACCCTTTGCTTCAGTAAAGTCGTAGCTGATGTTATTTTGATTGCCTGAACACCTTTTCCTCTGCCCTTTTGCTTACCCAACCTTTACTGGTCCCCTCTTTAAAACCTCCTAAATACTTTCAGTGGCCCCAAATAACCTTTCCTTCTGTATTAAAAAAACAAACAAACAAAAACCCAAACCTAATTTTATTTACCAGCTTTTGTTATACAATATGTTTAAAAAAACACTCAGTGAAGTAAATCCCTCCCATCTCAAGTCCCTAGTTTTTCTGAGGGTAACCACTGGTAAGTTTCTTTTGGGGCCATCTCATGGTTTTCACTCATGAACACAAAACGGCTGCTTTATCTTTAGGCATCACATTTGCATTTAAGACACTTAAGTCTGGGAAGGGAGAAACAAACAATGTCCTGTGCCATATCTGACTTTATTTGTTTAATAAAGCAAAAGCTTTCCCAGATTCTGTTTCTCTCATTGGCCAGAACTGTCTGTGTACATGACTACTCCTGGCTATAAGAACCGCTGTTATGCACAGTATATATTTAGTAGGCTCAGTGCTTCCAGTGGAGGTAATAAGGAAGAAGGGATTTGGGAGTATATTTTGAATTAGCCACCAGATTGTGTCTACCTTGCACAAAATGGTAATTATATGTTGGATTTTTGA
The DNA here is from genome assembly GCF_014754425.2 of Oryx dammah. NCBI lineage: Eukaryota > Metazoa > Chordata > Mammalia > Artiodactyla > Bovidae > Oryx > Oryx dammah. Next base: position 4,930,894 of record NW_024070193.1, read on the forward strand.
GACATTAACTTTATAACAAGTCATTTTGCTGTATTCTCCTATTGTTTTGAATAATTTTTCAGCGGTTTCTCTTTTGTTTACATGGCATGTGTTACTTTAAAATTATGAAAACTACTCCTTTTTCTATTTTAGTAGTTAAAAAAAAACTCTTCGATAAAGGTGCTTTCAATGTAGATAATGGAAAACTCAATTAAAATGAGTTTAAAGACAAAAGGAATTGATTAAGTCACACAGGGGACAGCGGGAAGGTAGGGAGGGGTTCGGGTGCAGCTTGAGTTGAAGGATCCTGGTGTTTCCAGGTTCTGGGTTCATTTCTCTGAGAGTCTCCTTGTATGTGGCTTTGTCCTTGGCTGGCCTCCTTCCTAGTAGCAGGATGGCCGCACCGTGTGTACCAGAGAAGACTGTGTCTTCCGATAGCTCTCCTCGGCTTCTTTGTAGAAAGTCCACAGAAAACACGGGCAAGGTAACTGCTCATCCTGGAACCAACCCCCATGGTTTCCTGAAGCCTGTCCTTCAAAGACCGAATTGAGTTTTCATCCACGTCTCTGTTTCTTTTATTGTCTTTTAGTATGGTGCATGCGTGCTAAGTCGCTACCGTCGTGTCCGACTCTTCGCGACCCCATGGACTGTAGCCCGCCAGGCTCCTCTGTCCATGGGATTCTGCAGGCAAGAATACTGGAGTGGGTTGCTGTGCCCTCCTCCAGGGGATCTTCCCAGCCCAGGAGTCAAACCCACATCTATTATGCCTGCTGCATTGGCAGGCGGATTCTTCACCACCAGCGCCACCTGGGAAGCCCCTTTAGTATGGGATCCCTTTCTTGACCTAATTCATCTTCTCTGTTTCTTCCGTGAACTTTGTCCAGCTCTGTTACCTCCCCTTGTCTTACCGTGTCCTCTTATTTCACAGGTTCAGTTCAGTCGTGTCTGACTCTGCGACCCCATGGACTGCAGCACGCCAGGCTTCCCTGTCCATCACCAACTCCTGGAGTTTACTTAAACTCATGTCCATTGAGTCAGTGATGCCATTGAACCATCTCATCCTCTGTCGTCCCCTTCTCCTCCTGCCTTCAGTCTTTCCCAGCATCGGGGTGTTTTCCAGTGAGTCAGCTCTTCACATCATGGGCCAAAATATTGGAGCTTCAGCATCAGTCCTTCCAATGAATATTCAGGACTGATTGCCTCTAGGATTGTCTGGTTTGATCTCCTTGCAGTCCAAGGGACTCTCAAAAGTCTCCTCCAACACCACAGTTCAAAAGCATCAATTCTTCAGTGCTCAGCTTTCTTTATAGTCCAACTCTCAAATCCATACATGACTACTGGAAAAACCATAGCTTTGACTAGACGGACCTTTGTTGGTCAAAGAGGTTATACCTTTAAAAAAAAAAAGTCTCATAGAGAAACGTTGGTTCATAAATTTCAAATTCTTTGTAGTGTGATTTCTCTGGTGTGTTTTCTTCTGTTGTTGTTCAGTCGAGAGTCATGTCCAACTCTTTGTGACCCCACAGACTGCAGCATGCCAGGTTTCCCTGTTCTTCACTCTCTCTGGGAGTTTGCTCAAACTCACGTCCACTGAACTGATGATGGTATCGAACTATCTCATCCTCTGTCGCCCTCTTCCTCCTGCCCTCAGTTTTTCCCAGCATCAGGGTCCCAGCATCAGCTCTCACATCTGTACATGACTGCTAGAAAAACCATAGCTTTGACTGTGAAAGTGAAAAAAGCGAAGGTGTCCATCACTCAGTTGTGTCCAACTCTCTTGTCTTCCAAGGTCCGTGTAGTCTATAGCTTTGGCTGTACTGACCTTTGTTGTATAGTCAAAGCTATACTGCAAGATCAAACCAGTCAATCCTAAAGGAAATCAGTCCTGAACATTTGTTGGAAGGACTGATGCTGAAACTCCAATACTTTGGCCACCAGATGCGAAGAACTGACTCATTGGAAAAGACCCTGATGCCGAGAAAGGTTGAAGGCATCTGCTTTAGAACACTTTGTTACCAGCCTCCATCCGGAGGGTCCTTCTCTTCCAGCCTGGCAGGAATTGATGCTGTAAAATCAGTGGGCTCAGGACCTTCTCACTTAGTGCATGCGCGCTCAGTTGTGTCCAACTTTTTGTGACCCCCTGGACTGTAGCCCGCCAGGCTCCTCTGTCCGTGGGACCTCCCAGGCAAGAGTACCGGAGTGGGTAGCATTTCCTCCTCCAGGGGATCTTCCCAACCCAGGGATGGGACCCACGCCTCCTGCATTGGCAGGCGGATTCTTTACCACTGAGCCAGCGGGGAAGCCCTTCCTGCTCAGTGTCTGAACAGACGTGACCGAGCCACCACCACATAAATACTTTAAAGCTGTAATGTTAATCAAACATCCTAACGGGATAGAGACATGCTCACCTGAGCCGAGTAAAACTCACGTTTTGAAAGCGGCGTCCATCACAATTTGAAGCACAAAGGAACGTACTTTCATAGTAAACAGAAATTCAGTAGAGGGAGGAGAATATGGCACTTATGGGATGTCTGCTAGCAGGAGCACTGTGCCAAGTGTTCAAGACTAAGCAGGGGCCCCAGGAAGCTCTTGGTCTGCAGGGGAGGCAGAGCCATGCGTGACCAGAGCAGGCTGTGTTTAGGGCCCTGCTAAGAGTGCTGGCATCTGTGGGAGGAGCCGTCTTTTGGGGTGCTGTCGTCGCCCCCCTTTTCCAGAGACGGAGAACTAGACCTGAGGGGTTAAGTTATATGCCTCAGTTCACAGAGGTACTTCCTGGCAGAACCAAGATTGGAACCTGCTTCTGACCAAGTCCTGGCTGCCAGGATTGCACATGTGAAATATTTCTTTTTATCACTTCAGTCCCTTTGTCCGCAATAATCAAAGTTAACTTCATATGCCTCTGGAATGATCGATGAGTTATATCAAGTATTTTGTGTGTATCTAGTGAAGTACTGTGTTTGGAAGGCCTTGTCCCTCAACCCTTCTTTGGGATTTTGTTCTTTTAAGGGTCCAGACAAAGGTCACTTTCTTTATGAAGCTTACACCTGAGTCTCTTCAGAAAATAGGTTGTTCCCCTCCTCTGCCTTCTACTTTTGTCTGTAGTTCTCGTGGTATGTCCCTAGTAATGAGCTCTTCAAGGACAGGGACCATATGGGCTGCATCTCTGGGCCTGTCCTCTGCGAGGCCAGTGACGCGGGTTAACGTGAAGTCCTGTCCATACTGTTTTCTGGGTATCTTGCTTCCTCTCTATCTAGGGTTCTGAAGACAAGCACACAGTGTGTGCAGCCTTGAAAATTGTATCTGGCTTGGGTTTCGCCTGTGGGTTTTTCCCTCTTTCATGACCCTGGGCAGGGTGAATTTCTATCTAAGGCTTGGTGGTGGGAGTCAGGTGTGTATGGAGGGCACTGATAGGCAGCTCTGCCTCCGGGGCTCAGCAACCCTCTTTTCATCTTCCTTTTACTAGTAGTAATAACAGTCATAGAATTCTGGGTGGTACATTTTGTGGAGTGTCTTCTGTCAACAGCCAAATAGCACTTTTTGGGTCTTTGAAATATTTTCACGTTCATGTACTCAGTGTACACTGTAGGCACTTAAAGCTTTTATAAGCGCCTATTGGGCAGCTTGTTCAGACGCACTGTTCTTTGCGTTCAGTGCGTTTACGAGTGAGAATTGACGGTGTGATTTCTCTCTTTCGTGAAGAAGAGTGGGCCACTTGCCAGATGAACAAGAGGAAAGGTCCAGAAAGAGTTCATGCATTCTTTTCCGCTGTGGCTGCCTCAGTCTATTAAAGCCGGCAGCTGATTCTTACGTTAATCATGACATTAAAACAGCAAACACACTGCGGTGCTCTGGCAGAGGGTGACTGGAAGGTTCTCTTCAATAAGCGGAAGAAGGCTTCTACTGGGTGTGTCATCCCTCCGGAGGAGGATGTGTGGGTTACCTTTCCCGGTGGTTGCAGGTCACACGAGAAGTGGTTTAGCCTGTGCCCTGAGGCCTTGTACCTTCAGCGGGTCTGCAAAGAAAGTAAGGCTTTCGGGTGGTGTTTGAGTTTGCTGTTCAGCTGCTCAGTCGTGTCCTACTTTTGTGACCCCATGAGCTGCAGCACGCCAGGCCTCCCTGTCCTTCACCATCTCCCGGAGTTTGCTCAAACTCGTGTCCGTTGAGCCGGTGATGCCATCCAGCCGTCGCATCCTCTGCCGCCCCCTTCTCCTCCTGGGTCTCTCCCAGCGCTGTGGCGTGGACACCACTACGTGTGCCGGTGCAGCGGTGTGCTTTCTCATGTCTCCCTTTATCTTTTTAAAACTTGTTCTGCTGGGGAGGTGGGGAAGAGAGAGCAGGGGTCGATCTGCATCGATGCAGTGCAAATCGGCATTGCTGCCACGAGCGTCGCAGTATTTCTCTTCTTGGCAGCCCAGGGCGCAGGACTGTGCCTGCCCCTTCCATCCTTGAGTAACCAGGGTGTTACAGAACCCTGAGAGGCTTTCAGAAGTAATAGGATTATACCTGAAACTCTCAGGGGTGAAGTGGTTATGCAGCTTAACCCTCTGGTAACTAGCCTCCCCTGGAATTAGACACAACTGGGAATTTTAGTTTTTTTCATTCTTTTTGGAGGGAAGAGGCAGATTTTTCTAGATAGACCCAGTGTTCTCCCCAAAGAAATGTAGAACGGGCACTTGAGGCCTCTCATTGTTGTTGTTGCTGTTGTTCGTTCACATGTCAGGAAAATGAGCTAAGCGAGATATCCTTCATACCTATTGTTGTGATAAAAAATGTCTCCAGCATGCTCCCCTCCCATCTCTCTCTCTGTCTCTCATTGTTTTTTTTTTCGCCTGGAGCTGTAGCTCTCATTCCCTCTCCACACCCCTTCAGTAAGAAAAACCAAAGGAAACTTACGAGCCCAGCAGAAACAACCGTAACTCATCATCACCATCATTTAGTATATAAAATATGCAACTCTTTTTGAGATTGCAAATGAAAGTGGCTGGGTAGGGGCCAGGGGAGAAGGGGGAGAGAGGAACTGTGCGGGACCTGAGAACTTCAGGGCTGACTCAGATACTGTTAGAGGTGGAAGAGAGAAGAGTGTGTTTATCAAGTGGGGTGCAGGCGGCGAGGGGAGGGGAGGCCTGGGGTTGGGGGTGTGGGCAGATGTGGCGCTTCTTGCTCCTGGCTGCAGAGTAAGTCCTGGACCCTGTTTGTAATGCCAGCTGCAGGACCTGCTTTTGTTTCATTTCAGTAATGCATGGGCGCATGAGTAGTCTGTGTGATTTTTCCCATATTTGACAGCTTGTAGGGTGAGAATGCTAAATTTTTAACTGAGTGCGTGTTATGATCGTCTTTGAAAAGTTAAAGAAAAGGTGTGTGCCCAGGTCCCCGTCCGGCTTGAATTACTGAACTGCCGGGGGAACCACCAGCCTTTCCTTTCAGAAAGGCCAGTGGGACGGCCTCCTCCAGCTGCAGGAACGGGCCAACCAGCAATAAAGCAACCTTTGCTCCCCCTTCTTTTTTATGGATGTTATTTCTGTTTGAGGTTCTTTGGGGCTGGGCGGGGTGTTGTCTAGCCTGAACAGGCCCGCTTCTCCTCGTGGGAACAGAGGAAGCTCCATCCTTAGGAAGCGTGGTGGCCATCACCCCCGCTTTGTGGGCACCTTGTGGTGGGTCGCGGTGACCGCTGGGCCCATGCTGGGCAGGGGAGCTTCCGTCTACCCCTTTTGCAGACGAAGAGACTGAGGCCGGGAGATGACTTCCTTGACCACCACCCTGTGAAGGTGGGTCTGAACAGAATAAGACCCTGGCGGTTCTGACTCTGGGTTTGGTGCTCTCTTGTGCTGGGAGACCAGCGTGAGGTTCCGAGAGCTCGGGAAATTGGGGCTCCCCACCCCCTCAGCTTCCACCTTCTGTCTCCTCCTTTAGGGGAGGGGAACCACTGCCGGCTGCACCTGGAGATGGCTGGGCTTGACCACTCACAGCCCTTTCCTGCTTTGCTTAGTCCCAGCACCCCACCTTCCTCAGGGTCCAGTTCCCTCCCCAGGCCTGGGGTTCCTGTCCCCGGGGTAGTTGTCAGTGAGCACTTCCCTAGGAGGCTGGGATGTCACCTGTCCCACTAGCCCTGCTTAGAAGCCTGGTTCTGCAGAGCCGCCCAGCTGTCCACGCTCTCTGCCCCAGACGCCCCTAGACTGCACCCAGAATTTGGGGTGTCCCACTCCTCCTGGCTTTCCTGTGCCCAGCTTAGGTTCTTGAGCTCTTCCTTCTGGTTGGTTCTTTTTGACAAATTATTCACCTACCGGGTGCCAGGCACGGCGTCAGGTACTGGGGAAGCAGTGGTTCGGAAACCCGGGGGCGGGGGGCTCAGTCAGAGGAGCCCACGCGCTCTGCGTCCTCTGGCGGGAGGGTCCCTGTGCCCCTGAAAACCTACCATCACCAGCCGGAGCCGGACGCAGGGACCGGCCACCCTGCCCTGCTTCTCCACGGAGTGCTCTGTCCCGTTCCCAGGGACACCGCATGTCCCTGCCCACGTGGGGGTAAAGAGGAATCCTGGTGTGCACGTGTCTGGTGTTTGTATAGCTGAGTATTGCTAGTGGACAGAATCTTAGTCCTATTCTGACCACAGAGCACCCGTAGTTTAAGGAGAGAGGCTGAGAGCGAGGGTCCATTTGCCCCTTCCATGTCAGGCAGGACTGGAGCTGTGTGAATCTGAGTGAGGGAATCACTTCCCCGTGGGGAGGGAGTTAAGCTGTTTCTTGAGTTGATTGACTCATGTCGCCCACAGCTAGCTCACTGGGGTGCCCGTAAGCTCTGGGCGGTGTGGAAGGCAGGGGATGTGAAGCTCCGTTCAGAACCCTTAGGGCATTGCTCCAGGACCTCAGGGGCTGGAAGTGTGTCGGGATGACGTGTGGACCTATTTTCAGACTGTACTGAGTCTCGTTCTTTTCCGGGTATGAATTTAAAATATGTCTATCCGGGCCCCACCCCAGATTTCCTCTGCCAGATTCGGGGCCCGGCATCCATAGCTTCCAGGGCTTCCTGGTGACGCTAATGCTTGGCCAGGCTGAGACTCTGTCTTCCTTCCAGTGGCTGGATTTCTGGTGAGTCTGTGACCGAGATGTCCTCACAGACAGAGCATCAGTAAGGAACATCCACAGGATGATGGCAGGGCCATGCTGGCAAATCCATCCTTGGAAAAACTGGATTGCTTGTGTTGTGAAGAGAATTTGATGGTATTGACCTTTACTTGATTTAATAGAATGTCTTCAACCAAAACATTTCGTTTTATTTCATATTTCCAAAATAGAGTTGACTTTGTGGGGGAAAAAAAAATCTGAACCATCTGGTTGCTTTTTGAAGACCTTTTCATCCGTCTTTGGTGTTTTTTAGGTCAGTAATTCATCCAGGAAAATTTAAATACATACTCTTGTGGACACTGCATGCTTAGTCGTGCAGTCGTGTCTGACTCTTTGGGACCCCATGGACTGCAGCCCGCCAGGCTCCTCTGTCCATGGGATTTTCCAGGCAAGAGTACTGGAGCAGGTTGCCATTTCCTGCTCCAGGGATCTTCCTGACGCAGGTCTTGAACCCCTGTCTCCTGTGTGTCTTGTATTGCAGGCAGATTGTTTACCCACTGACCCATTGGTCACGTCCCATAGGCACTGAGGCATATCCAGAGAGCAATAAGACATCGTCTGACTTTAAAGAGATGACAGTGTGGTGAAGAAGATGAATTTGTTTACAGTTGTTAAGGTACAGTTTTCTTACAGATGCATGTTAACTCCACATTGCAAAGAATCTCGTTTCCTACCTTTTATTCAGCTGCTTTTTGCAAATCTACCGTGAAACTCATCCCTTGCAAGTTAACAGTTATTGTGGACTTCAGAAACTCTTCTTACTTTTGGTTAAAAGTAAGACCCTGGGTAGAGTGGAAGACCAATGCTTCCGATCCCAGATCTACACTCTCTGTGTGAGTTTCGACAGACTTCTCAGCCTGATACCTGTTTCCTCATTTATAAACTGGTGATAGTTATTGTTGTCAGTCGCTCAGTCGTGGCTGACTATTTGCGACCCCATGGACTGCAGCACGCCAGGCTTCCCTGTCTTTCACCATTTCCCAGAGTTTGCTCAAACTCATGTCCATTGAGTCAGTGATGCCATCCAACCATCTCATCCTCTGTCGTCCCCTTCTTCTCCTGCCCTCAATCTTTCCCAGCATTAGGGTCTTTTCCAATGAGTCGGCTGTTTGCATCAGGTGGCCAAAGTATTGGAACTTCAGCTTCAGCATCAGTCCTTCTAATGAATATTCAGGACTGATTTCCTTTAGGATTGACTCTTTTGATCTCCTTGGAGTCCAAGGGACTCTCAAGTCTTCTCCAACACCACAGTTCAAAGGCATCAATTCCTTGGCGCTCAGCTTGCTTTATAGTCCAACTCTCACTCCGTACATGTCTACTGGAAAACCCTTAGCTTTGACTATACGGACCTGTGTAGGCAAAGTAATGGCTCTGAGTTTTGTGCTATCTAGGCTTGCATAACTTTTCTTCCCAAGATCAAGTGTCTTTTAATTTCATGGCTGCAGTCACTGTCCACAGTGATTTTTAGCCCAAGAAAATATGCTTTGTCAGTTTCCCCATCTCTTTGCCATGAAGTGATAGGACCAGACACCATGATCTTTGTTTTTTGAATGTTGAGTTTTAAGCCAGCTTTTTCACTCTCCTCTCTCACCATCATCAGGAGGCTCTTTAATTCCTTTAAATAGTTGTGAGGTTTTAACAAGAAACAAGATACGTGAGAACAAGAAACAAGATACATGGCTCCACCGTGTGCCACGCCCAGCACGTAGTAAGAGCCCGGTGTCTTTGCGTCCCTTGGGCTTGGGGAACCTGAAGACAGTAGGCAGTGGCTCTCTTGAGCTGCACCAGCCATCAATTACGTTGATTACCTGACTAAGGAGGATTCCAGGAAGGCTTTGCTGAGCTAGACCATGGATTTCCGGCAGCGGCATTACTACTGTTTCGGTCAGATGATTCTTGGCTCTGGGAAGCTGTCCCACGCGTTGTGGCCTGTTTGGCAGTATCCCTGGCCTCTGTCCACTAGATGCCGGGAGTCCTGTCGAGCTGTGACAACCAGGATGCAACATGGCTCTGAGAGCCACCAGATGAGACCTCTGCCTCTATTCTGTGTGACAGATCCTATCGCTCTGTCCCTTACCAGCATTTAAGAGTTTTTGCTCTTGGTTAGAGAAGGGCAAAGTAGAACTGCAGTGAGGCTGCTCCATACCTACCCGAGTAGTGGGAATGAAAAGATGGAAAGTGCTGGCAAGGGTGTGGCGTGTCCTGAGATCCCATACGCTGCTGGCAGCAGAATACACGCTTGTGCTTGGTCACCCAGTTGTGTCTGACTCTTTGCAACCCCTTAACCATAGCCCACCAGGCTCCTCTGTCCACGGGATTTCCCAAGCCAGAATACCGGAGTGGTTGCCCTTTCCTACTCCAGGGGAATCTTCCTGATGTCAGGATCGAATCAGTGTCTCCTGCGGTTGCTGCCTCGACGGGTGGATTCTTTACCACTGAGCCACCAGGGAAGCAGGCGTCTAAATTGGTACAAAGGCTTTGGAAAGCTGTTTGACAGTATCCTCTTAAACTGAATGTATGCTTGCTGTAAGACCTAATGTATCTACTCCCAAATGTGTGTGCTACAGAAATGCAGTCAATGCTCACCAAAGACGGGAACTAGAATATTTGTAGGGGCACAATTTATAACATCCTCCACGGAGAAACTACCTCAGTGTTCCTCAAATGTAGAACGAAGTGTCGTCTGTTAGAACACTGGAATACTACACAGCCGTGAAAAGGGTGGCTCTTTACCTTCATGTAAAAATAAGGATTTAAAAAAAAATCATAAATATAAAATTGAGTGCAAGAATTTAATCACACAGAAGTACATACCACATGATTCTGTTTGTATCAAGTGGTCAAACTGATCAAATGCCCTTAAATATTAGGATAGAAGTTACCTCATGGGGTAGTTGTTGGCAGGGGCACCAAAATTCTCTGTTGAAAAATCGGTATGGTATCTCTTCTGGACTGGATCCTAATTGGTTAAAAGGGTAATTCTGGAGGTAGAAAAAGGTGCTCAGTGAATGAAATACTGTGAAGGCAAATTGAACTGCTGGGTGAAGACTGAACCAGAAATTGGAACTATCACGAACATTGACTTTCAGATATTAAATATTTAGGACTTTTCTTCCATTGGACTTCTCCTGTTTTTACCAGTTATTCTTGCCAGGTTTGGGTAGAACTATGTCTGTGGATAATTATAATTTGTGAGAATGTTAATATCAGAATAATATTTTATTTATGATAGTTCTTTGGGATTTACTGAACTAAATTTTAATAATGGAAAACCACTAAAATAATCATTTTTGTTCATAAGGAAACATTTGTTTCAAGCATATAAAGCACTAGTTTAAAACTAGCAAGTCATAATGTTTCCCAAATGATTTCTCCTTTCTTGAGAATGCTAATTAATTTTTCTAAAACTTTTAATGTATTTTCTTTGACTGTGCCACACGGCCTGTGGAATCTTAGTTCTCTGGCCAGGAATGAATCAAAACTGGGCCACTTGTCAGTTGAGAGCACAGAGACCTAACCACTGGGCCAATACGAATTCTAACTCATCATATTCTCTTCCTCAGCGCTGGTTTAGTCTGATTTATTTAAAACAGCAGTCCCAGTATGTGCTTTTAAATGCTGTTTGTATCTTGTACACTACATCACTTCAGTTGTGTCCGACTCTTTGTGACCCTGTGGACTGTAGCCTGCCAGGCTTCTTTTTCCCTGGCATTCTCCAGGCAAGGGTGCTGGAGTGGGTTGGCGTGCCCTCCTGCAGGGAAGTGAACCCACGTCTCATGTCTCCGGCCATGGCAAGCGGGTTCTTTACCACTGGTGCTGCCTGGGAAAATGTTCATCAGGCAGATTTCCAATTCACTCATTCGATCTCAAGTGAATTGGTTTTTGTTAGGATGTTATTTTAATTTTTGCAAAGTTTAGTGAGAGTGGAACTGTTTGTTAAAAGATATGTACTGTGACTTTTTAGATTAAGAGGCTTGTGTTTAAACTCAGAAATCAGGCGGTTTGCTTTCCCAAAATTGTCTTTGCAACTTAATACTCACCCCTAGAGGGTGCTGTTGTATTGAAAGTTTAAATCCTGGTTTCAAAGACCCATTTTGTGTTTTTTTAAATGTATGTATTTGTGTTTAAATCCCATTATATTACAGTACATTATCTAGTTATACTTAACAGAAGTTGAGAGTGCTTAGCTTAGAAATAGTACTATTTTATAAACAGTAAAGGTCAAGACATACAGCTTAATGGCATTTGCTATCGTGAAAAATTTTGACAAAACATTGCCAACTTTTCCTCATCATTTCAGTGTGAGCAACTCCAAGTTAGAGAAATAAGCAATGTTTTGTGATGCATTTAGGAGTTCTTTCTTTGAGAGAAAATCTAACAGAAAATCATTCAGTTCAGTTCAGTCGCTCAGTCGTGTCTGACTCTTTGCGACCCCATGAATTGCAGCACGCCAGGCCTCCCTGTCCATCACCAACTCCCGGAGTTCACTCAGACTCACGTCCATCGAGTCAGTGATGCCATCCAGCCATCTCATCCTCGGTCGTCCCCTTCTCCTCCTGTCCCCAATCCCTCCCAGCATCAGAGTCTTTTCCAATGAGTCAACTCTTCGCATGAGGTGGCCAAAGTACTGGAGTTTCAGCTTTAGCATCATTCCCTCCAAAGAACACCCAGGACTGATCTCCTTTAGTATGGACTGGTTGGATCTCTTGCAGTCCAAGGGACTCTCAAGAGTCTTCTCCAACACAATAGGTCAAAAGCATCAATTCTCCGGTGCTCAGCTTTCTTCACAGTCCAACTCTCACATCCATACATGACCACTGGAAAAACCATAGCCTTGAGTAGACCGACCTTTGTTGCCAAAGTAATGTCTCTGTTTTTGAATATGCTATCTAGGTTGGTCATAACTTTCCTTCCAAGGAGTAAGCGTCTTTTAATTTCATGGCTGCAGTCACCATCTGCAGTGATTTTGGACCCCCGAAAAATAAAGTCTGACACTGTTTCCACTGTTTCCCCATCTATTTCCCATGGAGTGATGGGACCAGATGCCATGATCTTTGTTTTCTGAATGTTGAGCTTTAAGCCAACTTTTTCACTCTCCTCTTAATTATTCAGGTCCAGATCCTTGATGTGTGAGATGTTTGAAAATAACATATATTTGTATTGGTGAATGTGTTTTGTTTTGTTTTAATTCAACACTATACTGTTGAAGAGCCAGTCTTTATAATCTGGTGGAGGGGAGATGCAAACATTATCTCATCATCTGCTTTATTTTAGAATTAAGTGCAAGTATAAACCTAAGAAACAGTGGGATAAAGAAATGAAGCCTAGCTAACCAGGGTTCTTGTGGGAGGTGGGATTTTTTTAACTGAGCCTTCGAGGGGCCACAGAACTTTGTATTCTAAACAGTTTTTAAAAGAAAAGAAAGTCTGGTTCCTTAACTCTCCTTTCTTACCACTCAATGCTGTTTGTTTTTACTTAAACCCTCTTCTATGCTTTCCCTTCTCACTACCTTGTCGTATGAATTGATAGTAACATAAAAAATGACAGTACTTTGACCAGTGAAGCGTTTCACAAACATTATCATCACCATCATGTTGTTACTGTTCTTATTATACCGAAGAATGTATCCACAGATACAGACATGCTGTTAACATGGTGGTTTTGCAAATCCAACTTTTTGGTTAACTGATACTGTAGACCAAGTTATTACAATCAGCTTGCTTTGTTCATTTGGTAGAGTCTTTTTGATTATTATCCACCTATTGGGTTGAAGTGATTAAAAAAAATAAATGTGTGGGAAGGAGAAAAATAAACTTTAAAATGAAAGCGTTAGTGAAATATGTTGCTTAGAATTCTGGAAAGAGGAGAGTAGTGGAGTCTACTGAGGTGGGGGCGGGAACCAAGGAGTCCGGTGATTTACACTTCCTGGGGTGTCTTTGAAGAAATTATTGTCAGACTTGACATTGAAATCTTCCCTGCTCAGCAAGTGTGCTAATGAAAGCATTTTATTTTTTAATAAGTGTGTGGAGAGTGGTTTTGATCATTTGGCTTTTATGCGGCAGCTCACCATTTTGCTGCTGCCATTCTATGCTGGTAGTCAAGTTTCTAGCAAATAGAACCACTTAACCTAGTAATTAGCCTGGGCTTCCTTCTGTCATCATATTTCCCATCATTATTCCACAAAGAGGCTGAGACGCTGCTGTAATGAACATTTATAGAGCCCTTATTTTATGCTGTGGGGAGATTGGTTTTCCTTTTCTCCCAATACTAATACATGAAATAATTAGTGAATAATAGAAGACAAAAGCCTATGCATTCAGGTCCACGTTCTCTGAAAGTTTAAAGTACAGGGAGTTTCTCCTTGTAGGCTGCTTTCCTCAGCCCCTGATTTACTGAGATATAATTGACATATACCACTGTATTGTGAAGTGAAGAACTGAAGAGCCTCTTGATGAAAGTGAAAGAGGAGAGTGAAAAAGTTGGCTTAAAGTTCAAGATTCAGAAAACTAAGATCATGGCATCCGGTCCCATCACTTCATGGCAAATAGATGGGGAAACAGTGTCAGACTTTATTGTTTTGGGCTCCAAAATCACTGCAGATGGTGACTGCAGCCATAAAATTAATTAAAAGATGCTTACTCCTTGGAAGGAAAGTTATGACCAATCTAGACAGCATATTAAAAAGCAGAGACATGACTTGCCAACAAAGGTCTGTCTAGTCAAGGCTGTGGTTTTTCTAGTAGTCATGTATGGATGTGAAAGTTGGACCATAAACAAAGCTGAGTGCCGAAGAATTGATGCTTTTGAACTATTGTGTTGGAGAAGACTCTTGAGAGTCCCTTGGACTGCAAGGAGATCCAACCAGTCCATCCTAAAGGAGATCAGTCCTGAGTGATCATTGGAAGGACTGATGTTGGAGTATTGACAAACTCCAATACTTTGGCCACCTGATGGGAAGAACCGACTCATTGGAAAAGACCCTGATGCTGGGAAAGATTGAGGACAGGAGGAGAAGGGGACGACAGAGGATAAGATGGTTGGATGGCATCACCGACTCAATGGACATGAGTTTGGGTAAACTCCGGGAGTTGGTGATGGACAGGGAGGCCTGGTGTGCTGCAGTCCATGGGGTCGCAGAGTCGGACACCACTGAGCGACTGAACTGAACTGTGGGCTCCCTTCGTAGCTCGGTGGGTAAAGAATCTGCCTTCAATGTAGGAGACCCAGGTTTGAATCCTGGATTGGGAAGATTCCCCTGGAGGAGGAAATGGCACCCCACTCCAGTATTCTTGCCTGGAGAATCCCATGGACAGAGGAGCCTGGTGGGCTGCAGTCTATGGGGTGGTAAAAAGTCAGACACGACTGAGAAAATACAGATACACACCCATACACACACATGTGCGCTCATATCTTCTTTGGAGAAATGTGTATTTAGATCCTCGGCCCTTTTCTTTTGATTTTTTTTTTTTTTTTATATTGAGTTACATGAACTGTTTATTTTGGAAATTAATCCCTAGTCAGTTGCTTCGTTTGCAAATATTTTGTCCCATTTTGAGGGTTGTCTTTTTGTTTACGGGTTCCTTTGTAGACTGTTCTTTAGGACAGATACCTCATCATAAACACCTTTAAATCTTACAAAGTTCTAAATGTTTGGAATTTTTTAGTCATTAGTTGTTAAATCTAAATCCAAAGGATATATCATGGGGTTAAGAATTAGATATAACTGATTCCTTGCTTTTGCTTCACCAGGATGTATTTTGTCATCATGTGCCTGCTTTTCTAAGTGAGGACCTTCCTTCTCCCTCACTTTGATTATTTGAGAAATATAGCCTTTGTGGGTAATAGAAATGCAGAAAAATCTAACAAATGCCCACACCTCCACGATAGCCACTGCTAACGTTTTGGTGTACTTCCCAATCTTCTAAATACATCTGTGTGTATTATTTTTTCTGTATGTGTGTGTGTACTTATGAACACATAAGCAAAATTGGTGTTTAGTATATCTGCTGTTTTTAAATTCTGTTTTTATTTGCTTGTTTTCAGTTAATATATGTAGCTCTGTTATCACACATTTTGAGTAAGTTGTTACCTTCCTGTTGTCATGTATTTTAGAAGGAATTATAGTGGTTGCATGCTCTTCTGTCATTGATGTACCACCATTTTCATGCATTCCCCGATTTTTGGACTTTCAGGTTTTCAAGCTTTCATTATCGTCAATGAAAGCATGATAAGCAGCTTTCTGTAATTCTTGTGGACTGCTCTGTAGAAAGGTACTGTCTGCTTACATTTCCACTAGCACCAGCACAAATTCCGGGGGCAGCTCACCTCACCAGCATTAAATAAGATCGAAATGTCTTTGTTGCTGGTTTAATCTGGCAGATGGAAAATCACTTGTTTAAAACTGGTGTTTTTCCCTATTTTTTATTGAGATCGAATAGGCTTTTTAAAACTATACTGCCCTTTGTCTCTCGTGTTCTTTGCTCATTTAAAAATAATTTTTAAGATTAGATCTTTTTATGGTTTTCTATTTTCAAACATGCTTTATATATCAAGAATAGACGTCCTTCATTCACCATAGTACATGTTACAGGTATGTTTTTTCTGTTTTCTGTTCTGCCTCTCTGTTTGGCTTTGGCTTTTTCTGATGTAAAAAACCAAAATTTATATATTCAAATTCTTCAGTAGTTTCCTCTGTGACGTCTTTCTTTGATTTTTTTCAGGCATAGAAAATGTTTCCCCATTCCAAGTTAGGTCTCATCTGATCATTTTCAGACAGCTTTTAAAAGTTTTTTTTTTAACAGTAAAAATACTACGTGTGTCTCGTGTTTCTTACTCTGTATACAGTTCCACCCCGGGAACGTTCATTTCTTTATTTTTATTGGAGTATAGTTGATTTACAGTTTTGTGTGAGTTTCGGGCGTACAGCAAAGTGATTCAGGTATACACACGCATATATATTTATATATACACGTAGGTCCTGAGTCGTGCCCAGCTGTTGTGACCCCATGGACAGCAGTCCACTGACTCAGGGACTGAACCTGCATTTCCTGCGCCTCCTGAGCCGCAGGTGGGTTCTTTACTGCTGAGCCTCCAAGAAAGCCCTACGTATATACACACACGTATATTCTTTTTCAGGTTCTCTGCCATAATATAGGTTATTACAAAATACTGATTATAATTTCCTATGCTATACAATAGCTTTATGTTTTAAGTATCTGATAGATCATATTTCTTCGTCCTTAAAGAAAAACCTTCCACCTGGTTTTCTGTGGATAAAATTTAGAACCGTCCTTCCAGTTTCCTTAAGAACAGTCCTGGTGGTGCTTCTGTTGTTTGTTGCTGTCTGTAGTTGCCAAGTCACATCTGACTCTATGACCCCATGGACTGTAGCCCACCAGGCTCCTCTGTCCAGGGGATTTTCCAGGCAAGAGTATTGGAGTGGGTTGTCATTTCCTTCTCCAGGGAATCTTCCCGACCCAGGGATCGAACCCTGTCTCCTGCTTGGGCGGCAGGTTTTTTTTTTTTTTACCACTGAGCCACCTGGAAAGCCCATTCGTCCTTTAATTATGACAATATGAGTCAGTGAATGAACCTGAGAAGCATCGACATTTTCCAGTGCTCAGATTTCTTAATGGATGTGTTGACTATAACTAAAGCCTGACCAGAATCTAGGTGAGTGTTCCTCACATCCGAGGACTGGTCCCCAGTAGACGCTGACAGACTCCAGTCTGAGAATTGTTGAGTTAGATGATCCAGTGTGCGCTGGGAGTAGGGAGAAGAAGGAGAGTCTGCCTTTGAGATGTGGTATTTGAGGGCTGCCATGTGCCAGACTCCTGCACGAGCAGCTGTGCTTACATGCAGAAGGCATGGCCCTGGTTTCTAAAGCCTAGGCTTGATTTGGATGGAAGCATGTTTGCGGGCAAGTGATTGCACAGAGTGGGGAGTGAGGACTTGGAGGGACAGGGGTCCTGCAGGACAGAAGAAGCATGTGCCAAGTCTGGAGAGAAGAACAGGTGTTTGCTGGCAGACAGGCTGGAAGAGCCTTTCACAAAAAGGCAGCATGTGCGTGGAGACATGAAATGACACGGTTTTTGAGTGTTGCTGTGGGTAGTTCCACGGTTGAAGCGGAAGGCGGAAGACGCGGGGAGCACAGAGTACTGACTGCCCTGCAGAACCGGCAGCTGTGACTGCCACCCTCCAGCCCTGGGCTTCTCAGACTGAAAGATTTGTCGGAAGTAAGGTGACTCTGCCGCATTGCTATAGAAGTGTCTGCCTGCTCCCTCACCTGTTCTGTGTTTCTCTGAGCAGGGCCACACTGGCATCCAGGTCAGCGGAACAGACATGATGAGGACTGGGGATATATATATATATATTTTTTTTTTTTTTTTCCCGTGGCTCATTCTTCCAAACACAGCTCACGGTGCACTTGTGGGCCTGTGTCCACATGAGTGGTTGCCTCTCGGAGACTGAGACCACATTGTCAGTGACACTGAATCATTAAAGCGAAGTTGCTAAATATTTTACTCATATATTTACCACTGGATTGTTTGAATCTGGTTCAATCATTGTAGTTTAAAACGAAAACTTTTCTTCTCAAAATAAGTATATAAAATGAAGTATCTAAATCGAAGTATCTGAAAGCAGATGATCCCCCCCCCCCCCCCCCCCCCACCCCCCGCCGAGATAAAAGTGGTGGTTCTCAGCTGCATGACAGAACTGCCTGGGACTCTTTAAGAGCAACCCCAGTGCTGGGCCCCAGCTCCTCAGATTATTTTGGGCTGCACCCTCAGCATCAGGATTTTTGAAAGCTCTGCCCCGATTCTCAGGTGCCCATCAGCTTTCTCTTGTGTGGGGTGCACGATTGAGAACTGATGTCAAAGAGTGTAGTACCATAATTATTTTCCAGAATCACCTGCATAGTTGAATCCAAACCAAAACTGTCAGTTGAACCCGAGTCTGTACCTAAAGGTATTAAGTACAATAATATAAATCAGATGTGTATATTAGAGGCTACAAGAGTTTTCTTCTGACCTTCTCCATTAAGTACCATCAAGTATTTTAATTACAATTGATGATGTACCTATTTTTCAGATTCTAGACTATATAATCTAGCATAGATAAATAGCCTTATAAATTAAAGCTTGTGAAATGTTGATTCCTCTGTTGCCTACTTCACCTGCTGTTATTCCAGTTACTACTGTTGCAACAGCAATGGCAACTCTACTGGGTGTCATATTTATCTGCAAATAAGATTCAATTAGCATAACTTGTCATAAACATGCCTATTACCCAGAGTGCAACTGTTGCTACTCTCTTAAAATACAAGCTGTTGAAAGTACTTATTCAATTCTTATTTTAGAGTATTAATGTTAGGTCTTGGTCTACAATATAGCATATCCCTTGATATTTTCTAAATCTCCAAACAGCATACGGTAATATTAGCACAGAAACACTTCTCATGGTAACTTACTAGCCTATTCATGGTGCCAAAAGCTAGCTGCCATCTCCAGAGAGAAAACTTTTTTTCCCCTTTATTTTGCTAGCATGATCTTCATGTGCTGAAGATTCTGAACACTGAGTGATTTACTGATTCAGTAAACAGCTTTTGGGCATCACTTGTCTGGATGTTGGAATGTGACATTTAAGGTCCAGGTCCTACCAAGACATGGCAGCATGATACTCAGTTAGCCTCTGATACACAGATGGAACTGGTTTGTTATGTGCAAAATAAAAATAATTTTCATCCCTCCTACCCATTATGTCCCTTAGGCTTTCTATTTTGGATCTAATGTCTTAACTTCCTTAAACTCTCTCTCTCTCTTCCCCCTTCTTGTGTTTTAGACGGTTATAATATTAGGGAATAAAACACTCTACGAGTAGTTCTACCAACTGTTTTGGGAGCCATAGACCATTATTTAATCCCTCTGAGCCCCAGTTTCCGGTGCTGTAAAGAGGTGATACCACCCCTGGCCTCTTTATGTGAGCTGTTACGATGTTATGAGAGAAGTTATATGTAAAGTGTAAATGCAAAGTTGTAAAACAACTTTAAAAAGAGAAGGAAAGAAAAAAGAAAAAGATAAAGGGAAAAAAAAAAAAAAAGCGTGGTCTGCGTACCACAGCAAAGCCGTTTGGGTTCCTGAAACCCAAAAGTGCAGCGGCAGCAGAGTTAAATTCCACGGAAGTTTTGTTTCCATGATGGATTTCTGACTTTTTTTTTTTTTTTTAACCCCGCCCCTTGGGGGGGGGGGGGTGGAAAAAAAAGGCGACTTCCTGGGTTTTCTCTCCCCTCCCCTGGTGTTGCAAAGCGACAAGGCGGCTTCCTGTCCAGAGCCGTTCGGCCCTGGGCCCCTCCGAGTGCGGGGACCCCCCCACCCCCACCCCCTGCCCGCCCTGGGCCCCCCCACCTTCTCTCGGTCTCCCTTGCAAACACTCGCTCCATTTAGAGCCGGAGCCTGTGCAGAGAGCATCCTGCCCCTCGCGGCGCCCCGGGGATGCCAGTGAGCATGCTCCGCGCGCCGGGAGGAGGCCGGCCGTGCGCATTCGAGTCATTCCAGGCATAGCCGGCGTGTCGGCGCGGCGGACTCGCAGCGGGCTGTGAGCGGCGCGAGCGCGGCTTTGTCCTGGGAGATGGGCCGCGGGCTGCCCTTCCTCGCCCGGGTCTCCGCTGCAAGACACCCCCGTACGTTAGGCTTCTGAAAACGATTGTTCTTTTCCTTTTTTTTTTAAATGCTGGATTGACGATCCAGGACGCATACCGTCTGCACACGAGCCCTCGAAGGGTTTTCTTTCTGCAAGTTCGATTTGGTGTGCCTGTGTCTTTTTTTTTTTTTTTTTTTTAAGACTTTTACTGACTGTTTTGATCCGAGGCCGGGCCTCCGTCTTCTGTGAAGTTTTTTTAAAGAGGAGAGCCGGGAGCTCCTTAGCCGTAGTTGACTTTGGGAACTGTATTATTTTTTTTTTTCCCCGGGGGGCGCAAGCAAAGAGCTGGTTTTCTGTGCTAGCCCGATCAATGCTATTTATGAAGATGGACCTGTTGAACTACCAGTACTTGGACAACATGAACAACAATATCGGCATTCTGTGCTACGAAGGTAGAGACCGTCCCTTCTAGAAACTGCCGCCCTGCTGGTTTTTGGGCAAGGCCACTCCTCCTCTCCCGGTTCCGATCGCCTTCTGTGCGTTTTGTTCTCATTTCTTGGGACTTTCAGGGTGCTCTGGAAGGCAAGCGGTGCTTTCCTCCGTACAAAGTGGTGGTGTTTGTGTCTCTTAGGCTTCAGGGTTACATTGGAGAGGGCTGAGGGGCGGGAGGCGGTGAAATATATACATTGTTAAAACCTTGGCTATTTCCTCGCGACTCCTCACACTTGAAACTCTTGAAAGATGTATTTCTTTTTTTTTTTTTTGGATGTCTGTTGGTGTTTTCTTTAGAGGAAGAACTAGGACCCAAGCAAAAAGTTAAAACATGTCGGATTTTCTCTCTCTCTCCTTTTTTGTTTTGCTCTGATACTTAAACATACACTGTCTACTGTACCGTATTCCTGCTGTATTCCTACAGCCAATAAGCGCTTTGGATGTGCATATAGAGGGGAACAGAAAGTTACAGTGAATTTTTGTGTTGGGGAGCGATTGTCCCAAACAATGAAGTTTTTTTTTTTTTTCTTCTATTCATTTCGGGGGCCCGGAAGGGCACCCATGTCACGGAGCACAGACTGGCTCTTTGTCTGAATTCCCATTTCCTGTACAGCTCCGGGAGGGTTCTGACATTGAGGGATGTTCCCTCCACACTCCATTCCCTTGTGGAAGCAAGCGATTGCACAACCCACCAACCAGTAAGCTAAATTAAAAAAAAAAAAAAAAAAACCTTCTGAATTCTTATTGTTTATTACCTCCTACTAAACTGTGACGTTTTTCCCCACTGCTGGGTAGTATTTCAAGCTGTCTCTGTTAGTAGTAAAAAGAGAAAAGGCGATTTCTTAATCTCCTGGAACATTACGTGCGATTTGAAAACGTGGTAATGGTCTGAGTGTTGAGTAGTCGGAGACACTCCAGGGGAATTCTACCGGGCAGGGGAAGTGTTTGTGTTTTTTTTTTTTTGTAACCGCATGCAAATCTGATGCAGCGGGAGAAGTTTCCATGTTTTCGTTCTATAGTGAAACTGAGCATTTCTCTGGAAAAAGAAAATATGGCAGAAACTTGGGAGGGCGACCCGATCCACTTGTGTTTTCCATGTTTAAAAACCAAAAACAAAAAACAACTTTAGGCCTGTTGCCTAAGCACTCGAAAAGTTACCCTTTCTTTTTCAAGGAAAAAAAAATTCATTCTGTTTTTGTTTTTACTTTATTGGATAAACTTACATTTAAAGTTGCCTCTTTCTGTGGTTTTTGGTTTCTTTTAATCCTCCTTGTACAAGGAAAGTGAATTTTGGTGAATTGCTTCCTTTGAATCTGCTGTTTTAGGTATTATCCTGCTTCTAAAGTCCCTCATTTAAAAGGCAGACATGTTTCGAGTGGTCTAAGCAGCAAGTGATGGGGCTTGTTTCCCCTGAAAGTAACAGATTGCAGTCAGTGTAAAAGAATTTTTTTCTTTTTTTGGTGAACAAGAAATGGAAAGCTTTTACGGGTACTTTGTGTGGGGTCGTCTTTGTCATTGAGTAACAGGATATTTTCACAACAATACAAAGCATAATAATCAGCCTCGGAGAGGACGATAGGGATTATTAGGAAATTGATACCACATTAATTTTTTTATATCTGCAGGTGGTGAGGAAAAGTTTACAGAAAGCGGGTCCAGGTTGCTCTGTGGTATAGCGGATACACCCCACTTAAGAGTGGCCTCCTGGGCCCCCTCCTTAATTAGGAGGAAGAAGCTTTGCTTTTGAAAGTTGAGTAGATACGTTGGACGATGTGCTATATAGTCTGTTTGGTTTAAACATCTGCTGCTGTTTTCCTTATTATGAAAGTTAACATTATTTTAACACCAAAATAAATACACAGGAAATGAAGAGAAGCACAGCAAAATCTGAGTGGTGTTTACAGTGGGTTGTGTATGTCCTAGTGGTTTTCAGAGCGTAAACACTGCACACATCTGCTCTGAACCCAAAAGGGTGTTTAGAAGATGGGCATACATCTTTGAAGAGATTTTTTTTTTTTTCTGGAATAAGAAAAACTGGAATAGTATTGTTCCTTCTAAATCCAACACTTTGAGAATATTTATTTTAAACCCATCTGTGTTCCAGGGAAGTTATTTGGAAAACGGAATGTACAGTTGGTGGGCAGTGTTTGATCTCACTTAGAGCCCAGGCAGGTTTCCCCAGGCAGGTTTCCCGTCTCTTGAAACTTGGACAGATCCAATTTAAAAAACTTTTAGTTTAAAAAAAAACACGTTTTGATCGTTCATTACTGCTTCAATCAGCTGTATTCACTTCTTTAGTTGTTTTAGCGTTTAGTCCACAAAGTAAGCCATGTGTCTGCACCGTCTTTCCTCACCCTCTCTAGCAACTTAGACACAAACAGGTCTGTTTCAGCCAGCTGTGTCATAGCATACGTGGTCTTCCTAAAATCCCACATTCTGGGTGTAATCCAGACAGCTTAGTAAAGGACCCTCTGCTTGGGATCTGCTCCCCGGCACCTGACTTGTACCCTAGAAGTCTGCAATCATAATTATAAAGAGAATTAAGGGAAAAAAATGAACCATAAACAATAGGTCTGGGTGGGGGCCTGATGGGATAGGGAGACACTGATTGTCATAAGGCAGGGAGAATCTGCCTGTGCCTAACTTCTGGAAACTACCTTCGTTGGTGATAAGCCAGTTATTAGCACACTAGGCTTAGGTATTACTGTGTCTTTTCAAAAAGCTCTGGTTTATTACTGAAGTCTTCAGCAGTTGCCCAGTTCATCATTTGTCCTCCTTCCTACTGTATGTTCAAATTATACCCATTGAATCCCCGTTTTGCCTCTCTCTCTGAAAAGGAGCCTTCATTTTTGCCCCGCCCTAAACTCCTGAGAATGCACCGCTCGTAGATTGAAAGCCTCCTGAAGGCAGGGCTTTGTCTCCGTCACTGCTGTCGTAATCCCGAGTCCTGGCACGGCGCCTGGTGTGGCCCGTGGCCCTCAGGAATCAATGGGCTCAAAACGCCACGAAATCTCTCCCATCAGCAATTGTGGTCGTTACTGTCTAATTTAGCACTTAATTGTATACTGTCTCGCATTCTTTAATTATCTAATTATTGCCAGGGCTACCCAGGGCCTTAGATGTTGCTTGCCTTGTCTTCCCCAAGGAAGCTGAGGTCTGGAACCATCAGTCGCCTGTCCTAGTTTATTCCGCAAGTTTGTGACAGGACTGAATGGAGGAGCAGGCGCAGTCGGTGGTTTTGACTGGTCTGTTCTTCTTCTGTACCAGGTTTCCACAGTTCTCCTTGTTGGTCACTCGCACCCCTCTTGGGGTGAGGGAGGCGGTCTGTCCTGGGGACCATCACAGTCCGCCGCACAGGGACAGCGTCTTTTGGGGCATGATGAACAGGTTGGGTCCGACCTGGATTCTTCCTTGCTCCAAAACTGGTTGCTGCTCTAGGTTCCCCCTCGTCGCCATGATCAGGGAAGGTGGGAACCAGGACTCTAGGCGAGGAGGCCCGTTGGCATCGGCCCCTCCTTGCTGCCCGGGCACGGAGCTTTGCTCGACTTCTTTTCCCCAGCCGTGCAAAGGAGGCCCTGCATAGACGCCAGTTCCCAAAGTTTCCTCAGGGGGACAGGGAGCTGGTTGTCCATGGACTCTTCTCAAGATGGCTGGTGGTTCTATTTACATAATTACTGGCGCTGAAAGCTCAGGTCCTAATAAATGTGCTCATGGTTGGCCGTGGCTTTAAGCTGCTGTTAGTGATACTTTAATTACGGGTTAAGAGCCATTAGTGTGTAATTTGGTAGAGGAGTTCTCCCCCCCACCTTTTTAATTTAATGGTGTGATTTATATTGGGAGAAAGTAAGACTAGATTGCATCTTGAGATATTCTGGAAGCTTAAGAGCATTCATTCTAAGTTCCTGAACTTTCTTAAGCTATTCCTTGTTTCAGAACATAATTATCCCTGGTTTCATCACAGGCTGCATTTAAGGTGATTTTCCGGAATTGAGAGGAAAGCACAGCTCGGGTGGTGGAGTCGGGTGAGAGCCCTTGCTTGGAGGTGTGAGCAGGGCCCCAGA
The DNA here is from genome assembly GCF_014754425.2 of Oryx dammah. Classification (NCBI taxonomy): domain Eukaryota; kingdom Metazoa; phylum Chordata; class Mammalia; order Artiodactyla; family Bovidae; genus Oryx; species Oryx dammah. The sequence continues at coordinate 4,955,183 of NW_024070193.1, forward strand.
GCCAGGCGACTGCCGGATTTGTTCTGTTTCCTGCCAGTTTAACCAGCAGCAGTTTCACGGAGTCCTGCTTCCATTGTTCTTTGTCTAATGAACTCAGAGACATCAGGAAACTTAGGAGCGTGGGGTACCAGCCCAGTGGAAAGGGGCACAGGGCAGAGCTGTGGCTGGGTTCGTCCCCAGCCCCAAATTTCAGTGGCCAGCTTCACCCCGGGGTGTGTCAGAAGTGGGACGTCTGCAGCTGTTTTGCTGTGGAAATTCGTTCTACCGTGGCTTTTAATTTGTAGGTGAGGGTCAGAAGGGAGGTGGGGGAGGGGAGGGCCAGGGGAGGCTGGGAGGAGCTTGGCTAAGGAAACAAGCCCAGGTGAGCCCCGGAGCTCTCTGGCCAGGATCTGGCCAGTTGGGCCTCTCCTTCTGGTTACAGTTTGAGGGGAAGGGGTGACCGCCCCTTTTTCCTCCCAGCTCCCCTCGCCCTGCCCTCTTCTGGAAGGATTATTGTACTTGGCTGTTTCTTGGAACCCACACAAGCTTTGTTTTGGAAGGCGGATTTCTCTTCCTTCCTCCCTCCTTCCTTCCCTATTGTCTGCAGGCCTTCAGTTCCTACAGGGTGTTTGGATTAGTCAGCCTTGAAGGCAGATTTTTAAAAAAAGAAGAAACGCGCTGTGAGAAGAGAAAGATTTGAAACCTCTCCTCCTTATTCGGCTTTTTATTGTGAGGATGCTGTAGAAAAGTGGGTTTTGTCCTGAAGAAATCAGATCCAGGCTTAGCACCTCTCCCTGTACACAAGGGTATAAAACCAGTCTTACCAGGGCTCATTTCTGACCATATCTGTTTGATCTCTGCGTATCTGAATGTTTATTCCGTGACGGTTTATACTGTGTGGTCTCTATGTATATACTGAGCTCTCACTGGAGCTGAGCTGCAGTCTTGTTCAGCAAGGGCACTTTTGTCTCACAAAATAGTGCCCCCCCTTTTATTTTTTAATAAACTCATATATCCTCCTCCCCCCCCCAAAAAAAACTTCACCCACTTTATTTTAAAAGCAGAGTTTGAAAATTTTATTTTCTGTTTTGCTCTCTTCCTCTCTGCCTTCCCAAATGTTACATGTTCTCCTAAGTTTTAAGGGATTGTTTCCATCAGTTTGCTTTCTGATCCTGTCTTTTTTTTTTCTTTTTCTTTCTTTCTTTCCTAGAATTCTGTAGATTGTTTTAGTTTCAGGGTATTGTGTACAGGATTTGTTTTAATCCTAACCATGTGAATCACTACCCGTTGAAAGAATGTTTATTTACGCTAAATAAAATAGAAAATCTCTTCTTAAAGTTGTCTTTAATTTGTGGCTATTTATATGATCTTTCCGAACTCTTAACATTTCACCCCCATCTGTTTGCAAAGACGTCTGTAAACATAACAAACAAGTATATTTAGTGAGTGAGTCGAGAAGACTCAGTGCTGTGCCTTGTCACCCAGCATCCATTCTCATAAGCATGTATGGAATGCTGCTGCTCTGCTGAGGAGTGTGTTAGGTCTCTGGGTTGATCTTTCCGCGTGCGTGTCTGGCTGGCTGTCTCTGTGCCCCTCTGTATTGCTCTCTGTCTCTGCATTTCTCCGTCTCTTAACACTTTTTATTATGAAACATATATATACCTGAAAGTGCATAAAACACGTGTGTTGTTTATAATTAAAAATACAACCAACCTTGTCATGATCACCAGGAGAAGAAACAGTCAGTCGCTTCCTCCAAGCTCTCTCCCAGGCACAGTTTCTCCTGACCCCAACAGGTCATCACAACTGCAACTTGTTTTACTCTTACCTACCTACGTGCGCCATTCCAAACAGACTAGCTTAGTTTTGTCTGTTTTTGTTTTTACTGGAATTCTTCTGTGTCTTATGTATGAGGTCCTCTAAAGTAGTGGCCACGTCCCAAGAGGTTTTCTTCTCCCTGTGAATGAAGCCTGCTCCCCGGGCGGGCGAGGGGTGCCTCACACTGGAATATCCACGGAGGTGCCCTCTGCCCTCCTCACTGCCCTTTTTCTCCGCTGTTAATAGACCTGGTGACGCTTTGGCCTGAACTGGTTTTTTTTTTTTTTCCCCAGCCAGTATTTTGGTCACAGTCTTTACCACCTGTTAAAACCCTCCACCATCCGTGTGTCATGGAAAACTGAGTGTCAGAAAAATTCTGCCCAGTTTCAGAGAGCGCAGAGCAGGGAGGGACACTTCTGGAGGTACGTAGCTTAATTAGGACCCGAACAGAAACTTCGGTCCTGCGTTAATTAATAAGCAATTTGCTTAAAGGGCTGAGACATGTCACATGTCAGCTTTGTCACACCGCCAGGTTTCTTGGGATGGTGATCCAGGGACTTTCAGATAAACAGCGAAAAGCTTACATTGTTCCAGCGTTCAGACAATGCTCGACATTGTATAGACAGGGCTGCCAGCGAGCAACCAAGGGCTGAAACAGTCGTGGGTTGGCCTTATGCACCGTCTGAAATGGTGAATGGAGAAGGGTCACCCATATGGATCGCTCTTGGTGTTCGGTTTGTGTCTGCTTTGCATGAAAATCGTTGCCTGTTAATTCTTCTTGGCTAATGATTTGATTTTAATAGAGCGAATTCCAGAATTTAATGGCCCGATGCAGATGTGTGCTGCCAAGCGCTGGAGCGGTGTTTACACTGCCCCTGCTCCAGCTGGAGCCAGCCCGCCGCTTCCCTGAGAACAGCTGATGAGCGCCCATCTCTGGATGTTCGCCTCCTCCCCTCTTTGGAATCAAGCACATCTCCCCTTAGGTGGCAGCCTGATTAAAGTGACAGGGGACTAACCTAAACTCTCATCTCATTGTCCGCAGCTTTCTCCTGTACCCCTTTCCTCTCCCTTTCTTACAGTGTGTGTCCGTTTAAGCTGTTGTTTTTCCGATGAGCCACTGATAAAAACGATTGGCTGACCCCGCAGAGAACCCTTGTTTTATTTCCCTGATGAAAAGCACTGACCTCTTTGCCAGTGCTTACAGTCACCCAGGAGAGCGACTCGGGCAGCTTCTTAAAGGAATATGTAACAGCTGTGCCAGGCTTGACGTTCTGTTGAGCGGAGGGTAAGAGGGACGGAAAACAGCAGTTCTTCTCTGTCTAAAACCTATGTGAGGTTTTCGAGCCCCGCCCTGCAGAACTCCCAACTGGGAACAGTTAAAACCAGGTACTAGAGATGATGGTTGGAACCCTTTTTCTGTTAGAGGCTTTATATCAATAAAGAGGGGGAGAAAGGAGGAGGGGGAAAGGAGCGGAGTGAAATAGAATCCCAGGACTAGCCGAAGACACCAAGTATAACTCCTGGTGTCCAGTATTAAAGATAACACATCACTTATATATGTGTGTGTGTGTGTATGTGTAAAATATGAGTGAAAGTCACTCAGTCATGTCCAACTCTGTTTGAGACCCCATGGACTACAGCTCACCGGGCTCCTCTGTCCATGGGATTCTCCAGGCAAGAATACTGAAGTGGGTAGCCATTCTCTTCTCCAGGGGATCTTCCTCACCTAGGGATCGAACCCAGGACTCTCGCATTGCAGGCAGATTCTTTACCGTTGAGCCACCAGGGAAGGCTATGTAAAACACCATATAAATACATAAAATCCACACACGCTCACACGTGTGCGTAATGTACATGGTTTTATATTGTGTCTAACAGAGAACGGGAGAGAGCTTTCCTGTAGAGGTGGAGGAATCCTTAGACACCGTTTAGGAAAAAGGAGAAAGTAGAGGGACCAACACGACTCCTTGGCTTTCCCACCCGCAGACTCCTCGGGATCCAACTCCAGCCCTCTGTTCCTGTCACAAGTCCCCACCTTCTGGCCTCAGGGACGTCTCAGGGGTGGGTGTCTTTCCTGGTTCCCCTTCCTTTCTTCCTCTCCTGGGTCTCCCTCTTCATCATCTGCTCACACTCAGGCCTCTCCCAACTTTAAGACGAGAAGCCCAGACCTGCCCCTCAACCTTGTGTTCTCTTCCTCACTGTTAGACCTTCTCCTTGGCATCCACATCGCGGGGGGAAGGAGGTCGGGGTCCTGTCCATCTGCTGCTCAGCCCGCTGGCATCTGATTTCTGTTCCTGCCACTCTGCTGAAGCCCTGCTGGGCACGGGCGCACAGTGCCGCCCTGCTGGCACATCCCGTGGACAGCTTTTAGTCCTTGGTTTGAGTCTGTGTCTGGTGTCGACTCCTTCCATAACCTTTACAGTTTTTCATCCCTTGGCTCAAAGACGTTCCTCATCCCCACTCCCATCAGGAATGGTGTGCTACGCGAGGCATCAGCAGGGCTTGTGTGCTCCTGGGTGTGGGTAGGAGGGTGGATGAGAGGAGGCGGGCTGAGAAAGGTTTGCGTGTAGCTTGAGGATGAATTGGGAGGAAACAGGAGAAACAGGAGAGGGCGTGAACCTGCGGTGGTTAGGGCAAGGGGTGGTGGTAACCTGAGTCACTGCAGGGATGGAGGAGCGGGCGGTGGGGAGTGGATCTTGGAGAGAAGCCTGAGGGGACGTGGTTCTGGATGGGAGCAGGGGAGCAGGCAGAGAGCGGGGAGGACAGGGAGGCTACCCCAGCCTCTGGCGTTTCCAGCTGGAGGGACGCTGCTGCCACTCGCAGGGCGAGGGAACCCCGGACTGTGGGTTTCCCGAGTGTTGTCTCAAGTATGTTTAGTTTGAAGGACTTTGAAATGAGTATATGGGTCTAGATCTCAGAGGAGTGGGCTGCGGCTGAAGATCAAGACTTGGGATAGAGAATAAGAGTGGTCACTGAGGAAGAAAGACGAGAGGAAGAAGTTGCAGCAGCCCTGGGAACCCTTCCCGTAGCCTGGTCTCCGACGGTTTACCGAATTATCACTAAGAAAACGGCCTCACCAGCGCCGCCTCTAATTGTGTTCCCTCTGGACCCGCGTCCATGATCCCTCACTCTGCCCTCCAGCCTCGTCCTCCACTCATCCATTGCCCGGATCCTGTCTCCTGCCAACCCCCAAGCTGCACCTGTGGTCCAGATATACGCAACCCCAACCTTTGAGTGAGCCGTTGCCTCTTGCTGAGATTCCACCCGCGCCAGGCCTTTGTCTTTCATCTCTTTGTTCTCAACACCACGCACTGTGGTGTCTGCTTCGGTGAGAAGCGACTCCACTGTCTTTTCATTAGAGATCAAGAAACACTGGAGTTGTGTGATTAGCCCTGGGATGATGCTCAGTTAGTGGCTAAGACAAACGAGTCTGTCAGTTCCTAGCAAGTTACTCTTAGGGGAAGGACAGATAGCAGGGCAAAGAAGGGGTATGAAGGTTTGGTTGAGGGGGAATCTTTAAGACTCAGTTTCTTTAGAGAAACATTTTGAAGTGGGCTGGTTGCTTGGAAATGACTTCCTCAACTCATCTTGTTTTCTAGTTACTTCACTTTGGTCTATGAAGTGAACTGTTCCTTTCTGGGGGAAATATTTAATACCAGTTACCTGCCAGGCGCTGTTTTATGTACTGGGGACATAGCTGTCAACAAAGGAGACAGCAAGATCCCTGAGATTTTAGAGCTTAACCATGGAGATGAGAGGCAAACAAGATGTAAATAAAGAAGATAATTACAGATTATGAAAAAGTGTGATTGTTACAGGTTGGTGTCTCTTAGCGGACTCAACGGTTTATGATAGTTTTATCCATTCTTAAAAAAGTGACTGGTTTCATTTGCAGACTTGGAGTGGATGATATTTCCCTCATTGTCTTGTGAGGGACTTAAACGTATGTTGAGGAAGCTTGGGAATGATCTCCTTTGGGACCCTAGCAGTGTGAGGCCTTCTGCCTGATCTGTTAACTGGGGTCAGAGTCAGACTGCCTCACTCTATCTTACCCATCTGTTATATTGGGACCTAGTGTTTATTGTAGCGTCATCAACTTAAACCCCAAATGGTTAGATGGTTCATTTGGATCCTAATAGGAACAAAATATATCTCTAGAATGACAAAAACTCAGTGAATTAAAAAAAAGCCTAGGTAATCAATGGATTAGTTGTATGTTTTTCTTTAAACCTCTCTAGTCATACCTTGAAAGATATTGCCCTGTCTGGGATAGGTCCTACAAGACCCAAGGGGAACTTTTATTGTGAGGTCTTATTTTGTGATAGGAGAGTATTTGGGGAGGGCTAGACAAAGGCTCCCCACTCCAGTACTGTTGCCTGGAGAATCCCATGGATGGAGGAGCCTGGTGGGCTGCAGTCAATGGGGTTTCGAAGAGTCGGACACGACTGAGTGACTTCACTTTCACGCATTGGAGAAGGAAATGGCAATCCACTCCAGTGTTCTTGCCTGGAGAATCCCAGGGCCGGGGGAGCCTGGTGGGCTGCCATCTATGGGGTCGCACAGAGTCGGACACGGAAGTGACTTAGCAGCAGCAGCAGACAAAAGGCTGGTCTTGGACTTAATATGGGCCATGGACTGGAGGGTCCCACCTCTTTGGTTTTCTTTCTTCTTTCTTTTGTTGACATTGAGACATAATTAAGTATGGTGAAATTTTGAGGGCATGGCTTCATGAATTTTTCCCCTGTGTTAATACCTGTTGTAATTACCACCCAGGTGAAGACATAGAACATTTCCGTCATCACAGGAAGTCCCTTCTTGCCTCCTTGCCGGACAGTACCCACCCCCTAGCCCCTGCTGGAGGTAACCACTGTTTTGGCTGGGTGGTTATAAATTATTGATAGTTTTTCCTGCTCTTTGGCTTCATGTAAATAGAATCATTTGATTCCAGCTTCTTGTGCTCAGCATGGTATTTCTGAGATTCATCCACATCCTTGCCCAGGTCAGGGGTCTCTTCTTTGGGATTGCCCTGCTGTAGTCTGTTACTTGAGCATATCACAATTTGCTTCTCTCTTAAGGTTGAAGGGGACATTTGCCTTGTTTCAGAGTTTTTAACATTATGAATAAAGATGCTCTAAACATTTTCTTTTCCCTGTAATAAAAAGATACGTAACATGAAGTCTGTTATTTTAGCCATTTTTAGGGTACAGTTCAGTGATTTTCAGCATATTCACTTTGTGGCTCAGCCTCCAAAGATTTTGATACAAGCCTTTTTGTGGACTCACGTGCTCCTTTCTCTTGGGTAAATACTTCTGGGTTTAATTGTCGAGTCATTGGGTAAGCTTAACTTTTTTTAGAAACTGCTTAACCGTTTTCCAGAGTGGTTGGACCATCTGACGCTTGCACCGGCGGTGCAGAAGGGCTCCAGGAACTCTGCGTCTTCCGCAGAACGTGGTGTTGCCAGTCTTAAATTGTAGCCTTGCCGGGGGTCTAGGACAATAATGTCTCAGTGTCTTTCAGCGTTAACTGTAGAATCCGTTACTCACTCGAATACCTGCTGTGACACTGCTCATTGGGCCGGTGTGCCGTAATACACAGTCTCTGCGTTTGATGAATCAATGGTCTCAGAGGCTGGAGTATGTATATTTGTTGTCTAATTTCAGGTCAGAGGTAGTGATGTTGGTATTGTTCAAAGGAGGGCTTGTTTTTCCCAGAGTGGGTAAATCCACAGCCATGGAAGCCAGCGGGTGCCCAAATCCATAGAAGGGAGCAAATGGCACCGTGTCACTGAGGACTCTTGGCAACGCTGCTCTAGTCTGCTGCTGTTTCGCTTTAGTTCGTGTTGGGTAGTGATTCATCCACCCACTGGCCTGTTGAAAGATCGCTCAGGGTTTAAGCTCTAGCAGCTCCTTTTGATTTATCTCCTGATTTGTCTATCATCCCCTTTAGGCTCTTTCAATCCACTGCCTTCCCCACCCCCCGCCCCCCTCCCCCGTTTAGAATGCCCTCCCGGCTTCTTTCCAGCAATGTGAATTCTGTTCACGTTCCAGCCTCCTTTATAAAAACTTTACCTGAAACTTTTTATAGGCAGAAATTGTACTGTAACCTGTTAAATTCTCAATCCTTGGCGAGATGCCTTGCCCTCTTTCAGTGTTTATATTCTTTCCCTTTGAATATCCATGGCGTTTACAGCCTGTAATATTCATTTAGCAGTTATATCACCTTGTGTTTTGTTATCTTTAATGTAAATAAAGCGTGACATTGAAAGCAAACAAACGTTACAGCTTCCATCTAAATAAGTAAGGTGTTGAAGCTTGTCTGCAAAATAGTTACCTTGGAAAATTACCACTCTTAACACTGTGATGATCTCATTCCCAGAACATTGTTGGTGTTTTAGAAGTTGCCTTCATGGTCTTGAGATGCAAAAGCCACGAAGGCAGCTTTGGAACATTTTGAACAGTGGCCAGTAATTAACTATACACAGCAGACACTCGGAGAGGACTCTTTCTGTCTGCCATGCTCAGTTGGATGTAAGTGTGCCTATAAAATGACGAGCTGATTTTTCCTTTGTCATTCTAAAGCCAGTTCCACAAGTGGAGTTTGGAAATAATCTTTTAATCAGTGACAACTTTCTTTGGAATAAGTAGGCTCAAGTCATTCCAGAATGACTGCTTTGAAAATGACAACACTCATTTGCATGCTTACCAGAAATTTTTACAATTCGGTTTTATTCGAGTATCTTCTGCTGGTAGGAGCTCTTGTTGTGGCCGTGGCAAGCACTGGGGTGAGCGCGTGGTGATTTGCGATCACACAGCCCTTATTTTAGAGGGCTGAGATAACTTGGCTGTTAATGCTGGGTAGACTGACAGCCTCTGGCTTCATCTGTGTACTGGTGAGCTTCGTGCACTCATTTGAATGTTGGTGAAGTTCTAGCAACCTGCTCTTCAGCTCACTTGTTGGAAGATTTGAATGCTAACCTAGTTTGCCTGTGAGGGATTTTTCTGTAGAACAACTCACACATTTCCCTCACAGGCGGGGGACGATCAGAGCTCCTAGGGGCCACAGTGGTGTACAGAGCACAGTTCAGGGAGTGTTTGTGGCACCTTAACATGCTTATTGCTGCCTTTAAAGGTTATGATGTCTCCAGCTGTGCTGTCTTACGATCATGAGAAAAAAAAAGAAAAATCAAGTTCCTGCCTTTCCCAGGGTTTATCTTTGAAGTAGCAAGAGAATAAGAGAAACTTCTGGTGACGCTGGGACACACGTCTCATATGGGAACTCATGCTGTTTTGATTTTGTGGCCTGTGCGTGTGTGTTTCACACTGTTTATTACTTTAGGTGCGAAATATTTCCCTTCTGCATTTGCTTCGTCTCACCTTGGTTACACTGCAGCCGTGACAGTTGCTTGACTAACCCTTCCAATGCCCAGAGTTCATCGGAGGTTGCCTTGAGAAGATAGAGAGCCGCCGTGTTGACTGTCCTCCCTGTCGGCTGTGTTTCTTCTATAGCTCTTTAAAGATGACTCAGTTCAGTTCAGTCGCTCAGTTGTGTCCGACTCTCTGCGACCCCATGAATCGCAGCACGCCAGGCCTCCCTGTCCATCACCAACTCCCGGAGTTCACTCAGACTCACGTCCATCGAGTCAGTGATGCCATCCAGCCATCTCATCCTCGGTCGTCCCCTTCTCCTCCTGTCCCCAATCCCTCCCAGCATCAGAGTCTTTTCCAATGAGTCAACTCTTTGCATGAGGTGGCCAAAGTGCTGGAGTTTCAGCTTCAGCATCAGTCCTTCCAAGGAACACCCAGGACTGATCTCCTTCAGAATGGACTGGTTGGATCTCCTGGCAGTCCAAGGGGCTCTCAAGAGTCTTCTCCAACACTGCAGTTCAAAAGCATCAATTCTTCGGTGCTCAGCTTTCTTCACAGTCCAACTCTCACATCCATACATGACTACTGGAAAAACCATAGCCTTGACTAGACGGACCTTAGTCGGCAAAGTAATGTCTCTGCTTTTGAATATGCTATCTAGGTGATAGTTTTTTTTTTAATCTGGTATTTTTTTCACAGCCTTATTACTGAGATATAATGTACATACCATAAACTTCACCCGTTTGAAGTGCACAGTTCAGTGCCTTTTGGAATAGTCACAAACTTTCATATAAATGGAATTCTGTATCATTGTCTTTTGTGACTGGCTTCCTGCACTTCGCATAATGAGAGGCTCCCTCTTGTTTGTAGGAGGGGCCAGTACTTCATTCCTTTCTGTGGTTGCATGCTAGTCCCTTGGATGGATACACTGAAAGATACTGTTTCTTAAGAAGTGGTAATAGCTCCTGGATGAAGGTTGGGCTGAGAAGTTACTCGGACTATGATGTCTCCTTCAGCTCTGAAAAAGCAGAGGCAAAACATGCCATTTTGTCCGCTGATCTGCACTCGAACCCCAGCAAAATATCGTGTCCTAGTCCTATGCGAATGCCCCCTGGAGCAACAGCATGGTTTACTTTCAGTGTCTGAGCGACACTTTCTGTTCACAGGAAGACCGACAGCCTCTGCCTTTGTTGTTCTGTTCAGTTTTGCTCGCTCACGTTGCATGGGGCTTCCCTGGGGGCTCAGTGGTAGAGAAAGACTGCCTGCCAATACGGAAGATGCAGGTTTGACCCCTGGGTCTGGAAGACCCCCCTGGAGAGGTAAATAGCAACCCACTCCATTATTCTTTCCTGGAGAATTCCATGGAGACAGGAGCCTGGAGGGCTGTAGTCCTTGGGGTGGTAAAAAGTCAGACAGGACTGAGCAACTAAACGCCAATGTTACATAAATGGTTCTGGAGGAGAGAGGTAGATTCCTTGCCGTCAAATGATTTGCACTTCAGCTGTGGTGTTTTATTCGTACACCGTCCGTGTGTGTGTGTGTGTACGGCGGTGACACTGGGTTTTCTATTTTGGATCTCTAATTTTACAGGGATGTCTGTTGGCAGATGTATCTATATATGTTTAGAACATTTCTGTATAAAGTTTTCTACATGTAGATAGATAGATAGGAGGAGGAAGGTCCATGGCAGTTTCAAAGACTTCAGAACCAAATGTCTTTCACCCTCAACCATAAGAGATAAGCAGCTCGGTGTCCTCTGGTTTTCTTGTCGGGGGTCAGATCAGATAGACTGCTTCGGAGGCCTAATTACAGGGTAAGAGAACTCCGCTGCCAGAGGTCAGGAGCTGCCGCTCTGTCCTGAGGTGGCCTTTGAAAAGCAGTCTGGGGCAAAAGAAAAAGCCTCTGGCAACTGTGGAATTTTTGGAGAGAGAAACCTTTAGAAGGCAGCATCTGATTCTTTATAAATTATCTTACTGTTTTGTTTCTTAATGTATGAATATTGCAAGACTGAAATGAGATGCCTTAAAAGGCGGATCCCGGCAAAGGGCTTTTGACCTCCCTCCTCTGACACCAGTTTCCCCCCGGGGCTGTTCTCAGCTGCGTCCACAGCTGGCCCGAGGGTGATCCCCAAGGCCCTGTGGCCTCCATTTCATCCTGGGGAGCCAGCCTGGAGAACTTACTCAGCTAGCTGAGATCAGTGTCTGCAGAGTGTCTCTTAGCTCTCTTCCCTGCCCCTCTCAGTTCTCTCATCTTGGAGGGGTTTGTGACTCGGTAGCCATGGACTCCCATCAGCAGAGCTGTTTTGGAACGTCTCTCGGTCCCATTGGAAGGCTGTCAGTAAATGCATCCACAGGGGACATAGTCTGCAAATGGTGTACCCATGCTCCTCACGGAAAAAGCGAGGCACCGGTGAGGGTCCCCTCCCTAAGCTTCTGACTGCTGAAAAGGTCAACTGTTAAAAGTACATCGCAGTTTGAAAACAGGGTCTCCTGAAGGTGGTTTTAAATGCTGGACCTGTGATTGTTGGCTGGAGGAACCGGGATGGGCCTGAGTCTTGCTCTCTGGGCATTTCCTCACCAGACGCTTGAGCCTGGAGATGCTCGGTCCTTTCATTGGGACTGGGTTAGGGCTTTGTGTTAAACAAACATTTCAGGTGATTCTGGGATAGGTGGTCCAGGACCACACTTGGAAAAACCTTGTACCACAGTGGAAGGTAGGAGTACCGGAATAGGAGGCAGTAAGGGCGGTTTCCAGGGGTCCGTGAAAATAAATTGAGAAGCTCCTCTGGTTTATGTAGGAGCTTGGTAGCTCATGATCAGACTAATCAAAGGCCAGTTTACTTCCAAGTCTTCAGGAATACGTTTGTCACTTGAAATCACTTTCATCTGGTAAATATTCAGGATCAGCAACTTGGACAGAAAGCCCTGTGAAAGTATAATTCCTCTTTACACAGCACCTATTTTTAACTTTTGACTAAAAATCCCTTACTGCTTCAGCTTCCCAGACCCTTCCTCTTATTCCTTCCAGTGCCTTGACAGTGTCCCAGTTAATGATCCATGGTCTCAGTGAAGTACCCCGCTAATATGGGGGTGAATGTGGGCGCAAGGATTTGGATGTGGAAGAGGTGGCTTCCCTTTCTCCATCTCAGATTACCGTCTCTGGAGTTTGAGCACCTTTGGGAGTCAGGATAGGTTTAATGTGAGAATCTTTAGTGACCATCCGTCCAGTCGATGTCCAGGGAAGGTTGACACATCAACCATTAAAGTTATTTGCTGAAATATCAATCGTTTAAGTTAAATGAGTCATCGAAGCCTGCACATCCTGGAGTGTAAGAAAGAAAAGGCATGTCCCTCAGGCCTTGGCTCTCAAGGCAGCAGATGGGAACATCTCAATTACACAAGCTCACATCTGTCTCTCCAACTTGACTGGGTCTGTGCCACCGTATGCTGTGGAATTACTGATTCTGAAATCCCTGGAAAGCATGGTTGAAGTGAGATTGACAAAGAGCTAGACCCGCAAGGTTAATGGCACAGAGAGAACAAGAGGCATGGAGAACTAACAGTGGAATACAAATGCCAGTGGTTGCAAACCACTCATCCATTTAATTTGCTGGAAGTTAATATGGTCTAGTAGACCCCAAATGAAAATGTTTCAGTATTGCTTTATTCCTTCATTAGTCTTAATTCCCATTGACCTTGTGTCAAGGCTGAAACAATTTAGAAGCATACTAGCATGGGCTCAGTTTTAATGACTGTTGTCAGCGTGGTTTTAAAGAAAATAGGTTGGCAAAACACATGTAGGTTCTTAAATCTATTAATAGTGTGACATTGGGTTTCTTTGTTTTGTAAAACCATTAAAATAAGGCTCTGGGAGATGGCTTGAATTTCTGAAATGCCAGAATGTCTATGGTGAATATCACTGTTATTTATTATTTAGGAGTTTGTTCCCTGGGTGTATCTGGTGGGTATTTAGCAATGGCTGGGGCCTTGTTGTACATGGGCTAGCTTATCAAAAAGCAAGAGGGAAAGATAGTGGCTTGTAAGAGAGTATTTGTAATAAAAGTTGCATACCTTATGAAAGAGCTAAGAGGAAGAGTCAGGCTTTTGTTCCTGTGCCTGAAGGATAAGTGTAAAAATAGATTTGAATAAAAAGACAGGAGGACCACAGAATCGAAGGACACTTTTAATATCTGGTAGGGGACTTGAGTGTAGAATGTAGAAAAAAACTCTTACACCTCAACAATTCACAGACTGGTAACCCAGTTAAAAAATGAATAGAGGATTTGGGGAGAGGGGAGGAGAGGGTGAGATGTATGGAGAGAGTAACATGGAAACTTACATTACCATAAAGTAAATAGCCAATGGGAATTTGCTGTATTAAAAAAAAAAATGAATAGAGGATGTGAACAGGATACTTCTCCAAAGATACACAGATGGCCAGTAGGCACAGGAGAAGATGCTCAACACCGTAAGTCATTAGAAACCCGCAAGTGGAAACTACAGTGAGATACAGCTTCATACCCACTAACATCAAACAGAGTGGAAAATATCAAGTGTTGTTGAGGATCTGGGGGAGATGAAATACTCCTGTGTCACTGGTAGGAATTTTAAATGGTGCAAACTCTTTAGAAAACAGTTTGGCAGTTCCCTAAAATATTACAGAGTTGCCATTTGACCCAGCAATTCAGTTCTGAGGTATACAGCCAAGAGAATTGAAAACATGGCCTCACGAAAATCTGTCCGCAGGTTTTACACCCATAGCTGCATTATCTTAACCGAAAAGCAGACTCAGGCCAAGTGCCCATCCCCTGATGAATGGGTAACTAGAATGTGGCATATCCCGTACGATGAAATATTATTTGGCAGTAGAAATGAATGTATTGACATATATTACAACATGGATGAACCTTGGAAACGTTATGCTGAGTGAAAGGGAAAGAAGTCTTCGTATGTGACTTCAGTTCTAAGAAATATGTCCCAAATAGGCCAGTCTCTGGAGATAGGAAGGAGGTGAGTCGTTGCCAGAGGCTGGAGGGTGGGGGACAGCATGGGGACTGACTGCTAAGGGCTGTAAGTTTATTATTATTTTTTTTTGGTGGAGAAGGGGTGGATGAACTATTTCCCCTCTCAGATTGTGGGTGGATGGTTGTACAACCCTGTGAATACGCTAAAATGCATAGAATCGGGCAGCGTTAAATGGGCGTGACTTTTATGGTGTACGAATTATATCTCAACAAAGCTCTTGTAAGACTTGGAGGTTTGGAGTTGAGAACGTTGTTCGTTACTGTTACTCCATTTGATTCTTAGCAAAGTTCTGTGGGTGGGCATTTGCTCACATGAAAACATTGTGCAAAGTACCGTTAGCTGGAATCTGAGCCTCGCCGGGACCCATCGTAGTCCATCGGGTGGGTGTCCGGCGCTCCAGGGACCTTCCGTGCTGAATGTGACCCAGCTCTTCTCGCGGAGCTGACAGTCGACTGCAGTGCTTTCCTTAAATCACTACTAGCTATCTTAGAAGAAGCAAATTGGCGTCGTGCATGCTGCAAGTTAAGACGATCCTCACAGAGAATGAACGGTGTGCATGTCGGGTCCGGTGTCTGCAGCCTGGGGGAAAGGAGAGGAGGGGGTGGAATGCCAGGTCAGCCAGGGCAGGTGTGCACACGGCCACGTGTCGGCATGCAGGTGCTGCTTTCTGGCTCAAGCCTGGCCACTCTTGGCCCGTGGGGTGAAGTCCACCCTCCATTCTTGAGCGTAGCCAGTGGAAGAGGCCGCTCCAGGACCTGCCTGCATGCAGGGCTGTTCCCGTGGGGCCAGTCTGATTGGAAGCGGGCAGAGGGAGGGCTCACGGGCCTGATGGGCAGCTGCCTGTGAAGCCAACCCAAGTTTTTTACTCATGATGATTGATTTTAGGGGGCTTTGGAGAGGCTGCCCCCCAGCACCACCATCCGTGGGCTTTCTTTTCTCCGCCTTGTCACCTCCTGTGCTTTCACGGGGTCTCTTGTGCTCCAGAGGCTCAGTGGCACCGTTCTGTTTCCCAGCGGCCTGTGCCCACTGGTGAACTCCTGCTCATCATTCAAAACCCAGATGGTGCACACTCGTCTCCATTAAGCCTCTCCAGAGTCCTGTGACCTAGGTCAAGTTGCCAAGCCACTTTTTGCTTCCATTTTCCTCTTCTGAAAGATGAGATTAATAGTATAGTACCTACTCTGTAGAAAATTAGAAAGATGGAATGAAATTCACATACATAAAGCTTTTGGAATCCCTCTTGCCCCCCTAAGTAAATATTTGCTCCTGAGTGGTTACTCATCCTCCTGATGACTAATCTCAGCCTCCTCTGCTTTCAGGGCATTAGCCCGCATGCGTGTCCACCACTGACAGTACATTCTAGGGGAAACTTGTAAATTCCCCAAAGAGTCTGCCATGTGGCCACAGCTGTACAGATAAGGTTGTTCCTGTGTTAAAGGGAGTGTATGTGTTGGGGGGCGATTTCACAGTCACCTCTTTTAATATTAGTAGTCACTGCCCGGAGTCCGTCTGAGGAAGGAGATTAGGCTTAAGTGACTTAAGGGCCCCTGAGAGTATAAGCCCTTCCTTTCTTGTCCACAGCATCATCTGTCTGTCTGTCCAGGTGCCAGACGTCGTAGAGGGAGCGGATGGGGTGAGCTGAGGGCACTGTCGTGGGTTCAGAAATGGACCGGGTGACCCTGCTTTTTCTCTGCTCCTGCCCAAGGGTCTCTAGCAAGTCTGGGGAGGGTGGGGGGCCCTTTGGCCTCCGCTCATTAAGGGTCCAGCATTCAAGTCCTGGGAAGCCAGACTTCTTCCTGCTATGGCCAAGGTCTCTCAGAACGAAGGTTTATTTCAGGACACACCTCAGGGCATAAGGAAGGACTGTTCAAATATAATTGTACAACGGCTTTAGACAACTCGCTTCTTCCACCGTCCTTGAACCTCATTATACCGACCAGGTTTCATCTGTGGGCGTGCGGATCTGACGCACACCACCTCCACCCGGTAATCTGGGGGTTCCTTCCCCCCCCCGCCCCCGTCCCTGCAGCAAGAAAACGTTTGAATCTGTGTCCTTTGTCACATTTCTGCTTTGCATAACCCGCTCCCAGGTACCTGGCCCTCGGGAGGCCACCTCCTGCCCTGGGGCCTGTCCCGCCTATGGCCTCCCGCTGTTTGTGCACCTGAGCTCAGCTTCCCCTTTGAAGTGCAGGGCAGGCCTTTCATCCCCCTTCATTTTTACTTAATGACAGCCTGGTCTTTGATCCGCACCATTTTCTTTCCTTTTTTTTTTTGCTTCATAATGAGTCGCTTGGAGGTGAGGAGCGACCTGAAGGTCCGCCCCCAAAGACCACAACTTTTATGATCACCATGGTTGTTTGACCTTCATATCTTGAGCAAACATGCCCGAGGGAGTCAGCCCTTCTCGACCTCTCATTGATAAAATTCGCTCACCCGATAACTGAACTTGAAAGGAGAGGTGGGGGTGGAGAGGGAATGAGAAGCAGGGGAAAATGTCCGTACACCCCCGCCACACACACACATTTGAAGCTGTCTCATTGAGGGGAGCCCCCCTGCCCCTTTCACACTCAGCAGCATGTGGGCCTTTCAGGTTTGGGGAGCACAGTCAATTCTCCATGCTGGTGGAATATATTTGTTCTCAGATTAACTTTTATGGCGCTTTAGATTATGATCTAACAGTCTCTTGGAACTTGGTGATACAAGAAGTTCTCCTTGGTTGGATATAAGATTTTATAGGGAAATCTGAAAGATTCCTAGTTAATATGAAAATCTCGAGGACGAATGTGCAATAGTCCCTGCAAAAAGCAACTCACAGATCCCCGTAGCCTTTGGTTTTGCTGCTGCTGCTAAGTTGCTTCAGTCGTGTCTGACTCTGTGCGACCCCATAGATAGCAGCCCACCAGGTTCCGCCGTCCCTGGGATTCTCCAGGCAAGAACATTGGTTTTGCTGCGTTATTCTTAATATGAATATTACTCTTCTCTATGTATTAAATTAGCTGTGTGCCTCACCAGTAAATCTCCACCAAGTGTGTTCCAATGCCATCTCAAGCTGGTCAGTCCACTTTCAGACTTCAGTTTCAATAGCCTCTTAGTTTTTGGTTGGGACATACAAACATCTTATAATAATAGCTTATGCAAACGGTAATTATTGAAATAAATTTATCTGTAAAAGGACTCCAAAATATACTGTGTACTGTGAAAAAAAACACAACATAATTGTGTATTAGCTTGACATCAATTTAATGAATGATGGCATGTTATAATAAGATTGGTCTATTTTAACATAGAACTTACATTTCATTTGAGTTTGTTTTAAACCCCTGTTCCAAATTTTTCTTTTATAAATATGGATCATTATTTGAGGTGTTTGATGTTTGTTCTTCATAAATCAGGTGATACCCACAAATAACTACTGAATAAATGTTGATTAATCGTGGATAATTGGACTCCATTAGCATAGTCCCTGCCACTAAAAGGATGGACATCAGTATTATTTTACTTCAAGAAAATTTGGCATACTGGTTTTTTTCCTCCAACAATTAAAAATCACCTTACAGGAATATTAAAAGTATCCACTGACATAACAGAAATGTGGATGTAGAAGATGAATTAGACTTTGTCAGACCAAACCTGTGGAACTTAACATATGGAGTTATACTCTTTTTTTTTTTTCCCATTCATATATCCATAAGCCAGAAAACAGCGTAGCTCTCTGGCTTTTTCACTTTTAGTTTCTCAACATATAAAGAAATCCAGATCAGCATGAGTGTTGGGGGAATGATTCAGGAACACGATGAGGGCAGCCTTTTTTGGAAGGATCAGGCGAAGGCACTAGTTAAAACACTGTCCAGTTCTCTGCTCTTCCCGTGAAAGGTCCCTTGAGCGGGCCTCCTCTGCCCCGTTGTGCACGTAGGAACAATGGAGCCCTCCACCCCCGTGTGCATGGCTGCCCCGTCCCCTGGCTCAGTTGTGCCCATCGCGGTGTCATCAGACCCCCCTTATCTGTGTCACCTCTTCCAGCGGCTCTCCCGCAGTTGTCTGCCATGCGATCTGAACTCTGCCCGTGCTCAGAGCCCTGCACTATCTGACCCACTGATCTCCGTAGCCTTACCTCTTAACCAACAGATGAAACAAGCCCTTTCTTCTACTTAGATGGACCTCTCACACACAGGACACCATTCCTGCTTTCTGCCTTTATTCCCACAGCTGTCCCCAACTGGAATGCCCATTTCCATAGTTTCCAAGTGTCGAAATTCTACCTGTTTTTCTAATTCCACTCCTGAGTATGTTTATTAGAGCTAGAATTGATGTCTTCCTCATATGAAGTGTCCATAGCTTCTCAGTTTTTCTTTTTAACCTGTAATGAGTGTATTTTTATCTTCAAATTACTATTTGAAAACTTCCTCCATTTTACTTCCTAATATGGTGATGGTTGACAGAAACTTTGTAGCAAAAGTCCCCTGTGGTCCTCAGCAATTTGGGGGGGGGGGGTAAACAGTTTTATTGAGACACGATTCGCATTTCATTCCTGTCAAGAGCATCTCTTTTGTTTCTGCTTTTAGTTCTTCCTTACCTGTTATTTATCTCCGTGACTTATCGCTCCTGTGAGAACTGCTGTTCCTTGAGGCAAAGACCAAATCTCAAACATCTTTGTGTTTCCCTTAGTGGGGCATAGTTCTTGCTCTGAACATGGCAGGCACGAAAGTTCTTTTGAAAGAACCACATTTCTTCTTTTCTTCTGCCAGTTCTCAGTCCCATACCTTCTTTAGGAGGGGCTGGATTCTAAACCACTTCGCAATTAGAAGCTCCAATACTTGGGCCACCTGATGGGAAGAGCCAACTCACTGGAAAGAGATGCTTGAAAGGTTGAAGGCAAGAGAATGGGGCAGCAGAGGGTGAGATGTTGTGTTGGAGAGTCCCTTGGACTGCAAGGAGATCCAACCAGTCCATCCTAAAGGAAATCAGTCCTGAATGTTCACTGGAAGGACTGATGTTGAAGCTTGAAACTCCAATACTTTGGCCACCTGATGCAAAGGACCGACTCATTGGAAAAGACCCTGATGCTGGGAAAGATTGAAGGCGGGAGGAAAAGGAGATGACAGAGGGTGAGATGGATGGATGACATCACTGACTCGATGGACATGAGTTTGGGTAGACTCCGGGAGCTGGTGATGGACAGGGAGGCCTGGCGTGCTGCGGTTCATGGGGTTGCAGAGTCGGACACGACTGAGCGACTGAACTGAACTGAAGGGAGATTGAGCATGACAGCATGTGTTGAGGTGCTTCAGTCGTGTCTGACTCTTTGTGACCCCATGGACTATAACCCGCCAGACTCCTCTGTCCATGGGATTCTCCAGGCAAGAATACTGGAGTGGGTTGCCGTTTCCTTTTCCAGGGGATCTTCCCAAGCCAGGGATCAAACCCACATCACCTGTGTGTCTCCTGCATCGGCAGGCAGGTTCTTGACCACTGAACTGCCTGGGAAACCCGACGGGATTCTCACGCCCATGTTACTCTGAAAGGTTACTTTTTTTTAGGGTAGAGAAATTCTGTGAGCGTCCTAACCAAGCGGTGGAGCTTACTGTCACCCGAGGTGGGACGCCGAGGCATCAGGTGCCTTCCATGTGAGGCCGCATGCTGGGCACACCTCCTCTCGTTTCCCTGCCGAAAATGTTCACCTTGAATCGAATCATGGGGAAATCATCAGACCACCAGAAACTGCAGGGCAGTTCATTGGCCTGGACCCCCCGGAGGAGGAAATGGCAACCTGCTCCAGTATTGTCGCCTGGGAAACCCCATGGACAGAGAGCCTGGAGGGAGACAGTCCATGGGATCGCAAGGACAGCCACGACTGCGCACTCACTCATTTAAAGATATCATTAAAAAAAAAAAAAAAACAACAGAAGAGGAAGAACAACAGAAAAAGTTGCTGGGAAACTAGAGACTCGGCAGCTCTGTCACCCAAGGTCTTGATTCTTGATTGGATCCTGGATTCTGTCTACTTCATCCCCCTGCTTTTCTGAGACAGTCCAGTTGGGGAACTTTGAATCTGGACTGGATATTAGATAACGACGTTAGGTCACCTTTAGCTTTCTTGGGTGTGATGATGGTTCTGTGTCTGTGAAGGAGACTCTTCTCACTCTGAGAAGAAAGTTGAAGTGCTTGCAGTATGATGTCTGCAAGTTACCTTGCAAATTATAGCAATTATAGTTTAAAAAAAAAACTGGATATGTGTAGACAGACAAAATGAATCAAGGTAAAGGGAACGGGATATTCACTTTTCATTAAAGTTCCAGTAGCTTTAAAATTATTTTGACACAAAGAATTGGAGAAAATAGAATTATGCCCTTGGGCACTTAGATCTTTGAGTGAGAATGCTGACAAAGATCTTCCTTTAAATTGCTTATTTTACCGGTCTTCACGGGGATTGGGCGCTTAGATCACGTGGGTGCCTGAGATCCCCGTGCTGCGCTCACCCTCGGCATCGTGGAGTCTTTGAACTCTGTGTCCTGTTTTAATCCTTGGAAAATTCACTCTGGCTTCTGAACCCAGCCTGTGGAGCAACGATAAGGAAGCCGGTGGATTGCCGCCTCTGTGTGGACAGCAGAAGGGCTTTCTGAGATGCTGGACTTGGGGTGTCTGCCACACTCCAGCAACTTGCAGGCTTCCGCGGTGGCGGGGGTTCGGAGCTGGCGTGAGATCCCGTGTTGGGGTAGGCGGGCCCAGCCTGGCCTTCAGGAGTGCGTACGCCAGTTCGCCTGTGAATTCTGCACTGGTTCCTGGGAGCCTCGTCGTCTTCCTTCAGGTCTGGACTAGAATATATATATTTCTGGAAACGAGAGGGTACCTGTTTGCCTCTCGAGAGACTATAGCAAACACGATGGTGTTCATCAAAATATCTGTAGTTTGGGAGCTTCCACCGGGCCATCTTACAAGAGATGCTTCTGGGGCAGCAGGCCACGTTGGGGTTGGGCTTGGAAAGTGGAGGTGGCTGCGCTGGTCACGAGGAATTCTGAGCGCATTCTGGGGGAGCGGAGAAGGTGTCCAGAGCCAGCGAAGGTGTGGAGAGTGTGCCTGGGGCTCGGAGGGGCACTGGAGCTCTGGGCGCTGTGCCAACTTTGCCGGGTGATCCTTGAGACAGGCCAGGGCTGCTGTGTGGGTTCATGTCTTTTTAACACACGTGGCGGCAGTCCAGGCAGTCAGGTAGCTGCCCCGAGATGGCCCGCCGCCTCCCGGTGGTCAGCTGGGGCCCCTCCCTGACCCATCTTCTGGGGCACTGATCTGCCATTTAGTTGGCTGGACATGGCTCACCCGCTGACCTCTGGCCAACAGAGCGGGAGTGACACTGGAGAAGTCCCCTTTCATCCTCTCTGTGGGAGTCGTAGCAAAGGATGAAATGGAACAGGTGGCTGTCCTGGGCTGGAAACTTCCTGCAAATTTCCACTGATGCTCACTAACATCTCTCAAGGTAGCTGAGGACAGAGGTGCGAGAGAGGTGGAGAGACTTGGCCGAGATCACACCTGTTTGCTTATTTATTTCTTAAGTGTTTGTTTATTTCTTTGGGCACACCAGGTCCTTGGCCTCGGCGCGCGGGAACCTCGATCTTTGCTGTCACGCGGGGTCTTCAGTTGCAGCATGTGAACTCTTATTGTCTCACGTGGGATCCAGTTCCCCGACCAGGGATCGAACCCCGGCCCCCTTCATTTGGAGCGTGGAGTCTTAGCCACTGGACCACCGGGGAAGTCCCAAGATCACACCTTTTGAAAGGTTGCACTCCGTTTATACTTATTTTTAAATAGGCCATCAATTCTCATGCAAATTAAGTGGGAGAGGAACCTTCAAGTTTTCATATAATCGAGTAGATTGCAAACTGATTTGGAAGAGTATTGATCTTTGGAGATAAAAGTTTTAAATTTTTTTTGATTGATTTATTTATCTGGAGTATAATTGCTTTACAGTGTAGCCACACAGTTATTTTAAATGATGTAGAACCTGCTAGGTAAATGAACAGCAACATAGGAATGCAAATATAGCAGTTTTAAAAAATTTACTTTAAAATATTTTCAGGGCTTCCCTGGTGGCTCAGACAGTAAAAGAATGCATGCAGTGGCAGGAGGTCCTGGGTCGGGATGGTCTCCTGGAGAAGGGAATGGCTACCTGCTCCAGTATTCTTGCCTGGAGAACTCCTTGGACAGAGGAGCCTGTTGGGCTACAGTCCATGGGTCACAAAGAGTTGGATGTGACTGAGCGACTAACACTATTTTCAATTAGTGCTTCTTTATTTGGGGGGCGGGCATTGCTGCGATGGGTCTCTGTTGCTGGACACGGGCTTTCCCTAGTTGCAGCGCGTGGGGGTGAGCCTCTGTTGTGGTGCTTGGGCTTCTCGTGGCTTGCTGCTGAGCTCAGGCTCTGGGACACATGGGCTCAGTAGTTGGGGTGCGTGGGCTTAGTTGCCTTGCCGCGTGTGAGGTCTTCCTGGACCAGGGGTTGAGCCCGTGTCCGCTGGATTGGCAGGCAGATTCTCATCTACGGTACCACCAGGGAAATCCCAGTTAGTGCTTTTTGATATCAGGTTTTTATTTCTCTTCACCTTATTAAAGTGTCCAAGGGTGTATTTAGAATGGATATTTGGGAATTACAGAATTGTTGTCCTTTCTGTGGGACTTTCTTTTTGCCCCTTCTCCTCTTGCCTCTGAAGAATGACAGATGTTTGAAACCATTGGAAGCTGTCTACACTGTCTACCCCTGGTGCGCCAACAGTCGGAGTGAGCCCCCGGTGCGGCGGGGGGCGCGCCCCCCGGCAGCATCTCTGGGACCCTCCCCTATACTTGTGCTTTTCAGAGAGAGCCTTGGTCTTCCCTTTGCGAATATTCTTGCTGAGACACAGCTCAGGCTGTGTCTGCACTTTTCCAGGTCACGAGCCAGCAAGTCCTCTTGCTTTCTGCGCAGTCACCTGGCCCCTCCCCTCTCGGACAGGCTCTAATCTGGAAGTGGCCTCAAGGAGTTACACTGCTCGCTCGCATCTTGACCGGTCCCACTAGGTTAGGTCGGTTGGGATAGACCAAGTGTTGGAAGCGGTTCTGTCCCAGAGCTGTTCTGTCTTTGCATCAGAGCCAGGTCTCAGCCCTGCCCTCCTCTTCCCTGCTTCCTTCTTGTCTTCCCTCCTCCTGCCCTCCTTTCCTCAGTTACTCCTTTCCTCAGTTAGCTTGGGCTTCTGGATCAGGGTACCCCGGACACGGGGCTTACACAGAAGACAGCTGCTGTCTCAGTTTTGGAGGCCGGACTTTGAGATCCGAGTGTCTGCGAGGTCGGTTTCCCGCGAGGCCTCTTCTCTTGGCTTGTAGACGTCTGTCTTCGCGTTCACGAGGTCTTCCCTCTGTGTGTGTCTGTGTACTCGTCTCCTCTCATAAGGACATCAGTTGTGTTGTCTGGGTGCCCTCCCATATGACCCTGTCTCCATGTAAGTCAGATTCTGAGCACTGGGGTGTTAGGACTGCGACATACGAATCTTGGGGGCACGATTCAGCCCATCAGGCCTCCGTTCCTGCCCTCACCCTCCCCTTCCACTCTCTTTCCTGCTTCCTTCAGTTGTCTTCCTCCCACTTCCTTTCCTTGACCTGTAAAGCATCCTGCACAGCTAGAAAGATCATGAAAGCTGAGAAATCTAAAAGCCCGGTTTCTCCTTTCAGCCTTTCTATTAATTTGCTTTGTGACTTGAATTATGTACCTGTTCTTCCTGCCCTCTCCTCGCACCGTGTGGCGTGTGGCACTGCGTAGCGTGCACGATCTTAGTTCCCCAACTGTGCGTCGAACCCATGCTTCCTGCAGTGGACGTGCAGGGTCTTAACCTCTGGGCCACCAGGGAAGTCCATGTCCACGCATTCTTGAAACACTGATTTCCTTGGCTGCAGGATGTGAGCTCTGCTTCCTTCTCTTCCCTTACAGGACTGTAGTCAGGAGAACCCAGAATAAAAGCTCAGATTTTTAAATGATTTTAAAATAGGATATGTACCGAAGTGGTTCGCCATTCCCTTAAGATGTAAGAAGGTCCTGACAAAGTATCTTGCAGACATGTCTACAAGATTATTTGGAGCGCTTGGAATTCTAATGAAAACAGTGTGTGTTTCAACTCTGCAAGTTTTACAATGGTATTGTTACCCGTAATTATATTATTAGCAGTCGCTCGTGCAGGTTGTGGGTTTAGTTGTCTCCACCCCTCCAACAGTCTCACTGAGCTCAAACCGAGCTCAGTCAGGGGTCTGGCAGAGACCTCCCCCCACGCCCACATCCTGACTGACTGGACAGGAGTGACCTTTAGCCGAGCTGTGGCCTCCAGACATGTGATCGGGCTGCAGGGTCAGAGCTGCACGTCTCTAATGACAGTGGGAAAGGCACTTTGGGGGACAGCCCCGGGGAGGGGGGTGTGGGGTGCGCAAGCTCCGTCCCTGGGTTGTAGAGTCGCATGCAGTCTCTGCACTGTGGGCAGACGCTACGTCACATCTTTTATCTCCGCTGGCTCACCCGGGTTCCATCGTGTTGCCCAACAGCCCTCCGTTGCAGAGAGCAGTCAAGAATAGCCACAAGTTGAACCGTTGGAGAGCGGGTGGCTTCGCTGTCTCCTCCCCCGCTGCTGGTCCGTGAGACAAAGACGTATTCTTTGAGAGAAAAGGCAGACGCCCCGCCTGCCGGGCCGTGGGGTGGGAGATGGGTTGTGACACGTGGAGCCCGCTTGTTTTATCAGGGGCCCCGCTGCCAGCAGGGTGACATCAGCTGGTCGCCGTGGGCTGTGGTCAGACGGGAGACGGAGCCCACTGCCGAGCTTGGGGGACCGGGCCGTGGTTTTTATACTTCTTTGATTTAGGTTCCGACACGATAAAAGATGAGGAGGAGAGGCGAACATAAAATGTGGGACTCAGCCAAGATGTAAGTTGTGGCAGAAAACTCTCTGTTGGGCAAGGCAGAGTGGTTCACGAAAAATCCTCAGAAGTTACAGTACGTGTTAGCTGCTCAGTCATGTCTGACTCTTTGCCACCCCAAGGGCTGTATGTAGGCAGCCAGGCTCCTCTGTCCATGGAATTGTCCAGGCCGGAATACGGGAGCAGGAGAAGCTATAGCAGGAGGCTCCTTAAACGCAGACACTGTCATTTCAGCCTTGCGCTGTCTGACTGGTCTCCACAAAGCCACAGTCAGTGCCGTGATTTTGATTAATCTCCCCTGAGTTACGCCACAGTCTTCAGTGCGCCCACAGAGCTGGTGAGGAAGAGGCATGATGGGGAGCTGACTCGATTTTGGTGCCTGCCCCCACGTTGTCCTGGGGTCCGTTTACCTCTCTGAACCAGCCCAGTTGCCTCCTCCTTGCTGAAGGTCTGAGTCAGACTCAATCAAGGCTGTGATTCTGTGGACCATACCACCTTTCTCCCAGGCCTCCGTTGACTAACACCAGCTTTCTTGTAGCGCTGAAATAAGGAAACGAAGCTCGACCGCCGAGACTAGGAGGGGTTCTTGGTTTTTAACTGAATCCCCTTCAGCTGTGAGGGGAACTGGCAGGATCTCAGTTGCAGCTTTTCCTCCCCGCCTTGCGTCCAGTGTGTCCTGTAACAGTTGAGTGTTTCTCCATCAACCACCTTTGGAAGATACACGTTATGGAGCATGCAGAGATGAGAGCCAAAGGGAGGCCCTCAGGATGAGCTCATGAAACCACAGAATCTTACAGACGGAGGCCTCCCAGAGGGTGCAGTGGTAAAGAACTCACCTGCCAACACAGGAGGGACCCGGGTTTGATCTCTGGGTTGGGAAGATCCCCTGGAGGAAGAAATGGCAACCCACTCCAGTATTCTTGCCTGGAGAATCCCCTGGACAGAGGAGCCTGGTGGGCTCCAGTCCATGGGGTTGCAAAGAGTCGAATGAGCAGCTAAGCACACAACGTTAAAGAGACAGGCACTGTTATGAAGACCCTCCAGTTAGGCTCTGTACTGGGTCCAGTCTAAGATGGACCATTGTGTCATGTCCCCCAAAGAAAGAAACAGTCCTCTTATCAGGAGATGCCAGCTGATGATGGACAAGGGTCAGTTTCATTATAGTGTAGGAAGTCAGGAGTCCTAGATGCCTTTAGCTGTGGCAGGAACATGACTCAAAGCTGTGGATTCCTGGGGCTCATCTCTCTCCCTTGATCTCTCTTCCCTTCGTCCCCATTCTGACTTGGAAAGCAGGATTTTCTTCTAATATCTCACCAGAATCATTATATAGCACGTGATAAAGCTAAGTGGTTTTCTTTTTTCTTTCTCTCTGTGAAGGGTTTTTTTTTTTTTTTTTTTTTAATTTGAAATTAGTATATGCTGACTCTTGTGAAATCTTGGGCCAGAATCTTTGCTCATCTTCAAAATTTGGAGAAATAATTAAGGAATACTTTTGATCCATTTACTAAAACCACTATCATGACTGGAAACAAGAACTACTTTTTTTTATCCATTAGGCATTGTTCTTCAGTAACAGATACCTGGATAAAATTATCTTCTATTTAACAGGCCAGATAACAGCTTGAGTCTAGCTCCTTTAGTTATAATTGTAACCTCTTAAAAAAAAAAAAAGAGTTAAATTGACAGTTGTAGCTAAGCCAACTCAGAAACTTAAAATACCGGGTTCCTCAGACAGCTCAAATGCCCTTCTCTTGTTTGTTCTTGACAAAGAAAGATCATTTCTCCTTTTTCAAATCACCAAACCATTGTGAGATTTGGCATACCCATTAGCGCAAAAGAAAAAAGCCTTTTATACCCCAAGATAAGTTCCTTTTGGTGTGTATTCTTTTCCTCCCCTGCTTGTGGTCAGAGTCTGTATGAAAATTTCATCATCTGTTTTTTTCTGGGCACTCTGCACAGCCTTCGGCATGTAATAGACACTCAAACACGGTCTGATTAAAAGCTGAGCTGGAGCTTAATAGGATTCTGATGAACCCGAGTGCCTGCGTGTAACCTCAAGCTCTTCTGCTTTGTTTTTGTTTTTTACACTTGATAAATATTTAGAAAGTTATCTGACCGTGACATAGTAGAGAGATAGCTATAATAACAAGAGGTTTATTTTTATTTCAGGGACAATTAATGGATGCTTGTTCTTATTTAACAGTTAATTGTGGAGACAAGGATCTTGTAACAGTGGGATCTTCTTTCACCTACTTATAAATACAGCTTTAGGGAAATACAATTCACATTATCATACCATTCGCCCATTCAAAGCACACGAGACGGTGGATTTTAGTGTATTCACAGGGCTCTGCGGCCTTCACCACTTTTAGGAACATTTTCTTTTCTTTCTTTTTAGGAACATTTTCTTATCATTACCAAGAGAAACCCTGCCCTCCCTAGCAGTCGTGTCCCAGCCCCCAGTCGCCCCCAGTCGACTTTCTTTTATTTATTTATTTTAAAACTAAACTACTTTCTGTCTCCACACACTTGCCTGTTCTGGACATTCCGTAAAATGGAACCAGACGATACATGGCCTTTCGGGTTGGAGCGTCCTATTCTCTAGGTTCTCCCGTGTTGTAGCGTGAATCAGCGCTTCCTTCCTTCTCATAGCTGAGTAACGACATTCCATCCTGTGGGTAGACCACGTTTTCAGTATCTGCTCAGCGCTGGGTATGTGGGCTTGGGGCTGTGAAGAGGAAAGCTGCTGTGAACGTTCCTGGGTAAGTTGTGTGTGATTATGTGTTTTCGTTTCTCTCGCATCTCTCTACCTTGGAGGGTGGTTGCTGGCTCTGTGGTTAACCATTTGAGGAGCTGCTACCTGTGGTTTTCCCTAGCACCTGTACCGTTTTACATTCACGTCAGGAAGACAGGAGGGTCCGTCCACATCCTCACCGCCACTGGTCCTCTCTCCTTTTCGCCCAGCCCTCCTGGTGGCTGTGAGCTGGTGTCTCACTGTGGTTGTATTTTGTGTTTCCCTGACGGCCAGTTGGACTTCCCAAGTGGTGTTAGTGGTGAAGAACCCGCCTGCCAATGCACGCAGACCTACGAGATGCAGGTTTGATCCCTGGGTCGGGAAGATCCCTTGGAGGAGGGCATGGCAACCCACTCCAATATTCTTGCCTGGAGAACCCCAAGGAATGAGGAGCCTGGCGGGCTGCCGTCCATAGGGTCGCCCATAGTCGGACACGACTGGAGCGACTAAGAACGCATGCATGTATGACTGGTTATGTTGAAGATATTTCCTCGTGCTTGCTTCCTGGTCATTTGTAGACCTTCTTTGGAGAAAGTTCTGTTCCGATCCTTTGCTGTATTTAATTTGGGTTTCTGTTACTGAATTTTTAAGAGTTCTTCATGTAAATATATACTCAAATTGATCTTTAAAAAATCCTTATTCTACTATTTTTTAATCTTTAACATATCCCCAAACTCCGTACCTGGCCATCCTGGCCTCATACACACATTGTCAGGATATCGTGACCCTCTGCTGCATGGGACACACTGTGGTCTGTGCTCTGAGGATAGGAAATGAATACCATGTCCCTTACTTCAAGGGGCACAAAACAAAGTGGGAAAGGCCATAGTAATACATTTCTGTGTGTCAGGAAAAGAGATGACTTTCAGATCGAGGAATCAAGGAAGGCAGCCTGAAGGAGGTGGCATTTTTGGTTGGCCTTATGTATCGGATTCAATACCAGAGGATTAGGGGGAGAACCCGAGTAAAGATCATGATTTCCCTGTGTTGTGTGGTGACTGGTTAACTCTTAGGGCTGAGATTTTCAAAGCCTAGATAGAGGAATACTGGGAACACACATGAGAAGCCTAGTTGGGACCAGATGTCGATCGTGCACGCTGGAGCAGTCTGGATCCTGTTTTGTCAGTGGCTGGAGAGCCCCTGGCTGTTTGGGTGAGGGTGGGGCCGTGTGGAAGGCTGAGTCTGCAGAAGGTGCAGGGGCCTTGGGGGCAGGCTCACGGAAGGCACCACTGCTGTGTCTCCCTCTTAGAGACTGGAGTGCTTTAGAAAGTCAAGAAGGGACTCCTGGGAGAATTGTTTAACCTTATGATTTCCAAATGTATTTGACCATAGCTTCACTTTTTTTAAAAAAAATCACGTAAGATTGAAGGTCCGTACTTTGGGTTTTGACGTCTTAGTTCAGTATTTCACAACTAATTGGTAAAGGACCCGCCTGCCAGTGCGGGAGATATAAGAGGGAGTTGGATTCCTGAGTCCAGACAGTCCCCTGGAGGAGGAAATGGCCCCCCACCCACTCCAGTATTCTTGCCTGGAGAATCCCATGGACACAGGAGCCTGGCAGACTTCAGTCCATGGGGTCACAAAGAGTTGGACACGACTGAAGCGACTTCACACACAGCACAAGGTTCTCAGTAAATGTTGGCTGGTTGGTTACCTAATAGATTAGAGGATTGTGGACCACAGAATTGGGTGTGAAGGAATGTGAGATGTTAGCTGGTCCACTCTCTGGTTGGAGGGAGGCCCAGAGGGGGAGAATGTTAGTCTGATTGGCAGCAGCCATGGCTCTTGCTACTGTTAACCCGTCCACGTGTGACCTTGAGCGCGTCACATCTGTCACTCAGAGGAGTCCAGTGCTGACTGCAGGCACGTCCCCATCATCTCTGGAGGACCCCCACAGGGAGCAGGACCACTCGTGCTTCCTTCGTGGGTCCTCTACCCCCCCGGTCCCCCATCTCCAGTGTTGTCAAAAGATCCATTCCTGGGGACCAGGGCACACACCAGCGCCTCCGTTTGATGAACTTAAACGCAGACAAGCCCAAGAACTTGTACAGGGGTGGGAGTTGGGGAGTGGAGCGGGAATGCGATTCTCACCCCAAGGGTTGTGCTTTTCGCGTCACGGCAAACGCTTGTGTAACGAGTGACTCCTCCTGTTTTGGGGAGCGACTCTTCCTTTGTTGCTTTGGTGGTAGTTTTCCATGGCAACTACTGTTGCCACACATCTGGCATCTCAACGAAATGGCTCCCAAAGCCCAGGGGTCCACACGGAGTCCTCCTCAGCCTGCGCATCCTGCCAAGGACGTGGAGAAACGCTGGGCGGAGCGCGCGCTGACGCTCAGCCTTGCGGATGAGGCTTTGTCTGCAGTTGCTGAGTTCCTGGGGGTCTTACTGGGGCTCCTCCAGAAGTTAACCGCGCTGCTGATACTCTGTGGAGGAGGGGCTGACTTAGGGTATTTTCTGGTTTATCGAGGTACAGATATCAGCAGTGCTGTTTGTTTGTTTAAACCAGAAATGACTTCATAGGAAGTAGAGGGTCAACCAAAATCCTGCTGAATTTCTGAGGGTAACCAGCCAGCCCAGGGCTTGTTTTTTTTTAAGTTTTTTATTTAACATGGAAAGTTCCAGTTTGCTTCGGGACCAGAACCCTTAAAAGAAATCCTGACTGGAGGTGGCTTATGGGTGACCGTATGTTTGCCAGTTTATATCCTGCTGACTAAATTGGCAAAATTTTTATTTTTCCTGGTCAACACGAAGAAGGTGTCTTGTGTTTTTTTTTTAATTCCCCTCACTCCTCTCCCTAACAGGATCATGCTTGTCGTGTGTGTGGCGCGAGCGGCTGTTAGAACTGTCCATGCCTCTGTGATGATACAAACGTTAGTGTGGCAACAAGGTTGCCTTTCTTAGGCCCCACAGGCCTTTATCCCAATGTGACTCTCGAACGGTGACCCAAGTGGAAACAGAAATGGTCAGGCCTTAGAGGCCAAATATCAGAAGCACAACAGAGGGGTTATTGTTTGTGAGAATTTGAGGTAAACCCTCCCCCTCCCCCTTCCATGACTTAGAAAACTTTGCTCTTAAAAGTAACTATTAGTCTCACTTATAAATGTTAGAAGGTACATAACCATTCTTATAATGAAAGGTTATGATTATTTTAATTCATAAGGAGGCCCAAAGTTAGCTCTTCGCTCAAAGCCTTTCTGAAACAGGAATGAAAAATACCCAAGATGTCGAATTAGATTGAAATGTGAACTCTGATGCAAGTGTCTGGCTTTGAAAGTCTTTTGAGAACTGCACCCGTGTGTTAACTCGTGACAAATTACACACAGAAACTTAGTGCTAATCATAATCATAGTGTTTGTAACATGCAGGTTTTTAGTGTACTCTAAGAAAAAGTTTATTTCCCGTTAAACCATGTATTTTTGTTTATTTTAACATTGGGGGCAAATATGTGAACTATGAGCCCATAAAATTTCCTCATTCTTAAAAAAATATCATGCCAAAAACATAATAAAAATGTAACAAGCAAGAGAAGTGAGGTGAGTGTTTTAATGAAGCCACGGTTAGGTCATACTCTTACAGATATGCAGTTGAATACCCAGGAGTCAAAAGACCTTTCATGTTTTCAGTTAATTCCTGAGATGGTTCATGGTCCGCACTCCCTAGTTACTTTTCTGCAAGTTTTTATTTTAAACTAGACCCTAAAAAGTTGCTGAAGAGGAGAGGATGGCTATGTGACGTGATGATGGAGGTGTTGGCTCTGGGGGGTGATGTTTCTGCAGTCTGTAAGTGTATCAGATCAACACACGGTTCACCGTGAACCCGTGCAATTATATGTCGATTACATCTCAGTGAAGCTGAGGGAGAAGAGAGCGATCGTGCTGGGAAACCGCATTTATGTAGAAAGTCTCATGCTTGGCAGCTCACTGCGGGCCTGGGGCCCGTTCTGAGCACGCCGGGGCGGCCCATCACGTTGCCAGTAACTTTCCCCCAGGAGTCGTGGGGGCGGGCGGGCGGGCGGATCTCTCCTGCCTGGTGACAACGGTGACTCGTCTCTGTCTCTGCGCAGGTGAAGCTGCTCTCCGAGGGGAGCCCCGGCTGCAGACCCTCCCGGTGGCCTCGGCCCTCACTGCTCACCGCACGGGGCCCCCGCCCATCAGTCCCAGCAAGAGGAAGTTCAGCGTGGACCCTGGCGACGACGACCTGGACTGTGACGGGGACCATGCTTCCAAGATGAGTCGCATCTTCGCCCCCCACCTGTAAGTGCCCCCCTTCTCCGCGGCCGGCCCGGCTCACGTGGGCCCGCGGGGAGCGTCTCCCGCCACTCTGCCAACTCTGAAGGGAGAAGGTGCGGGAGCTTCTCCCGCCACTCTGCCGACTCTGAAGGGAGAAGGTGCCTGCTAGTCCCCCCCGCCCCCGCCGCTCCCGGCCTGGAGGGGCCATTTAACTGGTTTTAATAACTTAGGGGAGGGGACCTCCATCCCACGTGTCTGCTGTTTGCATGCGTTCCCCACCAGTGGTGACTTGCTTCAAGCGGCTTCGGGAGGTGATCAGGGAGCGCCTGGCAGGTGCTTCTTGGGGGGGACCGGTCCCCACTGAATGTCCTTAGGGGCCGGGGCAGTGACCAGAGAGGCCAGCGCCTGGCCCCGGCCGGGAAACGGGTGGCTGCCTGACATGTGTTCGTGGCACACAGCCGAGACCTCCCCGCGGCAGAGGGTGGTTTTCGTGTTTGGGTCTGAGCGCGCCGGCTCCCGCCCTCCGAGAAGCGGCCGCAGGTGGCTGGTGGTCCTGGGGCTGGTTTCGGGGGCGCTGCTCCCCGTCTGCGCCCATGCCCTGCAGGCTGCACGCGAGTTGCCTCAATGTGCTCTTCTGTTGAGATGAGAGCTAGACTCTGAGTGACATCACCACATTTGTGCTGGGAAACCCGCGTGCTTCCCTGTGCCCTAGTTTTGTGCCGCGCCCCGCCCCTGCCCCGTTGTGTTTCTCACACGCACACCCTGCGGAGCTGGTGGATACTGCTTTGTATGTTTGCTGGACTCAGAGACCGCCCCGCTGCCGCGGGGAGGCTGCTCTGGCCTTGGCGCGAGGGTGGATATGGTCAGAGGCTGGGGTCTCCATGGAGGGCGGAGGTGAACGGCCCTATTCCACACGGGAGTTAGCGCGCAACAATCATTCAGGATGCTCGGCTTCCCCAGTTCTTCCGAGGATGCTGCTGTTTGCTGGCAGGAACGTGGAGCTCAGAGTCTGGAGGGGACCTCGCGTGGTCCGAGGGCGCCGAGCGCGCCAGCAGCCCTCGGCATCTCCGGCATTCCAGCGCGCTGGATTGTGTGTGCAGTCACAAGACAGCCTGACAGTGGAATTTATCCTCGGTAAATCGCTGTAGTGTTAGTCAGAGGCTGAGCCTGCAGTCTGGAGCCCTGGAATTTGCTACGATCAGGAATCCAGCAGTAAGGCTCTGCACAACAATGACCTCTTGCAAACAGGGGAGGCTCATAACTTAGATGCTGGGCGTCCAGCTGTTTGCAGTTCATTCTTTTGTCGCTAGGAATCCTCTCTTTCCCCAAACCCAAATAAGAGACATTTGATCTTTCTTTTTTTTTTTAAAAAAAAAAAAAAAAAAAGGAAGTGGGAGTTGGTTGTGAGATAGTGTGTTTTGTGATCAAACATGCCTTAGTTAAAATCCCAGGTCTACTACTTACCAGCGTGGCTTTGGACAATCACTTCATTTATCTGGGCCTGATTTCCTTCTCTACAGTGGCACTGCTGTAAGTTCATGTAGAGAACAGTTGTGAGCAGCAGAGTGGAAATATGCACGGAGTTGGGCACAGTACAATAGACAGTTGATGAGAGTTATTGCTTTATTACAGAGTCCATTACTCAGATATCAGTGATGGTGGGAAACCAGAGCACTGTTAATGGCGAATGTGATGTTTGAAAGTCATAACTGGGCTATGGGTTCAAATTCATCCCCGCTTCCTTATTTCTCAGTGGGAGTAGGTTCCGTCCACAGAGGATGAGTGCTGAGCGCAGTGTCTGGCAGCTAGTAAGCAGAGCTTCCATCATTACTGATATTATTAGAATGTCAGAGCATTTAGAAAATGATCTTGCGGTTGCAAATAGGACCTTGATGCACCGGTTCTGTGATGACGCTGTAAAAATTTAAAGTGCCGGGAATAGATAGAGTTGTGGAGTTCACATGCAACTCACAATTGATGTCCTCATACCATAGGTTTAGAAGAACAGAAAAGGCAGCACTTCTCAGGCCAACCCCCTGGACTTAGAGACGAAAGATGGGCAGCGTCACTTGTTCGCCGAGGGGTAGTTCCTCATCTCAGTAACATTACTGAGGTTTCTGTGCCTGCCTTCTAAGAGCCGAATGACTAGTTTTATGGGCAAGTGTAAAAGATACTTCTCCTCTTACGACTCCCTGGGGTAGGGTACCTAGTAAGTGTGTTGCTTGACTTGGTGAAACGTTTGCCACCTGTGTTTTCCAAGAGCCGGCTGATGAGTCTTGGAGGCGGGTTTAAAAGCTTCTTCTCCTCTTAGGACTCTGTGAGGTAGGATGCTTCGTAAGCGCGTTGCCTGATTTGGTGGAACGTTTGCCATTTAAATTGTCGTGCATCCCGCTCCTTTTTATCTCAGGTGCCTGGAAGTTTTCTATACTAAACTGCAGATTCATATGGAGAGGACATGTGCGCAGTCACATCTGACTCTGCGACCCCACGGACTGTAGCCCACCAGACTCCTCTGTTCATGGGATTTTCCGGGCAAGAACACTGGAGTGGGTTGCCATTTCCTCCTCCAGACATGTGGAGAGGAGGGGGTCTCAAAGATGTATGCTTTGGCTGCATTTCACATAACCATCGTATTGAGTTATTTTTCACTAGAGCGAGGGTAAGGTTGAGGCAGGCTAGGAAGCTAGAGTATGACTGACTGACTGCTGATTTCTTTAGGGAAGGAAGGGGGAGAGAGCAGAGGTTCCCCTAGTGATTTCTCCAGAATTTGGAAATTGAGAATTCCAGGTCATTTGAACTGCTTATTGAGAGGGTGACCCTGAGGAATTTTTGTGGGTTTTTTTGGTTTGTTTGTTTGTTCTGATTTTTTTTATTGCCTAAGAAAAGTGTTAACATGAATGTCTTGTTTGGGAATTGAAAAGTACTCTGTCTGCCACTTAGAAAGAAAGTGGATTAAGGTATGAGGCAAGGGTTGGGGTGGGATTCGTCTTACGGGAGTGAACTTCGTAAGCCATTTCATCTGTGACCCTGGTTTTCAAGCGTGAGCCGATGTGGACGAGCTCTCCTGTCACCTGTCTGTCCTTCGTATGGACTCCAGGGCTCCTTTTTTCCTTGGGTGAGTTGTAGCTCCCTGATTTTCACAGATAAGAGCCCCTGCAGCTGACTCGTGTCCTTCTTAGATGAGCCCCTCCCGCTCCTTGAAGCCCTTTCTTGCTGTCCGGCAGACCACATGCTTATCTTGTAAGCTCTCTGCACCAGCCATTGAATCAGGCGTTCCTCGGGGCCGGGAGGGGGTCTGATTCCGTTCAGACGGAGTGGTCTTCAGAAGCTGAGATCTGGGTGCTGAGTGTTACTTGGTGTCACTGCCTCTAGTCTTGAGTTGTCTCGTGTGTGAGCAGTGGACATGGCTGCTTGTGGCGGTTCACATTTCACTTTAAAGAAAGTTCAGAACTCAGTTGCTCGGTCACACTAGCCCCGTTTCCATCTCTGTAGCCTCATGTGGCTCTTGGCTGCCACATCGGACAGCACACACACAGAACATTTCTGCCATCACAGAAAGCTTGGTTTCTAAACTCAGTGGAAGGAGCTGGGGGTCCTGGGTTCACTTTAATACTGCAATCTAATCCCACTCCGCAGAGCTCTTCCTCCCCGTCCCAGTCCATCTTCGTGTCTCCACGATTCCAGCATCAACTCCTTCAGTGTTCCGTCCTGTGGTATACATCAGAGTGGCAGAATTGCTGCGCCCTTGCCATTCTGAAAAACAAACCTGCTAAGAAGAGTTCCCCCCCCCCACCCTGTGCTGAGGAGCTCTTTTTGTGTAGAAGAACTCTACAAAAAAGACCTTCATGACCCAGATAACCATGATGGTGTGATCACTCACCTAGAGCCAGACATCCTGAAATGTGAAGTCAAGTGGGCCTTAGGAAGCGTCACTATGAACAGAGCTCCTGGAGGTGATGGAATTCTAGCTGAGCTGTTTCAAATCCTGGAAGATGATGCTGTGAAAGTGCTGCTCTCCATATGCCAGCAAATGTGGAAAACTCAGTGGCCACAGGACTGAAAAGGTCAGTTTTCATTCTGCTCCCAAAGAAAGGCAATGCCGAAGAATGTTCATACTACCGCACAATTGCACTCATCTCACACGCTAGCAAAGTAACGCTCAAAATTCTCCAAGCCAGGCTTCAACAGTATGTGATCCATGAACTTCCAGATGTTCAAGCTGGATTTAGAAAAGGCAGAGGAACCAGAGATAAAATTGCCAACATCCGTTGGATCATTGACAAAGCAAGAGAGTTCCAGAAAAACATCTACTTCTGTCTTATTGACAATGCCAAAGCCTTTGACTGTGTGGATCACAAAAAAATGTGGAAATTTCTTCAAGAGATGGGGATACCAGACCACCTTACCTGCCTCCTGAGAAATCTGAATGCAGGTCAAGAAGCAACAGTTAGAACTGGACATGGAACAACAGACTGGTTCCAAATAGGGAAAGGAGTATGTCAAGGCTGTGTATTGTCACCCTGCTTATTTAATTGCTATGCAGAGTACATCATGCGATATGCTAGGCTGGATGAAACTTGGGCTGGAATCAAGATTGCTGGGAGAAATACCAATAACCTCAAATATGCAGATGACACCGCCCTTATGGCAGAAAGAGAAGAAGAATTAAAGAGAGCCTCTTGATGACAGTGAAAGAAGAGAGTGAAAAAGTTGGCTTAAAACTTAACGTTCAAAAAATGAAGATGGCATCTGGTCCCATCACTGATGGCAAATAGATGGGGAAACAGTGGAAGACTTTATTTTCTTGGGCTCCAGTCTCTCTGCAGATGGTGACTGCAGCCATTAAAAGACGCTTGCTCCTTGGAAGAAAAGCTATGACCAACCTAGACAGCGTATTCAAAAGCAGAGACATGACTTTGCCAACAAAAGTCTGTTTAGTCAAAGCTGTGGTTTTTCCAGTAGTCATGTATGAATGTGAGAGTTGAACTATAAAGAAAGCTGACCGCCGAAGAATTGATGCTTTTGAAGTGTGGTGTTGGAGAAGACTCTTGAGAGTCCCTTGGACTGCAAGGAGATCCAACCAGTCCATCCTAAAGGAAATCAGTCATGAATATTTATTGGAAGGATTGATGCTGAAGCTGAAACTCCAATACTTTGGCTACCTGATGTGAAGAACTGACTCATTAGAAAAGATGCTGGGAAAGATTGAAGGCAGGAGGAGAAGGGGATGACAGAGGATGAGATGGCTGGGTTGCATCACCAACTCAATGAACATGAGTTTGAGCAAGCTCCGGGAGTTGGTGATGGACAGGGAAGCCTGGTGTGCTACAGTCCATGAGATTGCAGAGTCAGACACGAATGAGTGACCGAACTGACTGTGCTGAGTGTGTAATAGTAGGCTCTTTGAAGTATTAATACCAACTTCAAAAGTGACTTTCCCACCCCTTTCAGTGTTGTGTTTATTAAAATCTCGTCATTTGTTGGCACTCAATTAGAGATTTTTTTCTCTCCTTGTTGACTTCACTTTTTGAATGTGTAAAATATTAACACGCTGCTAGAAGCCAAGGCTGTGTAATCATATCGCCATATATGTAGGTCATTCTGCTGTATACCTGAACTTCCACAGTGATGTCGCGTCAGTTATATCTCAACAAGACTGAAAGAAAAAAAAAAGTCAAAATCATACTGAAAAGTACTAGAGAAGTATTATTCCCTTCCCTGTGTCTTTCACCACTTTTGTTCCTCCCCCGAAGGTGATTACCTTTCTTGTGTGTGTGTGTGTGTTAAAATAAGCAGGTATATGACTATTTTCTCAGGCCCTTTATTTCTTATACACAAAGTGTCATGGTTTATATATTCACTTGAACTCAGATGTTTTCAATGATGTATCGCGGATATCTTTCCACGCCAGTTCCTCGTTCTTGTTTATAGCTCCATAGTACTCCACTGCGTGCACGTGCCAAGGTTGGTCCAGCCGATCCCCTTTGTTCAGATGTTTAGATGATTTTTTATGATGATACTGTTGCAGTGGAAAATGTTGTCCATTTGT
This sequence comes from Oryx dammah, assembly GCF_014754425.2. Lineage (NCBI taxonomy): Eukaryota > Metazoa > Chordata > Mammalia > Artiodactyla > Bovidae > Oryx > Oryx dammah. The sequence goes on from NW_024070193.1 coordinate 4,993,357, forward strand.
GACATCTTGTGTATCTGTAATACAGTTTAACACTCTTGAGGGCTTAACAGTTGATGCATGCTAAATTTATACTGGTTTTGAGACGTAGCGTAGGCTGCTTGGCTGGTAGAGCCTGGTGAGAGCTGTGTGCTGAAGAGTGCCGACTACCCCGTCTCCACCTGTGTGTGTGAGTGACGGATGTGTGAACTGTTCACTCGGTTACCTGTGGGAGGAGGCGAATGTGGCTGCTGAGTGCTTCCTCTGTGCTGACCCTCCCTCTGCCGGACGCTTTGTGTGTTACCTCATTTAACCCTGACAGGCAGTGTGTCCCTTTAAGATGGGGGTGTGTGTGTGTGTGTGTCAGAAGCTGAAATTGAGAGGATAATGTGTCCAAAGTGACAGTGATCGAGCTGGGATTAACCACAACACTGAAGCCAGTCATCACGTGATCATGTCACACCTGCATCTCACCTGAGACGGGGTGACGTGCCGCTCAGAGACGCACATTACATCGTTAGGGTGGCACTTGAGCCTTCCCGTGTGTGGTGTGTGACAGGTGCTAAACCATCTCTGTGTTGAACGGAAAATGAGACCCCCTGTCCAGAGACTGTGCGTCCTGAGCTCATACCCCGCGGGAGGAGGAGCTCTTTCTGATCAGTGGTGTGTACATGTGTAGAGTAGTTGCCCCTGGCCTCGGAATGGGGCAAAAGCCCTGAGCGCCCGCTGAGGTCAGAGCCTCGGTCGCTGGCCTGGTGCCGTGACGGCTGCGCCCGCCCAGCCCATGTTAACAGTTCACGCTGAAGGAGGCAGGGCCCTGCGAAGGACCCCCGGCCCCCCGGCTGGTGCTGCTCCTCTGAGCTCCTGCCCGGGGCGACCCGCGGCCGTGCCTTCGAGGGCTCCCTCGAGTCTGAGGGAGCCGATCCCGGGCGTCCTTGAGTGCTTCTCCAGGGTAGGGTTCTCTGCTGCTGCTCTCCTCCCTCCTCTCCTCTTCCTTCTCCCTTGCTTATTCTCTTTTTTTTTTCCCCCTCCCTTGGCCTTAGTCACTTCCCTCCTGACCCTATAGGAATGAACAGAAAAAGAGGGGGAAAACCAGACTCAAAACCAGTAATTCCTACAGAGTGACAAGCAAGTTGGAGGAAGCCCTTTGAAATCAAGTTCTGGGCATGTAATAGCAGCTCTGCTAAAACAGAGAAGCCTCGCTGATTGCGGACTGAAACGCCCATCTTCCCCGCAGTAGGGCTGATGGTATGGACCTCGGGTGTTCAAGAGCGGTTAGTCTGTCCAGTATCTCCATATTCCTTGGCAGCATCACCACACTTCCTTTCAGTCTCCATTTCTTGTATCTCTTTAGTACCTTTAGTGGGGATGTGTATGGACATGCCTTTACCAGGGACTGTTCATTCCACAAACTTCATGAAAGTAGAGGAAGCAATTCCTCATTTCGATTTAAAACTAGACCCGGAGGGAGTGGAGACTGCTGCAGCCACTGTGGAGAACGGTATGTGTGTGTGTGAGTTGCTCGGTTGTGTCTGACTCTTTGCGACCCCGTGGACTGCAGCCCGCCAGGCTCCTCTGTCCATGGGATTCTCCAGGCAAGAATACTGGAGTGGGTTGCCATTTCCTTCTCCAGGGGATCTTCCCAACCCAGGGATCGAACCAGGGTCTCCTGCATTGCAGGCCAATTCTTTTATCAACTGAGCTACAAGGGAAGCCCAAAATCAACTATAGTATAATTAAAAAAAAAACACTAGACCTAGAGGAAATTGCAAAGTTGAGGCTATTTTTGTACCTTGACATTCTAGCAACTAGGGCTTTAAAGGTAAGCAGGCTTTAAAGGTATGTATTTATTACGTAATACATAATATGTATTTATAGGCAGAGCATGTTAGCGCTGTGTCCATGTCTACATAAGCCTTGGAGGGGGGTCAGACTTTTCATTCCTGAGAGTGGTGATAGATCAGGATTCCCAGCATCCAGAGAATCACGAGAGCCTTTGTTTTAGGGCTTGGCCACGACCGTCACTGACAGGCCTGATTGTGTACTAAGCACTGTGCTGAATGCTCCGTGGGCGTGATCACTCCGTGCGTCATCTCAGCTCTGAGATGCTGTGATTGCCCCTCTTTTGCAGGTGGTAAAACTGAGAGGTTGTAACTTGCTCGGGGTCACGAAGCTAGCTGGTTGGTAACAGAGCCAGGAATCAAAGCGCAGGCTGGCTGTTCGTGTAGCCAGCACTCTTAGGAACCATCTTAGAGCCATGCTGAAAAGGCACACGTGTCCAGCAGCTGTGAGTCGGCTGATACAGGACCTTAACGCCTTGTGGTTTGGGATGATTGCTGTGTGCGCGTTCTCAACCCAAGGGAAGGATTCCTTCCGGGCAGTGGCAAGCAGATAACAGGCCCTGGGGCAGCAGTGGCGGGGTGCAGGGGCCTCGGCGAGGAAGGGCTCTTCGGTAACTGAGAGAGCGAGGCGGTCCATCCGCCCTGCATGGCGAGGCTTCCCTTCAGGGGTGCTGCTGCTCACCCTCCCCCTGAAGGCGCCTAATGGAACAGGGTCTCTGTGCAGGTGAGAGCCCCACGCGAGCCGGGAAGGGTTTCTTCCTTCTTACTCAGGAGAGGGCTTTGGAATCGTGTTCTTGTTTAAGGTCTGTCTGTGTGCTTAGTTCCTCAGCCGTGTCTGACTCTTTGTGACCCCATGGTCTGAAGCCCACCAGGCTCCTCTCTCCACGGGATTCTCCAGGCCAGAATCCTGGAGTGGGTTGCCATGTCCTCCTCCGGGGGATCTTCCCAACCCAGGGATCAAACCCACTTCTCCTGTGTCTTCTGCATTGCAGGTAGATTCTTTAAAGTCACTCAGTCGTGTCTGACTCTTTGCCACCCCATGGACTACATGGGATTCTCCAGGCCAGAATATGGAGTGGGCAGCCTTTCTCTTCTCTAGGGGGTCTTCCCAAGCCAGGGATCGAACCCAGGTCTCCTGCATTGCAGCTGGATTCTTTACTGGCTGATTAGGGCTTTCTACCAGGGAAGCCCTTACCTGCTGAGCCATCACCAATATTGTCAGACCAATAGAAAGTGAAAGTTGCTCAGTCTTTGCGACCCCGTGGACTGAATTCTCCAGGCCAGAATGCTGGAGTGGGTAGCCTTTCCCTTCTCCAGGGGATCTTTCCAGCCTTAGCCTAAAACGTTCAGGCCAGGGCATTTTATAATTTGCTTTAAATACATGAAGACACTTTTTATTTCCCCTCTCCAGATTCCATAAATCAAGAGTTCTTGAAATAGAAGCCCTCAAACTATATGCATTCTCTCTTTGTCTCCCACATCCTTCTTGGCATCGTCTGAACTTGGGAAGTTTTAGCCCCCAGATTCTGTCTTCTGCTGTGCTTTCAGCACACAGGCGTGCGTGTCTTCCCACAAGTGTTCTGGGGTTTAAGAGGATATTTTATGGCCTTTAGTTTGTTATCCTAAATAACTAACTCTGAAATCCTCCTTACCATCTAGCAAGTGTGTGTATTCATTTTGAAAGGGACTTGAGAAGGGAGCCTGGATCTGTAATGAGCGCTTTGGTTCAGGGAGGTGGAGCCTAAGAAGTGCTTCTGGTGGGGCTGACTTGGCCCTGCCCTGGGGGTGGGGTGGGGTTTGCTGCCTGCCCGGGGTGGAAGCAAAGGTGGTTTTCCCGCTGCTCTGCAGGACCTTAAAGGCACAGCTGTGTGCTGCCTGGGAGTGTTTTGCTAATGAAGTGTGGTACCTTTAAAGAAAGGTCACGGGCCTGACCTGTGTTGTGTGGGTTTCTTGTTTGTCAGGCTGGAGGCATTTTCTCATTTTCACAGTTCAGCCGAAAACAAAGACCTCCTTATCCGAGCTGGGGAGCCGTGCTCTTAAGAGCTGACATCAGCCTTTTCCCAGCAGGCAGCGTTTCTGCCTTAAGAGTCTTTGCCAAGAGCTGGGCCGGCCGTCGGCCGCCCTGCCCTGGGTTTCTCCTGGCTAGATGACACGCAGGGTGAAGAAATGCCAAGCGTGCCAGCAGTCAGGGCAGCAGAACCCAGCGTGGTCGTCACGGGTCCCTTCTCGTCTGTTCCAGGGACCTCTGGGCGCCTCCGTTTCACAGAGCTTGTGAACGTTGGGCCGAGAACCTTGAGAAAGGACTGCTTTCCTAGAGAGGAGTTAAAGAACCTTTGGGGCCTGTTGGGGAAGCCTCATTAGCATGTGTAAAGACACTATTTAAAGACGACTCGGAAATGGGGGTGGAGGGGAGTGGTTTTTAGGTGCATGGATTAAGTCAGAGGCGTTTGTTGAGAAGTTGAAGAAACAAAACCACACAGGGTTTGGTTCCCCCTCCTGCCCTGACTCTCTGGGTTTTCTGGGCGCTGTTTGCATGAAGAGGCTTCTGAGCTGGGGACACCGACGGCAGCCCTGGGTTCACACAGGTGGAACATCAGCCTTGCTGCTCTGAGGATGCAGAGCCAGCCTGTCCTGAGGTCGGGGCCTGGCACTCCTGCTGGAGGACCAGGAGGACTGCTCAGAAGTGGCCTTGGGTCAGAGTCGGGGTGGTTCTTGGACTCTCCCCTAGATCTCGCCTGTAAACCCGTCGTCTCCTGTGTCCCTGCGTGTCCGAGCCCTGAGTTCTACGTGTGGGGTAGTTTTTGTTTCATAAATGGCAGTGCGTGGTCCCCTAGCGTCTTTGCTAAAGCGTTGGGTTCAGGCATGCATGCTGTCTGCCTCTGCCTCCACCCCCGTTGGTCTTCCTACTCCTCTGTCTCTCTCTCTTGAAATTTCTCCCCAGATTGTCTCCAAAGCATGATTAAAGAGCTCCGTGTTACAGTCAAGGGGTAGGTTAGGGACGTAGGTTGGAATCCCGCCAACCAGCAGATCCAGATTTTGGACCCGGGTCTCTGGCCGCACTGGAGGCCCGCGGGAAGCGGAGTTCGCTCCCCTGCACTCTCCTCTGATTTCTCTACCTCCCGCCTGCCTTCCCTCGATAAGACCCAAGAGCGCAAGGACTAGATGCACAGAGGATCCGGATGGGGCAGGCGGCAGACCAGCTCCTAGTGGGCCGGGGCACTTACTAGGCGGCCCGTCGGAGGCTCCACCCTCTTGGCACCCCTGGCCTGTCCCTGTGGTTGAGCCTGTCCAGGGAGGATTTGGGCTTTTCTGTCTCCTCAGGACCGCATGGGGACTTGGAGCACCGTTGCCCATCGAGGACCATCTTGCCTCAATGCTCGAAGGATGGGGAGAGTGTTCCCCAGGCAGAGTTTGGGAAGCACCCAAACCCGGCTCTGGGGTCTGCCCGTGTGGTGGGCATGAGGCTGGCTCTGAGTCTGGGGTGCCAGGAATCTCCAGCACAACTTGCCGTGGGATCCTCTAATCCTTTGTCATGGGCCCTGTCAGCAGTATTCTAGGGAGCATGCTTGCCAGGCCACGTGGGCATCTTACCTGGTCTTGAAGTGATGTTACAAACGTGCACACGCGCAAGGCTCAGGTGCCATACGGCTTAGATTGGTGACGACACGATCCCTTGGTTTGGGGTTGCTGGGTGCCAGCTTCCATGCTGGGTCTTTCAGGGAGAGTCCCTGGGCCTGAGAGATGGGGGGAGCCCAGCCCCTTCCCCCTGACGGTGTGCCCCTTCCGGGCCTTCCCGACGCTGGCTTCTCCACCCTGAGCTGTTTCCAGGGAACAGAGCGTCTCCCCTTCCGCATCCACGCCCCAGCCCAGGGCTGTGATCCTGAGCGTCAGCGGTCACGGAACTTCCATCCGCTCCTCCCTGGTGTCCTCACGACCCCAGGCCTGGGGGGACCCTGCGACCCCTCGCCCGGCTTTCTTGCCCCCGCAGGCCCCCCTCCTGGTTCTCACTCCTGCACCTAGGCGCTCTCACAGGCTCGTTATCACCGCGTGTTCTGGGCCCCATCCTGCTTACTGCACCGAGCCCTGGACGGAACCCATGGGCCAGCTCCCGGCATGAACGCCCACTAGAGGCGGAGGGTTCCCAGGCCTTTATGCCTGGCCAGGGCTCAGCCTCCCTGCCCACGGAGCTGTGTGCCTCCCTGATACTGTGTATCCCCCAGATCCCCCCACCTGCAGAGCTGCCCCACCGGCGTCAACCTTAGCGGTTCCTGTCTCCACCAGTTCTTACCCAGGCCTGCCCCTGTCTCCATGGCGGGGTGTTTCCACTTGCCCTGGAGTCACCACTGTCTCTTCCGCCTGCTTTCCCGCGTGTGATCATCGCTGCCCCTGGTGAAATCTGGTCTCCCTGGATGTCCTCCAGGAGGCTCCTGGCCGTGGCCGTGGCTTAGACCCCCGTTCCCACGGCAGCACCCTCCTTAGTGGTTTTGGCACCTCAATGAGCAGGAAGGTTTCTGGAGCTTTCCTCTCTGCTCGGAACTCTGCTGGCACCGCTAGGCAGCACCAGGGAACTCTGAGCAGACCCCCACCTGCAGGTGCTTCTGACCCACTGCCTCGCCGCCCCCGCGCGCGCCCCCCCCCCCCCCCCCCCCCCCCCGTCCTCCTCAGTCCCTGTTCTTGCCTCCTCCTCTCGGCAAAGGGGGGGGGGGTGGTTCCTGCTGCGTTGCCGCGGACACTTCTGTGCACAGAATGACGCTTTGCTGCTCCTGACCCAGGTTTGGGTGCCCCAGGCCTTCCAGGCGCTAAGGAAGCGTTCACATGAAACGTGTCACTCTGAATGCACTGTCAACATCCTTCCCTTTGGAAGGGATGGTGAGAATCCCTTTCAAACACGTAACAAGCCCTGAGCGGCACCTCTTTGTGCGTGTTTTTTCCCTGTGATGTTTAGTTCAGAGACCCCCCCCACCCCTACCCCTGGGACAGACTCTCACTCCCGCTGCTTCCCCTGCCTTCCTTACCCCTCCTCCCCACTGTCTCCCCCCAATCCCTGCCCCCCACAAGCAGAAACGTGCAGGTCCCTAGTATCTGGGCACATGCACACTTCATATAACCTGGATCACTGCCTCTGCTTGAGATGCAGCTTTTGGATCAAATGGTCTTACCCCAGTTGTTGACTGCGAGTAATAAGCTTCCGGAGTTTAATTGTGTGAATGAATCCCGCCTGCTCTTCTTTCTGTTTCTGCCTATGCACCTCCCTTGGATCCCAGTGTGGGCATCAGGTGAGATGTATGGAAGGGAGAGATCAAGTTCAGATGGGGGCCTCTCTCAGGTTAGAGGGATGGCTGGACCCTTCTTCTCAGTGGAGAGAATTCTGTCCACACTAGAAAAGCAAGCAAACCCCTGCCCAAGTGTTTACTCCTGGAGTTTTCCCAGATCTACCTAAAGGTTCTCAAAGCTAAAATGTTTTTCCAGCTACCTTACAATAGAACTGTGGTATTTATTTGTGGGAGACCACTTTGGGTATTGGGCTCCCTGGGATCAGTGGTGAAGAACCCACTTGCCAATGCTGGAGACACAGGTTTGATCCCTGGGTCGGGAAGATCGCCCAGAGAAGGAAATGGCGACCCACTCCAGTATTCTTGCCTGGAGAATCCCATGCACAGAGGAGCCTGGCAGGCCACAGTCCATGGGATCGCAGAGTCAGACACGCCTGAGCAGCTGAACTACAACTTGGGATGTGTTAGCCCCAGAGCAGTTTATGTCAGGGGACTAACGCGGAGGCTCCCTCTTCTCTGTGACACAGGAGCGACCTTGGCAGTAGAGACGTTGGTGAAAGGGGTGATGGCCACGTGGCTCCACGACCAGCCTGTGTGTCTCGAGCGCCTCTGTGGAGGGCGTGGCCGTGTTTGTGGGTGGGCAGTAGCTCTAGCTCCTTCCTGACAGTGAGATAAAACCCGAGCTCTTCAGGGTGACCTGCAGGGACTCCGGTGACTTGTCCTAAACTCCCTTGCCCAGGATTACCCTCCTTAGGTGGCTTCCTTGGCCTGTCAGCCCTCACAAGTCTCCTTGCCCACGGTTGTGTTAGGAAGACACCCAAACCCCCCGCTGTTACAGGCCTTGCGCCAGCTCCACACGGTGTGGGAAGAGACCTCCCCAGACTTACGGTGGGCAGCCTGGGTGGTCCTCCCGCCTCGAAACGTCCGTCTTGAAACCAGCACTGTCACTGCCCGGGGCATCTTAGTGTGTGTGGCGTGGCGCTTGCCACCATCTCCCGGGCGCCCCTTCACACCCCTGGCCGCCTTACTGTAACTGATCATTCTAAACGCGCCACCAAATCTGGTGGTCATGCGACCTGCTGTTCTCCCGGTGCCCCTCCCACCAACTTTGGGAAGAGTTGGGATCCACCGACAGAAAACCACCAGTGCCGGGCAAACACGTCTTCACTAGCTGTGAATACCCTGCGGCCCCGTTCGCTTTCTCTCCCAGTGTGTGCCGTAGACAGTGATGCCATCTAACACCCCAGGTGTATTCACCTTCAGCAGTGCCTCCGTGGGTGTTTTCTTTTCAATTCAGGGTGCAGTTAGATAGGGTTTTGTTGTCATGCCTTCCAGTGATCTCTGATCGGGGATAGCTTTCCCCGTGTTGCAGGGTGGACGGCTGGGGGACAAGGGAAGCGGGGACCTGGGCAGGGACGACCCTGGGTGTCCCTCCTTGGGAGGTCACCTTTTGGAACCAGCTGGACCCACGGCAGGGAGCCTGTCTGTCCACACTAGGAGCGATGACGTCCTACGTGATAAATGAACCATGTTTCAGGATGTGAGTGGGTGTCACACAGGAGGGTTGGGGGGGACCGTGAGTTCAGAAGTGATGGGGAAGGGAAGTCGAGTGGGAGGAGGAGGGAAGCAGTTGGACTAGGACACTGCTCTTCAGTCGCGTCTGACTCTGCGGCCCCATGGACCGCAGCACGCCAGGCCTCCCTGTCCATCACCAACTCCCGGAGCTTGCCCAGACTCACGTCCATCGAGTCGGCGATGCCGTCCAGCCGTCGCGTCCCCTGTCGCCCCCTTCTCCTGCCCTCAGTGTTTCCCAGCATCAGGGTCTGTCAGGAACAGGACATGGCTGAGCAGTGAGAAACAGACGTAAATATCGCTGCGAGTTCCACGTTAAAACTCAGCACCTTTTCCTATACTTCTCTTGCTGCCCAAAGGCTCGTTTCTATTTCTAGCCAACAATTCCAACACTTTTACTTAAAAAAAAAAAGAATTAAAAAAAGCCAACAACCCAGCACCTTCCCTCATTCACAGCAGAGGAGGGGCATTGTCCTCGCCCTCTCCTCCCTGAACCTGCAGAACTCTTAATAGACCACTTTCCTATGAGACCCTCAGTCTCTTAGAAGTAACTCATTCAAAGCTCAGGTGGCCGCTCTTGACTGTGGGAACTCGTAGCATTTTGGGGAGCAGGGGAGCTGGAGGGAAGGGCCGGCCTTTGACTTTTCAGCAGCACCGTGCTCCTGCTAAGTCACTGCAGTCGTATCAGGCTCTGCGACCACACAGACTATAGCAGGCAGGTTCTTTACTACGGCTGCCACCTGGGAAGCCTATTGGATGTCTTATTTCTCGAGTTTCTGAGCCCCAGTGTCAACTCCGTGGTGCTGCTGTGATGGAGGGCGAGGATGTGGGACCTAGGCTGGTGACTGTGGGTTCTCTCACCTGAACTTGGAGCCCCTGGTGGGCTGTGGGGTGGGGGCGCCTTCCTCCTCCGGTTGCCCCTGATCCCAGGGCTCCCTCCTTTTCTCTTATTGATCACTGGTGGTTTGCCTCTTCTTTCGTTTCCAAGAAGCGTAGCAGAGTATCCTTCCAGTAGATTCCCCACTGTGCCTCAGCTAGCAAGCCTTGTTCGATGTTGCTTGTGACCAAAAAAAAAACTTGTTAACAAATGCAGACACGGGGGCTGTTGACAGGGTTGCACGGTGGTTTGTCATCTTTCTGTGGCTGTCTCTGGGCTTCCATTCTTGCTCACATCTCATGTGGCCCTTGTCTCTAGAAGTGGAGTTTCTGGGTTGGATGGCGCCTGTTTCTGCTTCCGTGCATCCTGCCGGCTCATCTCTTCTGGATTTGCTGACTGACATTCCCATGGGCAACTGTTTGCATGTGTCCATCACCCACAGCACCCCGGAGGTGACCTTTCGTTAAGGATAATTTTTCCAGGTTTCATGGGAGAATCATTGTTCTAACTTTGCTTTTTTCTTTCTTTCTGCTACTAGGAAACTTGACTAATCTTTTCATATTTTTATTGGCCATTTGGATTTCTTTTGTGATTTCTGTCTTATTTTAAGTAGCATGTTTATCTTTCTATTGGTGATGTTACAACTTCAAATTAGGGACCCTCCATCAAATGAGTTAGGAAAATAACCATTTTCCTAAGTTAAATTTGCTTTTCAACTTTACTGTGTTTTTGAAATACAGGTTTTTTTTTAAATTGAGAAGGTAAAGTCATTGAATCTTTTTTTTTTTTTTAATGGAGAAGCCTTCTAAAGTGTTTTACAAGGGACCAGAATGCTTCAGCAAGCACCTGATAACATGCCTCTGGGCTGTGTTTTGCTGGTGAGGATAACTGCACGTGCTTGCTACATGTTAGTGGTGGGACCAAGAGGCACGTATCGTGGTACATTTCCTTATTTGTTTCCTGGCCCAGCACTTTCTGGGAGCCTGCTTTGCTGGTGGCACGGGGCGGGGGGGTGCTGTGGGGAGTGTGTGGAGGAGTCTGCTCTGGGCCTGAGGATACTTCAGGGGTGGCAGGGTGGCAGTGTGGTACCGCCACCCCCACCCCCCCCATCTCCCCGAGGAAACAGGATCCTGGCCAGGGTTCCGGATTGTTTGCCTGCCCACCCCCCACTCAAGGACACTGAGTTCTGTGAGTGGCCAGTGAGCTTTCGGCATTTGTTGTAATGGTCTCTTGTTGGTACCATGAGCATGCTCTGAAGTCAGACATTTAAATTCTGTTTTTATTTAACCATTTTACCAGATGTTTCCTGTGGTTTGACAGAGGTACCGTTTACTCGAAAGTTCACACTCCTGAGATCTGTAATGTTATGGACACTGTTGCTATAGACAGTGATTCTGTCGGGGCTGGATTTGGAAGACCGCTTTTGCATCATTTTTGGGTCGAAGATGTGTTTTTCCCCGGAACACAAATGCCGTCTTCATCATCATCACATCATCTGTTACCGTTGTGATTTCCGGATTATAAAAGGCCATAAAGGGCTGATCAGTATTTATTCCCATAAATACCACGGTGCCGCCGTGGGCTGTACTTTCTGTAAGCTGGACCCAGGCATGCCTTGGTTTTGTCTGTAAAACTCACCTGGGGCGGAAGGAACTCAGGTTGAGGGGCAGGTGAAGGTCTGACCTGGCCTGGCAAGGGGACTGAGGCTGGGGGTGTGTGTGTATGTCGGGGGCAGGGGAGTGGTCTCTGAGGCGGGGTCGGGGAGGACGCTGCAGACCTGTGTGTCCTGTGCAGGCACTCCAGACCAGATTCTGCAGGAGGAAGTCCCTTCCTACAGACTCCAGCGCAGGGAGCATGGGGCGTTCTGACTTTCCTGCTCAGAGGGGCCCTTGCGGGTCATGCTGCTCCTCTGAGCACCCCCCCCGAGCCCCGAGCCCCGCAGCAGCCCCGCCGGCCTCTCCTGGGTTCCATTCAGCCTCCTTTTTACAGACGTTTTTAAAAGGCCGATGTTCGGGAAGATGAGGAGACAAAGGAGGAGGAAATGGCACGCTGTCATCCTGACGACCGAGCTCTTTTCTCGCGATCGATTGGGGCAGTAAAGATGCGGGTTACCTGGCAGGACACCCTCCGCGCAGAAAGCGCCCAGGAGCCTCGGGCCCCGTAGCCAGCCCCCCGCCCCCACACACACAGCGCGCCGTGCCCCCGGCCGGGACTTTTATTCTGACGGGCCTCCCGCCCAGCCCATCCTGCGCGGGACCGCCTGCCAAGTTTGGGAGGCCCACGGCTTTCTTGTGGGAGGACGCTGGGCTGTCTTCATGCTCTTTGGCAATGATTAAAGTGAGGTTAGTACCAAAAAAGCCCTTTCATTTTATTCCCTTATCCTTGCTTTTGCAAACCAGATGGCAACCCTGTATTTTCAGCTGTAATTGATTTAAACTCCGAAGGCAGCGCGGCCGGGCAAGGCGGCCCTGCCTCTGCTCCCTCCTCCTGCTCATCCCTCCGGCCTCGCCAGGCGGCCCCTTGTCCCAGAGTCACATCCCCACGGCCTGCAGATCCGGTTTCTTCTGCGAGAGGCCGGGGCTCTTAAAGGGGCCGCGGCCCTGCCGCCGGCAACACACGCGAGCCGCAGGGTGAAGGCACATGGGGAGTCGTTTCAGGAGCTGCCTCTTGCAGGAGCTGCCTTCCTGCGGTGGAAGCAGGCAGGTTTCAGGTGACGGCTGACGTGTTTCAGGCCAGCTGTCACGTGACCGGCTGCAGCTCCGGGGAAGACAGGGTGCTTGTCCTTCCCACTCAAGTTTGGCCTCTCCGATTGCCTCCAAAAGGAGGCCGGGGGGGTGGGGGTGGGGGTATGTTTTCGGTTTAGTGTGTATTCTTAAAGAAAATTACAAGGCAAATAAAAGCACTTGGCCACAACTGAAGTCTGAAGGCTCTGTCCTCAGCTATGTGACCACTTCCCTCTGCGGGGAGGGAGAGGAGGCCCTCCTTTGCAAGTGGATCAAGGGCCAGGGATCCACTGGAGAGGAAGCCCCTCCAGTGGCCGCAGGACGTGGGGCTCTCATCACCTAACTCCATAAGCAGCCCCCTCCCCCTGGCCCTGGAAGGAAGCCTCCAGGGGCTCTCACCTGTCCTGTCTGCAAGCCCTCTGGTGTGGGTTTCCGTCTGGTCATTTGAAGATCACGTTTGCAGGGCAGCGGGTTGAGGCTGTGGATCAAGGCACATCTGTCAACTGTTCACTAATGTTATACGAATGGATGACTGGAAGTCATTTTTAAAGGCCCATAGTGAAAAACGAGAACCACAAATAGGTTATTTTGTGAATCTCCAAACACTCAGCCCTGACTGCAGTCCCTGTGTGTGTCCCTGGGGCGGTGGGCTCGGGTGAGCTGGTGATGGATGGTCTGTTTATTTAGTTCTTATGTCAAATGCTTCCGTTATTCGCCAGCATTTGTCTGGTGGACCACTTGGACTGTGTTTACAGAGACGTGTGTTTGTGTTGTTGTTGTGGGCCAGACCTGTGGTTCTGGAAACTCGTCATTTTTGTCTCGTAGTGAGGGACACTTACCACCAATGGATTAGTCAAAACGTCTAAGGACCGAGAGTTCAACACAGAGTTACCATGAGACCCAGCAAGTCCTCTCGTGAGTATAGACCCAAAGGAAGTGAAGGCATCTGTACACCTGTGTTCACAGCCCCCAGAGCAGCTCAGTGTCCGTCAAGGAACGAGTGGGTCCATGCCATGGAATATTACTCAGCCGTAAAAAAGGAGCCCAGTTCTGGCAGCTGCTACCCCATGCATGTACCTTGAAGACCTTATGCAAAGTGAAATGTACCGGTCACCAAAACACAGTGTGATGTTCTTCAGTGGGGGACTCATGTTCATCGAAGCAGTGAAGAGAAGGGTGGCTGAGGAGAGAGGACTGAGTTCATATTTAAGAGGTGCAGAGTCTCACTTTGGAAAGATGAGAAATTTCTGGATGTGGATGATGGGGATGGTTACATAGCAGTGCAGGTGGGGACTTGCCTGGTGGTCCAGTGGCTAAGACTCCATGCTTCCCAGGCAGGGGCTCTGGGTTCCATCCCTGCTCAGGGAACTAGATCCCGCAGGCCGCAGCTGAGGGCTTTCACGCCACAGCTAAGAGAGTCCTGTGTGCTGCAGTGAAGATTGCAGACCCAGAGTGCCACCATTAAGACGAGGTACCAAAAACACCCAGTGTGCATATATTTAATGCCACCGAACTGTATATTTTTAAATGACTAAAATAGTGTATTTTGCCACAATTAAAAAGATTAAAAGAAAACCTTCCAAAGACTAATGATTAACTTCGGTTCAAGTGAATAAACAGTAATGAATTTATTATGTGTTCAGCATTTGTATTCCATGCTCAGCTGGGTTGAAGTGTGTGTAAAGAACTTGGAGGACAGATGGTCAACTCTCAGGCTAGGACATTTGGAGCCTCATGGTGGGGAGTGGTCCTCATGTGAGGACGGGGCGGGGGGGGGGTTAATTTAAAAGGTGATTGGGAGTCACCATTCCCATTTGATGTGGGAGGTCCTTGTGAAAAGGAAAGGGGTGTGTCACTCCAGGTATTGGGTGATGGCCCTCCTGGGTTCTCTGAAGACATTTTAAGGATCATTAACTCAAGAGTTGGGGCGGGGGCGTGATGCCCTTTCAGGCTTGAACAGTCATGGTTCTCCTGGGTTCCTCTTCCGGGTGCTAGGTTTGGGATTAAATAATTTGGTTTTTAATAGCCAGATGCTACTGACGTTACAGTAGAACTAAGCAGACACTTTAGGGAGTCAGTCCTGATTCTGTAAAGAGTTTGAAAATGAGAATAATTGTCAAGAAATGCATTTTAATAAGTTGGGGAGTGAAGTAAGCCATCCACATTGGTTTTTTGCAAATCCCTTGGGGACTTGCTTAGAGAATGGAGATTGGTGATTGGTAATTTGCCTATCAGTTATCCATTGATTAGTAGCCTTTCTTAGTGTCCAGGAATCCTTGAAATAATCTTGAAGAAATTCTAATCATGTTCTTATTCTGTAATTGAAGTAAAGAAAAGAAATAGCTCAGCTATCCTTTTCCTCTGGTTTTCAGAAAGATAAGAGTTCAGCCAAGACCACGTGGCTGCTCAGAGAGAATTAATTCACTAAATTCTTGAAATTAATACACTACATAATTTGCTGTCAGATGGAGGGTCCCAAAGGCCCTTTAATAATGATACTTCCATAATTGATAATTACAATAACTTTTAAAGAATATTTGGTAGATGCCTCAGGATCTTTTATTAAATGAACATTTAATCACTTTATATACTCAATACTTAAATTCTCAAACATTTTTAGTAAAGTTTTGTAATAATTTAATTCAGTAATTTATTTTTTGTTGCAGAGTTTCTGATGTTGGTCAGGGTTGGTGGGTGGTTTTGAAAGAAAAACTGGCTTTTAAAATTTTGTTTAGTGTTGAATGAATGTGTTGAATTAGAACTTATCCTCTACTATCAAGAAGTCCATGGCTCCAAAATAAGACAAAAAGCTCATGTAGTTCTATGTCCCCCGAAAAAGCTCATGTAGTTCTATGTCCCCCGCCCCCCAAAAAATTAAAAAAATGGGCAGATGTGAATAGACATTTCTCCAAAGAAGACACACAGACGGCCAGAAAGCACACAAAAAGATGCTCCACTCTCAGTACTGACCAGAGAAACACAAATCAGAACTCCACCAGGGTGCCCCCTTGACACCTGTCAGAAGGTCTGTCATCAAAAATCTCCAAAGAAAAAGTCCTGCAGACAGCGTGGAGAAAAGGGCTCCCTCCTACATTACTGGGGGAAACGCAGGTTGGTAGAGCCACTCTGAGAACAGGATGGAGGCTGGTTACGAAACGAGAAAGAGAGCTACCGTACGATCCAGAAGCACCGCTGCTGGACACGGGTCCTCAAGAAACCCGAGTTCGAAAAGAAACTTTGCAGCGCAGAGTTCACTGGACCACTGTTTACAAAGGGTGGAATACTGGAGCAACCAAATGTCCATCGACAGATGACCCGATAAAGGGGATGGGGAACTTGTGTGTGATGGAATGCTACTCAGCCATCAAATAAAGAACAGAAGAACGCCACGAGCAGTGACATGGATGAATCTAGCCATTATCATACTAAGTGAAGTCACAGAAAGACGGAAACATGGCACCCCTCATGTGTGGAATCGTTTTCTTAAAATTGATACAAAGGAACTGATTTACAAAATGGAAACAGACTTACGGATATCGGAAACAAATGTACTCTTACTAAAAGGGAGGCATGGCAAGGCAGGGATGAATTGGGAGCTTGGGGTGAACACACACCCGCTGCTCCGCATAAGACAGGTGAACCAACAAGGACCTGCTCTATGGCCAGGGAACTCTGCTCAGAATTCTGTGATAACCTCTGTGAGAAAGGAATCTGAAAAAGACTGATTCTAAGTATATGTAGCTGAATCATGCTGCTTTGCACCTGAACCTAACGCATCGTGAGTCACCTGTACCGCAGTAAAATTAAAATTAAAAGAAGTCCACGGGATAGTTCGGAACTGGTTACTGCCAGCATCAGGGCTGCCCCGGTGGCTCAGCTGGTCAAGAACCTGCCTGCCAGTGCAGGAGACGCAAGAGACTCGAGGTTTAATCCCTGGGTCAGAAGATCCCCTGGAGGAGGAAATGGCAACCCGCTCCTGTGTTCTTGCCTGGAGAATCCATGTGGACAGAGGAGCCTGGCGGGCTCCAGTTCACGGGGTCACAGAGTTGGGCACGACTGAGCGCATGCGCGCGCGCACACTCTGTCAGCATGGGAGCTGGATGCTGGCCACGCGCTTGCGTTCAGGCGCAGGAGCACAGCTGTGTGGGTCGTGAAGGGGAGAGAACTGCCGCAAACCAGACAGCGCTGGGGGAAACGTGCGGGTCCCTCCTTGACGGGCGTGCGCACGTGCTGCAGGAACTCATTTATAATCTCTCTCTTTGGCCAGTACGTCACAATGTAGCCGAGTGAAAGAGGAAAAAGAGCGGAAGGATTTTAGGAGACTAGACGTTGCTATGGGACCAGGCTGTTGGAGGAGGACCGTTGCTTCTTGGGTCCTGTTGTTGCAGGTGGAGTTCCAGTTGACTGCAGGTCTTGGAGTTATCCTGATGTCAGTATTCAGTTCTGTGTTGGCCTTGGTTCTTACTTTCTTTTGATTTTTTGGTTCAAAATATGCTGTGCACATTGAAGAGCGCTATCTGTTCTTTCGATTTCCTCCGGAGTGTTTTATCTAGTTCTGGGTACCATGCTTAAAGGGCTTCCCTGCTGGCTCAGACAGTAAAGAATCCGCCTGCCAGTGCAGGAGACCCAGGTTTGATCCCTCGGTTGGGAGGATCCCCTGGAGGAGGGCATGGCAACCCACTCCAGTTTTCTTGCCTGGATAAATCCCCTGGGCAGAGGAGCCTGGTGGGCTCCGGTCCATGGGGAGTCTAGTTCTGGGTACCACACTTGGAGACGGATGCTGATTTGGAGAGCACGCAGAAGTGGGTGATGACAGGATGGTATGGTGTTGACGGTGTTAGGACCGTTTGCAGGGATTGTTGTTGGCTCAAGAGGATCCTGGGCGTGGCAGGGTGGATGCAGAAGCAGCTTTCCGGTGGCTGGAGGAAGAAGCAGACTTCCTTGGGTTTTTCCAAAGAGCAGACTGTCAATCACAGAATTATACTGGAATGTAGATTCTGTTCATTCTGTTCATTATAGGGGGTGCCTTTCATTGGCGCTTTGCAGCTGTCGAGTGAACTGAGAAAGCCCCTGGCCCTGGGGGTGTCTGAGAAGTCGCCACAAGGGGTCATGCAGGTGTGCTTCAGTTCACACCCACCACAAAGCTCTCTTCCTCTAACCAGGACGAAGCATCCAGACTTCACCATCAACACTGTGCAGTGTCTTCCAGCGACTTGTCACCGAGGGTGGAGTCAAGGCTGAGAGTGAGCCTTCCAAAGAGTTGGAATGAAATTAGAGAGGGGTCCCGGCTCCCACCCAGAAGGGGAGTGGAGATGGCATTGAAGGTGTTTTCAGAAACCACCCCCCCTTCCTGGTGGCAGGGCCTGGGATCGCTTCTCCGGTGACCCCTGGGCCAGACGCTGCCCTGGAGCTTCACGGATTCCTGTCTCATTCAATTCAGTTGGTGCAGGCTTTTCCTAAGAATCCATTTGCTTTCTGGTCGGTCCATTTATGTATTGGGTGCTGGTGCTGACTTGTGGGAGCATCTGAGCAGGCAGCGTGCAGAGGTCTGCGTGTCCAGAAGGGTCATGTCTCCCCTCCGAGTCCTGGGCCGGCAGGTGGCTTCCGTCGTCCTGTGGCCTGAGCGCTGGGTACCATGTTTCTAGCCTGAGGAAGGCTTTCCCTGGGGAATCTCAGCGTCATGCTGAGGGTGTGCGGGAGCTGCTGGCTTGACCCCAGCAGAGCCGCTGCAGACACTGTCCATTTTAAGAGCCACCTCAGACTTCCCTGGTGGTCCAGTGGTTAAGAATCCACCTGTCAGCGTGGGGAGACACGGGTTCGATTCCCGGTCCGGGGGGAGACTGCATGTGCCGCGGAACGACTGCTGAAGGCTGAGTGCCTAGAGCCTGTGCTCTGCAACAAGAGCCGCCAGCGTGCCGAGAAGCCCGCGCGCCTCAGCTGGAGAGTGGCCTCCGCTTGCCGCGTGCGCACAGCAGCCAGGGCCCCTGGCAGAAAAGCAAAGGGAGAAAAAGCAGCCGCTCTGGGCTCCTCCGTGGGCGGAGCCCGTGTCACCCTGCATCTGTCCCTTGCCCGGCTGCCTGCGTTGCGTTGCATCCATAGCCCTGCTGCTGTGAGAGGCGAGCCCCGCGGGCGCTGCAGACGCGGCGGCTCTCGGGCCGGAGGACACACATGATGCCTCCATCCCTCCTTGGGCGCCCGGACTCTGTCCGATGCCAAGAATACGAGAGTTGCTTGTATCTTTTTTTTTAAGTGTTGTTCATTGAGAAAATGCCTAATGACAAACATCACTTACACATTTAGTAGCAGTAGGAATGCTAAGTTAATTTGTGTTTTATTGGTCTCAGCAACGCTTGCGTTCATTTGAAATGAGTGAACGCACACATGGGGCCCACGTGACGCGGTCGGGCCGCAGGCAGGGCCTGGCTGGTCCACTCGGGGCCGCCCTCCGGCTGCCAGGCCCGGTCGGGGAGGGCGAGGAGTTTCAGCAATCGGGCTCTCGGTGTGGACCTCTTTTCCAAAACTTTGGTTTTTCCCTCTTGTCTCAGCTCATGATGGAAAACGTGCACAGGCTGTTCCAGTCAAGGAAAACTGGTCCCTTATTTACGCTGAGTCGAGCTGTTAGGAGGGCTTCCCAGGAGGTTAAAAAGAAACCTGCCTGCCATGGCAGGAGACGCGGGTTCGATTCCTGGGTTGGGAAGAGCCCCTGGAAGAGGCAATGGCAACCACTCCGGCATGCTTGCCTCGGAAATCCCATGGACGGAGGAGCCTGGCGGGGCGCAGTCCACGGGGTCGAGAGAGTTGGACACGGCTGAGCTCAAGCTCAGTGGTCCTGTGTGTGGGTCTCAGAGGTCGGGGAGCCCTGACTCCCCGAGTGAAGCAGGTCTCTCAGCGCCGGCCCTGTTCTTGGGGCTGCAGCGTGTGGGCACCGGGCAGCCTGGCCCCGCATCCCCGTTGGGTGTCCCTGGTGACAGGTGTCACAGACGACACTGTCTTCTTGGTCAAAGGCAGGGGCGGGTGGGCTCCCCGTGCCCTGCCGATGCCGGATGGGCTGGGCACTGCAGCAGGGTCCCGGGTCCCTCTGTGTCCTGGGGAGCGGGGCTCTGAAGGCCAGTTAATTCTCAGCTCTGTCCGGCCCGTGACACCTGGCTCACCGTCGAGGACCTGGATGGCATCTCTGCCTCACCTCCTAGCCTTGCGGTGCTGACGCCTTTCCTCTGAGCCCTGTGCTCTGCCGGGCTGTCTCCCCCCACACCTCTCTGCTTCCTGTCTGAAACTGGTGCTGAGGGGTGACGACACCCGACTAGGACGTCGTGGTCACACCCCCGCACCCCCCTCAGGAGGAGGAAGGAGGGTGACCTGAGTCTGGATGACCTGGGGGACATTTAGAAGCAGGAGCTGGGCTGGGGGAGGAAAACTAGGGGTGGGGGAGGGAAAGGGGGAAAGCGCTTCCCAGTTCTTGGTGCCTGGTGTGTAAATGCTCCTTACATTCTTTTTCAGAAAAAAAGTCTTTTCCTGCTGGGCATTCCCTCTGAAATTTCCTTAATTCCCTTTCAATCATCACAGACCCTGTTAACTGGATCACACATGATTCAGTTCAGTTCAGTTGCTCAGTCGTGTCTGACTCTCTGCAACCCCGTGGACTGCAGGACACCAGCCTCTCTGTCCATCGCCAAATCCCAGACCTTGCTCAAACTCATGTCCATTGAGTTGGTGATGCCATCCAACCATCTCATCCTCTGTCGTCCACTTCTCCCACCTTCAGTCTTTCCCAGCAACAGGGTCTTTTCCAGTGAGTTGGCTCTTCGCATGAGGTGGCCAAAGTATTGGAGTTTCAGCTTCAGCATCAGTCCTTCCAATGAACACCCAAGACTGATCTCGTTTAGGATTGAGTGGTTGGATCTCCCTGCAGTCCAAGGGACTCTCAAGGGTCTTCTCCAACACCACAGTTCAAAAGCATCAGTTCTTCGGTGCTCAGCTTTCTTCACAGTTCAACCCTCACATGATAACGTCACACGATACCTGTCCTTTAACAGTTCACTTAGTCAGTGAATGGTGGTTTAAAGCTCTGCGCTGTGCTCAGCTCCGGGGAGCGGGCAGGGCATGGAGGGTGGGAGCTCTGGTCCCGCTGGGCAGCCTGCTGTGTCCCCCGGTGCTGTGACACCTCGCGCACGCACACGTCCCCACTGTGTCCTCCAGCCCCATGGTTTGGGGGTCGGGGTCCTCCCAGAGCTGAGGATGGAGACGGGGGGAGGCAGGGGCTGCCCAGGGCCTGCTGAGCGCCCGGTTGCCACCCTTCCTGCATCTCTCAGCCTCTTGGGCTGAGTGTTTATCGGCTCCATCTCGGGCTTCTCTGAGACGCTGGCACCTGCCGCCGGCCTGATCCCCATCCTAAACCCAGCACGTCAGCCAGCTAGGGGAGTGTTCTGCATCCCGTGGCCACCCCGCCAGCTCAGGGGTGTTCCTGAATTGCGGGAGCCCAGGATGGGGTGGGGGACACGGGGGCACTGAACTGGGTCCAGGAGCTGCTGCCTGGGGACCCCAGGGCCCCAGAACATTCCTCGAAAGCACTAAACTGTTTCATTCCGCTTCCCTCCCCGGCCTAAGAACTCAGAGCCTCTGCTGAGAATGGGCAGACAGACCTTCCCAGGGGTTTGCTGCAGCTCTGGGCCCCACTGGTGAAGCCCCGCGTTCATGAGGGTGCGTGCGGTCCCGCCCGGTCCCCTGCCTGGGGCTGAGTGTGCCTTCCCCCGGAGACGCGGAGGGCAAGGCGGCAGCTCCTGGGACCCCGGCCCGGATGCTGTGTCCCGGAGGATGGTGTCCCCTCCCTCCTCGTGAGCCCCTTGCCATCTTCTCTGTGGCAGCTCCCTCCCCGGGGTGAGGATGGGCCCCTGGAGGGGCAGGACCCGGGACCCTGAGCCTCGTGTTCTCGGGCGGTCCCCGGCACCCACCACCCGGGAGGCCTCTGGGCCCCTCGCGGAGCAGACGTGTCCCTAAGGAGGGCGGAGGCGCCTCGGGTCGCAGGCAGGAAGTGTGTGGTTTTGGGTCCGGGAGCATGTGACGCCCGGGAAGTGGCGGAGCCTGGGGGTGATTCACTGGATGAAGGAAAAGGACGTCTGTGTCCAAGCTCCGGGAACCGGGAAGAGGAGCTTGGAAGTGTGAGTAATGTGTAATTTACTAAAATTAACCAGCGACTTCTTCAGACGGGTTCTGGGTGCTTTCGGTGTCTCTTGGGGCCCTCGATGCCCGCTGCGTCCTGCCTGCAGGGGCCCGTCTGCCCTGTTCACTCCTCCTCCACCCAGTGACGCGAAGCGGACCCTCCGCTGCTTGGGCACCCTCCCCAGAATGAGGCTTCAGTCCTTGACCCTCTGGAGCGGCTGCCTGGTTGCACTGGGTGGTGTCCGGGGCCTTGTGGGGGGGTTTTGTGTGAGCACCCCTGCCAGCCTTCTGCCCACACCTCCCCTCCGGTTCCCGGATCGTGAGCCCCTGAGCCAGGGCTGTCTTCCTCCCGTAACCGTCACGAGACGGGGGCTCGGTCAGCGTTGGTGGACTGGCACGGAGCCTGAACTGCACAGGGACTTGTCCCAGTGACGTGACCAGCCCGCAACTTCTCAACGGTTCGTGATATGACGTCTAGAAACCTCATTTTTTGGGGAGATTATGTCAGGGAGGCAGTTTATGTAGAACATCAAACACTAGAGGGAAAGGATCAGTCGGTCAGTCATGTCTGGCTCTGTGCGACCCCGTGGACTCGAGCCCGCCAGGCTGCTCTGTCCATGGGATTCTCCAGGCAAGAATACTGGAGCGGGTTGCCATTTCCTTCTCTAAGGGGATCTTCTGATGCAAGGATCGAACCCATGTCTCCTGCATTGGCAGGCAGACTCTTGACTGAGCTACATTAAGGGAAAAACACCCTCTTCAGGAAAAGCCTGCTCACCTTGGGTCGGAGGGCTGATGTCCCTGCTGTGTGACGTTCTATCTGAATGTCGGCGTTCGCGGTTACGACTGTGGAGCCTTCTGCGTAAAGGCCAGTAATGTCCTCTGAATCTTCACAGGAAGACGATACATCACGGACAGGCTGGTTTCAGAATTAAGGGCTTTTTTCTCCTTTTCTTTTTCTGGTCTCGTAATTCTCTGGATGTTGCTGGGATCTGTGGGGCATGTACGGAGCATCTCGTCTGGACTGCCTTACTTGTCTGTGCTGTCTTCATGGGCTGGAAGTTTGTCCTCTAATCGTGTCTGAGTCACTCTGTGGAGTCCACCGGAGGATGGGGGGAGCAGGTGGGGACACCCACGAAGTGACCGGTGTGCCACGTGCGGTCGGGGTGCGCTGCAGCTGATGAGCTGAGCTACGGGTGGTTTGTTCCGCCTGCACGACTCCGTACACGTGTAGCCTTCGGTCCCCGTTCGAGACCCTCCCAGGTGGCCCCCACACCCACACGGTGGCCGAGGACACCGGCTCCAGGACGTGCTGGCAGAACCTGGCTGGTCTCCTGCATCGCTGCCCCCGCCTCCCCCAAGTCCCAGTGCCATCCCGATGGGCACAGACTGCATCTGCGGGACAGCTGCTCAGGCCCCCGGGCCTCACCCTCACCCACAGTTTCTCAGTGGTCACGGGTGGGGCGCTGGGCACGAGGGTGCCGGGCCGAGTGGGCTCTCAGATGCCCTGGGGGGCTCCAGGGAGATGGGAAGGCAGGCTCACCAGTGGGGTGAGGGGAGGGCGGCTGTCTCGCAAGCCTGCACGGGGCACTCTGGCGGGGTCCAGGGCCAGAGCCAGGCTCAGCAGTTGGTGGGTGTCGTTGGCCCAGGTGTGTGGGTGGTCCCGGTGTGGGTGGCGTGATGGAGCCAAGGAAGGGCGGACAGATGAGGGGTCAGGGCTGTGGCGGGCTGGCCCTTGGGGGCCCTCATGGGCGCCTGCCATGGCCTCAGCTTCCCGGGGACGCCATGGGTGACCCCGCCTCAGATGAGCCCCGGTGGGCCCCCCAGCACCGGCCCCCCGTGCCTGCGGAAGGAATTTCCCAGTCGAGGCCCTCCGGCGGGAGTCGGGTATCCTCACCTGAGTACCACACGGTGAGCCGGATACCTGGGCCACTGACAAGACCACATGAGGTCTCGATCCCCCACCTGGGAGGGTCACGGTGTCCCCGGCTCAGGGCGGGACCCGGCGTGTGGGAGATGCTGGGTTGTTGCAGCATCCTGACCGCCTTTGTCCTTCTGAAGGCTGGTCCCGGGCAGACCACGCTGGCTCGGGGTGAGGTCTCTGGCTCCATGTGGGTGGGGTGTGTCAGAGAAGCTGCATCCAGGCTGCTGAGGTGGGGGGCGCATCCCTTCCTGCTGGTGCCATGGAGCAGACCCCAGACTCTTTGAGGGCACTGCTCCCCAGCGCCCACCTGGGCTAGTGTGCAGGCCCCTGGTTCCCTGCGGGGTGTTGGAGGTGCCCCAAGGTGGGGTGAGGACGGTGTGGTCCCTCCCCACGGCAGAGAAGGTGTGAGCCTGACCCTGGCTGCAGGCCCCTTCCCCACTCGGAAGCTGTCAGGTGTTCCCGTCTGAGCGCCCGCTGCTCTCTTTTCAGGAACAAGACGGCCAACGGGGACTGCCGGAAAGACCCCCGGGAGCGGAGCCGCAGCCCCATCGAGCGGGCTGTGGCCCCCACCATGAGCCTGCACGGCGGCCCCCTGTACGCGTCCCTGCCCAGCCTGAGCATGGAGCAGCCCCTCGCACTGACCAAGAACAGCCTGGACGCCGGCAGGCCGGCCGGCCTCTCGCCCACCCTGGCCCCGGTGGAGCGGCAGCAGGTACGCCTCTGTCGGGGGGGCGGGACCCCGTCTCCGGGCTGTGCTGGGAGCACCGGCTGCGTGGGTAACTCCGTGTGTGCGCCCCGCTCCTTGGGCTGAGTGGCCTCAGAGAAGGGCAGTGTCTGGGGGCTGCTGTTCCGCACGAGGGAATGGCCTGGACTTGCCCTGTTTCTCGCCCTCTTCCTCGGCAGCCCTTTCGGGATGATCCCAGGGGGACTCCGAAGCGAACCCCTTAGAGGCCACATGGCTGGAGTTCAGTGCCAGGCTGCTCTGCTCAGGGCTGGGGCCCTAGGAAGTCTGGTCAGAACCCTGTGATTGGCAGACAGGGACTGTTTTTGATATATACATGTATAAAGGAAAATAAGGGAAGTAAGTTGTCAATAAACACCGCCTGTTTGGTAGGAAGAGACTTAGAAAACGGGCTCCTGGGGGAAGAGCTGATAAAGGGAGGCATTAACCGTGCGGTTCAGAAGCACGGCGTGAACCCGTGGTTCCTCTCTCTGAACCTCCGGGGCCTGGGGCCCAGCAGATCCTCAGTCAGGGTTTGCTCGAGACTCCTGGATGCAGATGCGAGCACGGAGAGGTGCCAGAGCCGAGCTCAGCCTCCAGGCTGCTACCGCAGCCCCTGCCCAGGCCTGCTTCTGACCCAGTCTGTGCCCCCTGCTCGTAGGCACCCTCAGGTGTTGGGTGAAGTTTCACTGTGGCTCCCAGGAAGGCTGATGAACAGTTGCACTTCCTGCCTTAAACCCCCAAATCACGACCCTGTTTGTTTCCTTTTTTTTTTCCCCTTTTTTTTTTTTTTTTTAACAAAACTGGGTATAGACAGCTGCTTTGTGCGGGTAGTGTGTTAGAAGCTGGTCAGGCAACATGTGGGCGTGCACACAGTTCGAGTCTGGAGGAGCCAGGTAATCAAGTAAGCCAGACTGTTCATGTATCAGCTGGGGGGAGTCAGGGGGAGCTACCAGGTAGGGAACACTCACCAGCGCTGCAGGAAGGAAGGAAGTTATAGCGAGAGGCCCTGGGCGTCTCCTGGAGCCGTGGGTGCAGCCAGGCTTCGGAAGGAAGGGCCAGACCGGGCCTGAGAGCTGGACGGGAGGCCGGCCCCCTTGCTCCCCTGGCTCCGGGCCCATCTCTGCATCCTTTTCTCTTGCTGCGTGTGGACCGCACAGCCAGCTCAGCATGGCTGCCCCCCAGCTCCCAAGTTCCCCGAAAGTCTCCTCCCATCTCAGCTGCAGCCCCGTCTGGAGGGTGGGGGGAGCACGGACTCGGCGGTTTCAACAGACCCTCCAGAAGCGGCAGGACGCCTGGGCCTGACCACGGCAGGCCCCCAGACCCGTCTCGGGCCACGCTCCAGGCCCGTCAGGTCCGATTCTTGCCGTTTCACAAAACAAGCTTAGAAGGTGAATGAAAGTCCTGCCTAACGAGTGGGCACTCAGTTCTCCGAGGCCCTCCGAGTCTCAGAGCCACGTTCCCTCCTCTCCACCGTTTCTGTCCCCACGGCAAGGTGTCACACCGGTTCCCGGTGGCTCTGCTCCGCTGCCGACGTGTAGAACCATCAGTAAAGCCCCGAGGTCTTTGTTCTCAGGCTGCTGCTGCTCAGCCTCACCTTCCCTCAGCTCGGGTGTGTGCCGTTCCTCTTTAGACCCAAGCACACACCTGCGCTCTCAAATGGAGCCAGATCCGTATCACAGACCTGCCCACTTCCCATCCCAGGAAGGTCTGCTCTGCAGGCCTCCTCAGGGGCTACCGACCCAGCTTTTTACGGGAATGGCCGGGGCTGGACAAGCCCCGATCCCCTTGCTGACCTGCTGCTGCACTCGGTCTCGGCTGACGCCCAGCTCCCCAGAGCTGGCTGGCCTCCTCCGTCTTATCTGGGGCTATCAGGACCCTTCCTGGTTGCAGCCTGAGGGCATGGTTGGCTCACAGGTGTTTTCATCTGGTCGGGGGATGTCTGGCAGGGTGCCTGCTTGGGGGTGGCTTCATGCCTCACAGAGGAGGTACTTGAACAGGGTTTTGAAGGGTGGGTGGAGGTTGCCAGGCAGGCAGCATGGTGGTCTTGGGGAAGGACAGCGAGTTCTGGAAGGAGGGCCGGGTAACACTGGTGTGTGACTCGCACTGGGAGCGGTTCCTCCGTCTCTGTGGTCACTTGCATGGTCAGAATAGAAAGAGATGAGCAGAACTGGGAATATTTTGGAAGGTCCTAGAATGGCTCAGAGAAGGTCTGGGTGACACGCTCTGGAGCCTATGGTCCCTTGGCAGGGGGCCCTTCCCCTGCCGTCCACCCGCTGGTCTCCCCACTTGGTGATGGTCTCATTTCAGCCCAGCAGCCGAGCCTCTTTCCCCCAGGCTCGGCGACTAACACGGCTGCTGCTCAGAGGGGGCCCGGCACACCTCCTCGGCGCTTGTTCACTGTGGATTTGGGTTCTTGAGCTTCAGAATGGGAACCACGATGAAGCGGGGGAGGGGCTCGAGTAGATCTGCCTTTGGGCCGGGAGAGGTCTAGCGGGGGGTGCTCGGCGGGAAAGGGGTGCTGGGGAGAAGGCCCCACATGTGCACCGATGAGGGCTCTCCGGTTCAGTGGGTGCCCGGCCAGGCTGAGGAGCAATAGGGTGGCCGTCCTGCCTCGGAGCAGGGGAGGAACGCAAGGGCGGGGTGGCCGGGTGGGGTCTGCAACCCCCCAACAGGTGCTCGCAGCTCACGCCAGCCTTCCCCCGCAGAACCGGCCCTCGGTGATCACGTGCGCCTCCGCCAGCGCCCGCAACTGCAACCTCTCACACTGCCCGGTGGCGCACAGCGGCTGCGCAGCCGGCCCGGCCAGCTACCGGCGGACCCCAAGCTGTGAGTGCCTGCGCGTGCCCCCCACCCCCCAACAGAGCGGGGGACTTAGCACCCCTTCCCCTCCTGTTCCCGGAACAGTGGCCTCGGGGCCCCTGCGCAGGGCTGCATTGTCCCAGCACAGAGGCGCCGGCCTGGGCGGGGGGAGCAGCCCGTGGGCCCCGCCCTCCAGGCCCCCCTCGAGTCCGGCCTCAGGGCGGTCGTCACCGCCGCCCTGTGTGCTTGAAGGTGCGCGCGCACGGCCCCAAGCAGCAGGCGCCGAGACGGGACCCGCTCTGACCGCCGTCCCCCCACTGTCCTCTAGCCACCTGCGACCCCGTGGTGGAGGAGCACTTCCGCCGGAGCCTGGGCAAGAACTACAAGGAGCCAGAGCCGGCCCCCAACTCCGTGTCCATCACGGGCTCCGTGGACGACCACTTCGCCAAGGCCCTGGGCGACACGTGGCTCCAGATCAAGGCGGCCAAGGACGGCGCGTCCAGCAGCCCCGAGTCGGCCTCGCGCCGGGGCCAGCCCGCCAGCCCCTCGGCCCACATGGTCAGCCACGGCCATTCCCCGTCCGTGGTCTCCTGAAGGGAGCGCCGCCCTCCGACACCACGTCCATCTGCATGGTTTGCCTGAGCTTTGAACAGTCAGTGCTTAAAAAAATGGAAAAATTGGGGAAAAAAATTCGGTGGGAGAGGGAGGGATGGTTTATTCGCAAAAACCACGTGGTGGGGTTTCTGTTGTGTTTCGTACTTGCTTGGTCTTCGTCCTCGGGGCCCTCAGACATGCTGGCGGCGCCGCGCGGGGCACCTCTGTCCGCCTCGGTTACCAAAGACGCCTGGACAGGTCAGCGCCCCGCGAGGCCGGGCCGCCGCGGCTCGCGCTTTCTCAGTCACAGGCCAGGCCACTGGCGCCCCAGACGCTCTGTGCTTTTCCGTTTGCTTCTCGAGAGCCGGGCGTGTGCGACTCCGCTTCCAGCCTGCGTGTGTGCGTGCTTGTGTGTGCGTCTACTTGAAGAGAACAGGACTGTCGTGTCTGATTTGCACTATGGGAGGAGGACTCGAGTGGCCTGCCTGACAGCTTTGTGCGAGACGCTGGTGCTCTGAGGGCAAACTGCTGAGAAACAGAGGGTTTCAGGATGACATTTGTGACCATTTGTGTGTTTTTTGTTGTTTTTAATTTAGACAAAACCGCTTTGGAAAGGGGAAGCCTCATGCAGGCTATAGGTCTTTCTCTGTCTAGATTTCAGGTGCTTGCAACTGGACTGCAGACTCTTACCAATCACGGGCATTTTACCTTTTCTGAACACTGCAGTTTGTTAGGCTAGAGCTGAAGTTGGAGGAGCCTGTAGTGCTTTAAACAGTGATGCATGTTTTAATGGATAAAAATAGCTGGTTTCTATTAACTGTATAGACAGTAAACAAAAAATCCTTAACACTTAACTAGCTTCTTTTCAGAATGCGTTTTATTTTTGTCAGTTACAGTCCTAGATATACTTACTGCTGGTACAGTTGTACTCTAAGATTTGTATTTGATATCCACGTTACTCCCTGGCAGGCCCTGGACGCGGGCGGGCGAGTGGCTGGTCAGCGGCCGAGTAGGATGCTGGAGCGGTGGCCGCAGGCTGACAGCATCGGCTATTTTCTGCCGCCCTGCCTGCTCCCAGGGGAGTTGGGACTGGTGTCTCCCAGCTTCCCTCTCGACGCAGAAACTGCTCTGCTCTCTTGGCCGGACAGCAGATTCCCGACAATCTGACGCGGTATTTTTGTGTGCTTCCTCTCGTGTGCTGGGGCCAAGGCAGTATACATTCCTCTGACTTTATACAGTTATTACTGCATTTATTATCATTTGCTATAGTCATAGCTACTAACTAGGAATTAGGTGAAGAAGCAAGCATGACAGACCCAGCTGTGGATGTTCGAC
Organism: Oryx dammah; assembly: GCF_014754425.2. NCBI lineage: Eukaryota > Metazoa > Chordata > Mammalia > Artiodactyla > Bovidae > Oryx > Oryx dammah. The sequence continues at coordinate 5,022,151 of NW_024070193.1, forward strand.
AGCTGCTTTTGTTTCCCGGAACCTTTTCTTGGGCCCCGCCCCTCCCGGGCGCTGCCTCCTGGCCCCGCCCACCAGGGCCCCGGCCTGTCCCCTGGCCTGGTTGTCAGTAGGAGAAAGATAGAGGTTCGCTGGTGACTTTGACAGTTGGCACTGGGTGACCAGGCGGGCGTTGGGCTCCTGGGGCTGCAGGTCTTTGAAGAGGCAGGAGGAAGGCGTCTCCCCCCCAACCCCGCACGCATTTCCCTCCCACTTCACTGGGCTTCCAGGCTTTTGCATCCAGGCCCCTATATTTTCTGTAGGAAAAAAAAAAATCATTGAGAACACTTTTTTTATATAGGTAACTTTAAGACCATCATTACGCTGTGCGTAAAGAATGTACAGAGAAATTTGTAGGTATTTTTTGAAGAACAATTAATTTGTTAATGATATGTAGCTATTTAATTTTTCCCTTTTCCTATTGTAATCATTCATATTGTTTTTTTGTTTGGAAAAAAAAGTTGATCTTTTTTTTTTTCCGTCGTAGATTTGTCTGTAAAAGTGCAGGAACACAGTCATTCTCTGAGAACACTGCATCTGCCTTAATAGCCGCTAGTTTGTTATTGCTACAGGCTACTGAGTGTCGCCCAGGAAAACGACCCACTGCCGGCGGCTCTGTGCAGAATGGGCGCCCGCCAGCGAGGACATCGCTGGGGAGGGGAAACAGGAGCGCCAAGGGCCGGGTCCCTGCTGGGAGTGGCCGAGGGGAGGGGCCCGGGGCAGGGGGACACTCCCGGCCTCGGGGCACAGAGAGGTTCTCCACAGAGCCAGGCCCTCCGCAGTGCGTTCAGACCATTCTCCCTGTGTTTGTAAATCTGTAATATACCATTCTCTGTGGCCTGTTTTTCCTGGAAGAAGAAGAAGAGAAAAAAAAAAAAAAGGTTTGGCAGGCCATCTTTTTTTTGTACTTAAAAGTAGCCTTAAGAACAATAATAAAGTGCTCTTAAACCACAAACTGTCAGGGTGATCCTTGGGCCCTGGGGGGACGGTGGGGTGGGCTCAGTGCCTGGTGTCCAGTGGCCTCTGGTTTAAGCCCCACGTCCGCTGGAAAACTAATTTTTAACTCTCAAAGAGAAGCATCATTTAAAACCTACAGCAACCCAACTCAAGACTCATCACTGACTTTGCTTCCTTGCCCAAGATAAAAGAGGACAGCGTGCGCACACAAAATTGTGGTAAGGGCCTCGCTCCTGGCTTCCGTGCCCTGCTCGGTGGCGGCCACAGAGGCGCAGCCCAGGATGAAGAGTGAAATCAGCCCGAGTGACCCCAGCAGGGCGCCTCCCCCAAACCCTCTGACCATCCCCCCTGGCTGCACGGAGGCAGACCCACCGCCCACTCCGCCCCCCTCTGGAGTTGAGGCCTCCAGGCGGAGGTGGGGCCTGGGAGCAGGTGCTGGGGCGAGGCCCCAGGGCAGGAGGGCCCCCGCCCCGGCAACTCCAAGGAAGGAGCAGGGGAGGTGGGGAGCCGCCCGGCCGCAGCCTGCGTCCCCGGTGGAGGGCTCCTTCCCTGGGCTGGCGTGGCCCCTTCTGTCCCGCGTCCCCTCCGGCTGGCCAAGCTGGGGCCGCAGCCCCCACAAAGGCTGCTGGAAGGAGCCGGCTTCTTGCTCCCCGCGGGCCTCTTGGCCACCATCATAGCCCCTGCGCTGCCACTCCCCCCACGGGGGTCCCGGCCAGGAGGAGCGCGCCCCCTCGCCAAGAAGAAAGAACCGCTCGTGGAGGGGACCAAGTCCCAGGTCACCGGCAGTGCCGAAGCCAAGGTTATTATTGAGCTCAGAACCGTGGGATGAGGAGCTGTCGGAAACGGAGGACGCCAGCGGCTCCCGGTGCGGAGGCAGGCCGGGCCTCCAGCGGGGGGACGCGGGGCCGAGGCGCAGTCCTGGGGCGGCGGCCTCGGGGCGCGGGGCGCGTGTCAGACGGTCTCGTCGTCACTCATGTCCCAGATCTGCATGGAGAAGGGGAGACGCTCAGTGTCCGCCCGCCCGCGGGGCCGTCTCAGAGCCGGGCACCCAGGGGCCGCTGGGGTGTGGCCGGGCTCTGCGGCGCCGATCCTGCCTGCCTTCCCGAGGCGGCCCTCGCCGCTGGCCCCCGCTCCCTCTCGGCCCCCTCAGCAGCCAGCATGGGGGCCCCGGGGGCTCCCCGCACCCTGGGAGGCGGTGGGGGCGGCTGGTCCCTGACCTTAGCCCCACAGACTTTCCAAATTCCTAGAATTGGTTGCAAAAGGCCACCTCCGTGCTCATAGAGCTGAGAGAAGGAACGTGTTTACAGGAGGCTGGCCTGGGAGGCAGGGAGGCGCAGCCAAGGTAAACATCGGCATCCACAGCGGCTTGGCTGCAGCGTAGGGACCGTGGAGGACACACTGAGAAGGGCAGGTCCTCCGAGGGCTGCCGCCCGGGGCCTCACACCCCCCTCCCTGGTGCCCACTCCCTGCTGCCCGAGCACGCTGCGGCGAGACCACGAAGACTCCGCTGTCTGAAGGCGCGAGGCCCACGTGCTGAGGCTGGGCTCCCCCGGCTCAGAGCAGGCTTGGGCCTGCCCTGCTGGGTGGAGCGGGGCGGGATGGGGGGAGGGGTGCCATTCAAGAGAGGCTGCACCTGCCACTCCCCCGGTTCCTGCGGTGTGAAGAGCCGTTAGAGGGCTCGCTGCGCACTTACTCTTCGCTCTCATTCCGTGCACACACATGCCCGTGGAGCCCTCCCCGTGCCACGTGAGGCCAGGGGCTCCCTCCACAACTCACGACAGCCCGTAAGAAACTGGCTCAGAGAGGGGCGTCAGCTAGCCCCGGGTCACACAGCAAATAAGGTGCGGGGCTGGGAGCACAGGGGAGCGGGGGTTAGGAGAATAAAGAGGGTGCCTGGACCAGATCCAGGCGGGGCGGGGGGGGGGCAGTGAGCCCCGCAGGTCAGGAGGCTCCATCCCCCTGCCGAGGCTCTGGGCATGGGGAGGGGGACATGGCCCACTCCGTTGCCCTACTGTGCGGCCTAGTGGGGAAGGGCGTCTGCCATTGGAAGGGGAGACAGCAGGCCTGAGCATGGGCGGTCCAGGCCTGCCCAGAAGGTTCAGGGGTACAAGTAAGGCACCCAAGGGATGCTGGGACTCTGCTGAAGGGGAGGTGGCATTAGGCATCCTTCTCTAGGCCCAAGATGGGGTTTCTATGAGAGGGCAGCCCATCCTCTGCCGTTGGCTGCTCTCTAGAGGGAGTCTGAATTGTGAACCCCAAGAAATTTCAGGGTCAACAAACAGTATCGTAAGACTTAACATATAGACGCTAAAAAAAAGCCAGACTCACAGAACCAGAGGCTAAACAATGGATGGCAGGGCCTGGAGGAAAGGGGAGATGGTCAGGGCACAAGCAGCACAAATTCTGAGGATGAATGCAGCCTGCGGACCACGGCCTAGAGTTCCCGTGGGCTGCAGCCTGTGGGCGTGTAGATCTGGGTCAGAGTGGTCCTGACTGCAGTCTCCAAGACCACTGTGCCTCTAGTCTAGGATGCGTCTGCAGGACCACACTGCCTGTACTCTGCAGAAAGACTCTGCCTACAGTCTGAGCACCACTGCCTACTGGCTGCAGAACCATGCTGCCTCTGATCCCAGGACCACTCTACCTATAGGCTGCAGACAGTCTATCTAGAGCCTGCAGGGCCCCTCTGCCTACAGTCTCCGAGACCAGTGTGCTTAAGAGTTTCCGCTGATGGTTCAGAGTAGGCCTGTACATTGTAGGCAGAATTGTCCTGATTGTTGTCTGCAGACCACTCTGCCTGTAATCAGAAGGGGCCCATGAATGTCCTCTTAATGAATAAAGGTGGTAAGAAATTGACAAAGATTTAAAAAATTTTAACACTCAGTGCTGGCAAGGGTGTGAATAAACACTTCCAAGAGAAGTATAAATTGGTGCCAGAGGTTTGGCAATATGTAACACAAAGCTTTAAAAATCCCTGTAGCTTAAGGAAGAGATAAATGGTCTTTTTGTAAGATGATATGCAAGTTTACTTAGAAAACCCAAGAAAATGCTTCGATGAGTACAGACAATAATGAGTATTCAGTAACATAGGAAGATACCAAATTAACGACTCAATTACAGCCTTTCTGTATACAAACAACATCCAGTTAGAAAACATAATGAAAGAGATGAGCCCAGTGAAAGAGAGAAAGGACTGGGAAGCAAGCCTAACAGAAAATTCACAACATGTCTACGGAAAAACCCCTTCAGAACAGTCCTCACAAGACCTGTGTGCAAAGTGCCCTGGGAGAAATGGGGACTTACCCTGGGTTTTTGCACAGGGCAATTCAATATCAGCAAAGACGTTCCCTTTCCTGAGTGAACATAAATTTAACACAATCCCGATTTTTTAAAAAATCAAGTATCTTTCCTGGAGCTAGACATGCTGGTTTTAAAGTTTATGTGGGGCGGGTGGGGGAATGAGGGACCCTTTGAGTATGAAAAGAACAGTGAGGAGGTTCCCCTACACTGCGTTTACACATCATCAAATCTGTAATTTAGACGTTGCGGCAGCAGAAGCACAGGCAGAGGGGCCGGGGAGCCAGAGGGCTGAGAAACAGGACAGGAGAGGACGTCCAAGACACACGGAGAACCACCATTTCAACACTGATGGCCTCAAATCGTTAGAAAGACAGGAGCTTTTAAATGATACGAGGACAACTGGAGAGTCATTTCCAGAAAGATAAGATTGATTCCATGCCTCACTGTATATCCGAATCAACTCCAAATGGAGCAGAGACTAAAAATTTTTTTTACATTTCTTGAAGGTAAAAAAAATAAACTATTCCAATACTAGATGCAAATGTGGGTGAATTTCTTTATTACCTGGGAGTAGGCAGCCTATAATCAAAGTCTATAAACAACAAAAACAGATACACTGGATTATGTAAAAACACACAGGAGGACTTCTGTATGGAAAACGTAGAGCTGAAAAGACAAATGACACACACTGGGTGGAAACATAACCTTATACCATCTCCTAACATATAAAAGCTCCAAAGAGATAAAAACCAATAAACTGATTAAAAAAAAAAAAAAAAAGGCCAAAACATGGGCAGTTTACAGAAAAAGACTTGTAAATAGCTTCGATACATAAGGAAAGATGTTCAACCTTACTTAGAGTAAAAGAAATGCTAAAGCTTTGTAGGACACAGTTTTCAGAACGTCTGTGAAAGACACCACCACGAAACTGAAAAGGCATACCACCGGCCACAGGAAAACAGCCACGCAGCACATAGAGAGGACGTGTATCCAAATATACAAAGAACTCCTCCAGCTCAATAATAGACAAAAAATCTGATTTTTTTTTAACATGGGGAAGATGCACCAGATATTTAATAGCAGAGGAAGTATCCTTAGGCTCCAGGGAAATGCAAATCTAAACCACAACGAGATGGCTGAAGGGCAAATGCTGAGACGCGCAGAGGCGTCGCCTCCCGCTGGCCAGGACAGCCACTGTGAGAACACCCCTACCGGAGAGGGCGCTGAGAAAGGGACCCCCTGGTACTGCCGGCGGCAGGGAACTGGGGCCACCAGTATGGAGCACAGTATGGAGGTTCCTTAAGAAACGGAAAGCCGATCACCATCTGGTCCAGCAGTCCCACTCCTGGGCATCTATACCGAGAAGACCGTGCTTCCCAAAGACACACCAGCCCCACCGTTCACTGCAGCACTGTGTACAGTCCCCGGACATGCACGCCACCTAAGTGTCTATCCACGGATGAATGGAGCAGGCACGAAAGGGGACTGAAACTGGGTCATCTGTAGCGGCAAGAATGAACCTAGAGTCTCACACAGAGCGAAGAGTCAGAAAGGGAAAAAAGTGTATTCATGCATACGTGTGCAATCTGCCCAGGTGGCGCACTGGTGAATAACCCACCTGCCAGTCCAGGAGATGTGGGTTTGATCCCTGGGTCCAGAAGACCCCCCCAAGAGTGCGAAGCGGCTACCCCCTCTAGTATTTCTTGCCTGGGAAATTCCATGGACAGAGGAGGCTGGCAGGCTACAGTCCATGGGGTTGCAAAGCGTCGGACATCACTGAGTGTGCACACACACACACACATACGGAATCTAGGAAAATGGTATGACTGTATTTGCAGGGCCCTGGTGGCTCAGAGGTTAAAGCGTCTGCCTCCAATGCAGGAGACCTGGGTTCGATCCCTGGGTCGGGAAGATCCCCTGGAGAAGGAAATGGCAACCCACTCCAGGATTCTTGCCAGGAGAATCCCATGGATGGAGGAGCCTGGTGGGCTACAGTCCATGGGGTCGCAAAGGGTCCTACACGACTGAGCGACTTCACTTCACTTCAAAAGAGACACAGATGTCGAGAACAGACCTGTGGGCACCATGGGAGGTGCTGGGACAGACTGAGAGGGCAGCGCTGACGCACACACGATCCTGCGTGAGACGGAGAGCTGTGGGAAGCCGCTGTGAAGCAGGGGCGCTCAGCCCGGAGCCCCAGGACGGCCTGGAGGGGTGGGAGGGAGGGCGCTTGAGAGGAAGGGGCGGTGTGTGTGCACAGAGCTGACTCTTGTACAGCAGACGCTAACACAACAATGTAAAGCAATCATAATCCCGTAAAAAACCTAAGTATAGAAACTTATGATCCAACAATCCAGCTCCTGGGCATGTCTGGAGAAAACTAATTCAAAAAGACACCCACACCCCAGTGTTCACAGCAGCATTAATTACAACAGCCAAGATGTTGTAAATATCCTCCTCCGCTGATGGAAGAATGTGTAAAGAAGATACGGTACATATATGCGATGGAATATTAGTCATAGAAAATGAAATAATGCCATCTACAGCAACGTGAATGGACCTAGAGATTGTCATAATGAGTGAAGTCAGCCAGAGAACAACGAATATCCTATGACCTATTAAAATATGTGTAATCTAAAGAAAACGGTACAGATGAACTTACTTAGAAAACAGAAGAGTCACGAGGAAGTGACTTACTTTCACAAGTAAGTAGGAAACAGACTTAGGGTTACCAGAGGGGAACAGGCGTGGAAGGATACATTCGGAGATTAGGCCGGACATACTATGTGTAAAAGATAACTAGTAAGGCCTGCTGTACAGCACAGGGAGCTCTACTCAGTACTGGGTACTCGGTGGCGCTCTGTACAGGGAAAGCGTCTAAAAGAAGAGTGGATGCATGTAGAAATGATTTACATCACTGCACCTGAAGCTAATGCGACAACGTAAATCAACTACATTCCAGTACACATCTTTTAAGAAATGAAGCAAGGAATCACGGAGAGATGGCACCCCTTGCCTCCTGGAACGGCCAAGGTGAAACCCTGCGGCTGGCAACACGGAAGGTCGGTGAGTGGGGGGGGTGGCCGGAGCTCACCCAGCGCTGCTGGTGGGACTGGAAGGGGCACAGCCGCTCCGGGGGAAGGCCACACGCACACCTCACCTGTGCCCCCAAAGGAACACAAACACAGGCTTGCAAAAGGACTGTGCCAGAAGGCTCACGGCGGGCTTGGTTTGTAACAGGCGCAGCCTACACCCAACCCATCGAGAGGCAAACAGGGACACCATACAGCGGACGCTGCCCACCATCGAAGGAACCCGTCCCCAAGGCACAGAGCGCGTGCACACATCTCAGGGTTGCTCTCCTGCGTCAAGGGGGCCTCCAGACACAAGACTGCACACTCCATAAACCCACCCACGGGAAACTCTGGAAAGGGCAAGGCTAACGTGTGGCGACAGAGAGTAGATCGTCTGCCACACTCACCAAACTACACACTTGAAATAGGTGTGTTTTACTACATGTAAACTGCACTATAATAAAAGTGATTAAAAAAAAAAAAAGCTACACAGGCCGTTTCTCATCACTCAGATTGACTCAGATTGGCAAAAGCCCCAAAGCTTGACAGTGTGAGTAGTGCGGGGAAAACTCTGCTGGCCTGTACCACTGCCAGGATGTGAGCCTTCAGACCCGCAGACGAAAATGCAGCAATATTAACGGAATGATAACCTGGAAATTAAAGTAGATGGCTACCTCTTAGGCATGGGTGGAAGGAACGCGCGGCTGCTGTGAACATATCTTTTTCACTTTAGAATCAAGTAAATGTTTTGTATATTTAAAACCAAAAAGAAAAATAACCGAAAGAACAGGCAGAAAACCGAGAGACCCGGGTTCGATCCCTGGGTCAGGAAGATCCCCTGGAGGAGGAAGCGGCAGCCCACTCCAGTATCCTCGCCTGGGAAATCCTATCGGCGGAGGAGCCAGGCGGGCTGCAGTCCACGGGGTGGCAGAGAGTCGGACACGACTGAGCCCGCACGCACATAAGACAGGCTAAGGAACAAACAGACGTTTCTGCAAAACAGACAAATGGCCGAGAAGCGCCTGAAAAGACAAGGGATCGTCTCTAGGGTTCGGGACAACACAAAGCAAAGCCTCAAGGAGATAACACTCTGCACCCATTAGGGTGGCTTTAATCAAAAAGCCAGGCAGTAGCCAGTGTCGGCGAAGGTTTGGGGAAACTGAGCGTAAGACGGTGAGGCTTCTTTGGAAAGCAGTTCAGCAGCTCATCAGATAAAGAGTTCCCAAATCACCCAGAAACTCCACTCCTGGGTGTATACCCGAGAGAAATGCAAGTCCACATCCACACTAACAGGAGCGCATAAGTGTTCATAGCACTATTCATAACAGTAAAAAAAAAAAAAAGAAAGAAACCACCCAAATGTCCACCGAGCGATCAGTGGAAAACGGGCCCCTCCCTGCAGTGGGGTATTATTTGGCCAAACACCTGCCTACCCTCCCATCTTCTTGAGAGCCTAAGGACGTTGGGGAGACCGTCCCCTTTCACACGGAGGTCCCTCAAGTGCAGAGGGACTTCTGTAACCCGCCACGGAGGCCGAACTGCTAAGGGGGAGAGTGGAGGCTCTTCCTGCTTTATCTCACCATGTCCTTACTGCTGAGTGAAATTCCTTCTACAGAAAGGGACAGAAGCGTGTGCCCGGACTCCCATCCTGTTAGGCGGGCATGCAGTGAGAAGCCCCATGGCCAACAGCACGCATAGGAAGAATGGCCAGCCCAGGGCAGAGGAAAGGCCAGGCAGGGCACCCTGGCTCCCGGGCTCCCCGCTCTGTCCCCCAACCCTGTTCAGAAAGCTGAGCCTGCATTGTTCCGGCCCCCTGGGAGAGGACTGGCTGCAGCCTGTGCTCCGGCCGGCTGGGGGGCCTGGGAGGTCTCTGACGGGGTGGGGGGTCGTCCTGTCCCCTAGCTGTCGCCCTGCAGCAGGGACAGCCCACCCAGAGGAGGTGCCGCTGCCTGCAGGCCAGTGTAGGGGTGTGTGCAGGAGGGGGCACCCAATCTGGGGAAGGGGAGCCGTCCAGCCATCAGGGCGCGCACTGGACCACACGCACCGGAGGGCTCCAGGCCTCCCTGTCCACTCTCCCGGAGACACAGATGCGTTTCAAGGGGCCGTTCGTCACGCAGTTTCAGACTTGTGTCCCATTTCTGGACCACACTTCCTAGAGCCTGCAGACTAGGGTTTTTCTTTGGTAAACACTGTAATTATCCCGTGAATGGCACAATTATATTTGTGCGTGTGTTAAAAGTGTTCATTTGTTCAATGTAAACATTTAAAATAGGTCACAGTTTTTGAAACCTAGTTTTAGCGTTTCTATTTTTTTTAAGATTAAAAATAAAAACCTGTGGCTCTCTCTGAGCAGCCCTACTCCCCACACTGCCTGGCCGGCACCCTTGGAGGCACGAGTCTTCCCATTGGGAAGATGGGGGGGTGGTTTGGGGGTGGCGAGGGGGGTCACTGGACGGCGCTTCCCCAGCAGGGGTTGAGCCAGGGTTCTGTCCACTTGAGGGGAGAAGAAAGGTCCCATCGTGGGTCCACGTAGCTCACACTAACAGCCATTCCCTCAGTCATTCCCTCATGAACGCTGACTCAGAAGCGCCTACTAGGTGGTGCTGCAGGAGACGGGAGGAGGGCCTGTCCAGGTGGCCAGGACTTCTCTCACGAGACCTGTGGAAACGGGGGGGGCTGGGGGGCCAGGGAGGGTTCCCTGTTCACTAGCCTCAGCATCCCCCATTCTCAACTCTGCATTTTAATCTGTGCCCCTGCCTGACTCCCCAGAGGACTGGGCGCTCCTGAGGGCGGGGCCCGGCCTGTGGGACCCCTGTGCTCCCAGCCCTGCTGGAGGGCCTGGCCCGATACGTAGCTTCTCAATGAACAAGATTCAGAACCGTCTGCTCCAGGAATAGAACCACTCTTCCACAGCGGAGAAAGGAGAGGGGAATGTTGGGTGTGAGCAGAACACCCAAGAGTCAAGCAGTAAAGAAAGGGCCCGTCAAGCCTCCGACACGGTCGCTAGGAATGCGAGTTGGTGTGACCGCTAAGGAGAACAGTATGGAGGTTCCTTTAAAAAAAAAAAAACCACAGATAGAGCTACCCGATGACCCTGCGATCCCACTCCTGGGCACATACCTGGGGAAAAACACGGTCCAAAAGGCTACATGCAGCCCAGGGTTCTCAGCGGCATGTTTACAGCGGCCAAGACGTGGGAGCGACCTAGAGGTCCACTGACAGAGGAACGGATAAAGAAGATGTACGCGTATACAATGAAATGCCACTCAGCCATTAAAAACAATGAAATAATGCCACCTGCAGCAACATGGATGACCTAGAGATTGTCACACTCAGTGAAGTCAGTCAGAGGAGGAGAGACATCATATGACAGCCTTTATACGTAAAATCTAAAAAGAAATTACACAAATGCATTTACCTACAAAACAGAAACACACTCACAGAGAACAAACTTATGGTTGCCGGGGGGGAGGGCTGGAGGGAAGGGATAGTTAGGGAGTTTGGGATGGACACATACACACGGCTATATTTAAAATGGATAACCGGCAAGGGCCTGCGGTACAGCACAGGGAACTCCGCTCAGTGTTAGGTGGCAGCCTGGATGGGAGGGGAGTTTGGGGAGAATGGATACGTGTATGGCTGAGTCACTCTGCTATGCACCTGGAAGTTCTTTCTTTTAGTCCCTCAGTCCACCTGCTTTGCTGGGCATCCTGGCAGGTCAAGCCCTTGGCCTCCAGGCCCCCGGACGGTGGGGCAGGGCTGTGGGCACCTCCTCTAGGTAGGCGGGCAGTGGAGCCACCTTTGAGTCCAGACCACTGACGCCTCCTCCTCCTCCCTGGGAGCCCCTGGCGGGCCCCATGCCAGGCCCTGGGGGTGCGGAGTGGTGGGCAGCTCTTGCTTGTGGACTCCCGGAGGCCTGGAAGTGGACTTAGTTCTGGCCGGAGATGAGGCTGTGTGTGAACAGCTGTGGGCGGCTAACCTGTCTGTCCGGGGGCGGATCGCGGCACACGCCCCTGGGGAGGGGAGCGGGAGGGGCCGCCGGGTAGAGGCTCAGGCAGGTCCTGGGTTCCCAGCCCGCGCTCCGGGAACACCAAGGGATAACCCTGCCCTCTCTTTCACAGTCAGCCCCGCATCTGAGTGCACAACGCGCACGCGCAGTGTCCCCGGGTGCACCCTGGAGTCGGAAGCTGAAGACCCTCCCGCCCCTCAGACAGGGGCGACTGGAGGGAATCGCCTGGGCCACTGGTGGAGCAGAGAGAGGGCCGCGGGTGCGGGCGGGAGGCCGGGGCGAGGGGGAGGGCCCCCGCAGGGGAGGCCCAGGCCCGCGTGGGACGGCCAGGGCTGCGCTGTCCCTGGCCATGCCAGCCCCTCGCCCACCTCCGTCCACCTGCCTTTCACCCTCCTTCAGGGAGATGAAATGACCCCGCAGGCCCCCTCCTCCGGGATGTGCACGCTCCCCGGGGCACCCCACCCTGGTCCCTCCCCTTCTGAAAGACACCCGCCTGCCACTCCAGACTCAGGTGCTGAACACTCTAACCTCCTCTGGGCGCCAGATGTGGGGAGGAATTAAGGCCCAACCCTCTTCCAGGGAACCCCGGCACCGAACTCAGGCTGGAGGAGGCAAGGCTAGAACTCGCAGAACTCCGGAGTGGCCGGGGCTAAACTTCTCACCAGCCTCCCCTTTTGCCTTCCCCACGGGCGCCAGATTCAGGGGCCCCGTGTGCACTGCCCCTCGGGTCCAGGAAGGAGACTAAGGTTTTACTAGAAAGAGCCTGTGGTGGCCAAGGCAGCTGGTGGGCTGCAAATAAGGACTTCCCTGCGTACGCCGGCTGGACGTGGGCAAAGGCACTGACTATGTGCATAACACAGAGAACTAATGGGAACCTGAGGGCTTCCCTGGTACCTCAGATGGCAAAGAATCCGCCCGCAATGCAGGGGATCCCGGTTCAATTCCTGGGCCGGGAAGATCCGCTGGAGAAGGGATAAGCTACCCACTCCAGTATTCTGGCCTGGAGAATTCCACAGACTCTGTAGTCCATGGGGTCGCAAAGAGTCCCCCACGACTTGAGCCGACTTTCACTTTCAGAGAGAACCTACTATACAGCCCAGGGAACTCTACTCCATGCTGTGAAAGTGAAAGGGAAGTCACTCAGTCGTGTCTGACTCTGCAACCCCCACGGACTGTAGTCTACCAGGCTCCATCCATGGGATTTTCCAGGCAAGAGTACTGGAATAGGTTGCCATTTCCTTCTCCAGGTAACCTTCCCAACCCAGGGACGAACCTTGTCTCTCACATTGCAGGCAGACACTTTATCGTCTAAGCCACCAGGGAAGCCCCATGCTATGGGGTGAGCTAAACGGGAAGGAAATCCAAAAGAGTTGGCTGCAGTGGCAGCAGGGGCGGGGCCTCTCCCTGGGGCTGAGGGACGACTCTGTCTGCCTGCAGCCCCCACAGCTGATCAAAGCCCACGGCTGGGCAAGGCAGGGCTTGAACACAAGGCGGGGCCGCAGGGCACCTCTGGGGCCTCTGTTCCCCCACCTCCACACAGGTGCTCTGGGCTCCAGGTGACAAGAGGTGATGAGAATAACCTTACACCCCAGAACCAAGGTCCAGAGAAAAGGGTCAGCACACCAGGCCAGCCCTTGCAAGTGCCGGGGTCTCCTGGCTCGTCCTCACCTCCCTGCTCCAGGCACCGAGAACACAGCTGACGTGGGACACAGACAAGGGACAGGAAGAGGCCCTGGAGGGGGGCCGGGGGCCTGTCATCTCAAAGGAGGCACGGGAGGGAAGCGGAGAGAAGAGGCTGCTGTGAGTGGTACCGAGGCTGGAGGCACAGACCTCAACGCCACCACCCGCTGACAGTCCCCCAGGCTTGCATCCACCTTCCCAGGGCTGCTCAGGTGTTGTGGCAAAGGGACGTGGGTGGGCGGGGAGAAGGTACAGCCCACAGTGGGCAGGGGGCTCAAGCCACCCCTTGGGCCAGAAAAGGGAAACTGCTGGCTGGGGCTGCTGTCCTTGTCTTTCCCCCTCACACCCCCCCCCCCCGGGGAGGAGGGCATCCAGAGAGCCTGGTCCAGCACCAGAGGAAGGATCAGGCAGGCGTTATTTAATGATACGATAAAATGATCAGAAGTGTCTGAAATGAAAGGAGAAAATAAAACCGTATGCTCAGTCTGACCCTGGGGCCTGCAGGAAAAAAAAAAAAAAAAGAGCCAGAAGCAGAAAGCAGATTGAGTGGTGAAAATCATAGGTGTGAGTTTCATTCTTGATTTGAGCATTTAAAAAAAAAAATAATACTCAGGAAGCTCAAATGGTAGAGAGTTCACCTGCAGTGTGGGAGACCTGGGTTCAATCCCTGGGTTGGGAAGATCCTGTGGAGAAAGGCACGCCTACCCACTCGACTATTCTTGCCTAGAAAATCCCCATGGACAGAGGAGCCTGGCGTGCTACGGCCCATGGGGTCAGACACGACCGAGCGACCCATACTTTCACTTTATGGTGCTGACCTGTGACCTCTGTGATCGGGGAAAAAGTGTGGTGTAAAGAGGGGGGATCCTGACACCCCCCTCCCCTGCCCGGTGTGTGGAGGTGAGAGCGTGGTTCTGGGCGCCAGGACTAGTGGCTGTTGCTCTCTTGTGCTGAGGAGTGAAGGGAGACAGTCTGGAAAAGGGGGCTCCCTCCCTCCGGGCATGTCCTTAAATGAGCACCAGCATCTAAGAGCCCTGAGGAGGGTTTATAAAGATGGGGCCCAACTGAGCGCTGTTGCGGGGGTTGGTGGCGTCCAGGGATGAGGACGGGTGAGGAGCGGCGGGCTCGGGTTCCCAACCCCTCATCTGGAAGGAGGGAGACTAAAATAGCAGGGAGTGACTAACTTCAGGGTGTGGACTCCCCGCTGCATTTGGGCAGGAGCGGGACTTATTTTGGGGACGACGTGAAGGAAGGGGGCGTGTGGGGGAAAGCAGCCAGGCCCCAGGCTTGTTTGCTTTCTTCCTGACTTCAAAGCACATTTTTCAAATTAGGTGGTAAGAACACAGGGCGATTTCTGTGGCACCAACATACTTTCTTTCAAGATATGATTTATATGTTTGACCCACATTTTAAATGAAATGATTATTGAGATAAATACCCGTGCTGGAGGCTGCAAAATGGTTTCCATTATGTAGTTCTTTTCAGGGCCTCAGAAGACTTTCTGAAGAGTGCCCCATAAAAAGGCGGGTGCTCTGGCATTTCTGTTCTCTGCCTCAGAGGGCTTTTGGGGTCAAACGCTGGAGAGGGGCAGGCAGGCGGGAGGCAAGCGTGTGAGCTCAGAGCTCCAGCGTGAAGTGAATGCAGCATCTAAACAGATGCAGGAGAAGCGAGTTGGTACCAAAAAGAGAATTTGGAAACTTTAAATCTGCAAACGCAGGTGCCCTGGGCATCGGTACACGGCCAGGTGCAACCCCTGCAGGAGTCTCCTGAGTGCTGGCCTCTGGGCAGGACCAGCAGAGGCCAGGGATGAGACAGAGGTGGAAAGAGCAGGAACCCGAGTGTAGTCCAGAGATGAGGGTGGATCACGGCCGAGAAACAGACCTCTCCCCATACACATGGGTTGAACGACCTTCACCCAAGCTGCCAAAGGAACATAATGAGGAAAGGAGCGTCTTTCCACCACACGGCGCTCAAACAGATCTCCTCATGGAGAAAAATGAACCTGAGCTTTATCCCAAATCACACAGAGAAATGAATCTGAAATGAATCATGGACATATATGTAAAAGCAAAAGGCATCTTCTTTAATCTATGAGAGACATAGATGTAGGCAAAGAATTCCTAAGATACCGAAAGTATAGACCATAAAATAAAAAGTAGACTGGATTTCATCAAAATTCAAAGCTTTTTCTCTTTTAAAGACAATGCTAAGGAAATGAAGAGGCAAGCCAAAGATACTGAGAAAACACGTGCAATGCAGACAGACAAGTGACAAAGGACCTCTGTCCAGAAACGATAAGGAACTCTTACGACTCAATCACAGGAAGATAAATTACCCAGTGGAAACGTGGTCACAAGATATGAGAGAGGTGTCACGAAAAAGACAGACAGTAATTAAATACATGAGAAGATGGTCAACATCCACCGTCATCAGAAAGCTGAAATAAAAGCCATGTACCCACCCAAATGGCCAAAATTAAAGGGAAGGCCAGCTCTCAGAGTTGAAAACAGCAGCATTCTCCCACTCTGCTGATGGAGGAGACGGCACACACCTTTGATACACAGTTCAACAGCTTCTGAAAAATTAAATATGCGCCCCACAAGACAGAACTAAATTCAGATATTAATTAAACTCCTATATACTGACAAAAACTTAAATATGAACTTATTATGATAACCCAGCTATTCCAGTTCTAGGTAATCACTCAGATGAATGGAAACACAGGTCCACACGGAGACCTGTTCGACAATCACATATTGGAGCTTTATTTTTAATAGTCTCAAACTGGAAACAAATACTCATCGACAGATAAGTGAAGAAACAATTATGATATAAAATGGGATACTCTTCAGCAATAAAAAAAAAAAAAAAGGAAAACTACTGACCCATGCAAGGAAATGGAAGAATCTCAAAAATTTACTGAACAGAAGAAGCTACACAAAAGAGTATTCAATATATGGTTCCAAAACACGACCCTAAAATTTGTATGGAACCACAAAAGGCCCCCAGATAGCCAAAGCAATCTTGAGGAAGAAGAACAGAGCTGGAACCATCACACTCCCTGATTTCAAACTACACTACGAACTACAGTCATTAAACCAGTACGGTACTGGCATCAACACAGACACAGAGGCAAGTGCAGCAGGACAGACAGCTCAGAAATAAGCCTCTGGGTTTATGGTCAGTTACTACTTGACAAAGGAGCCAAGAATACGCAATAGTGTTTTCAGTAAATGGCGTTAGGAAAACCAGTAAACCACACGCAGAAAAATGAGACTGGATCCTTATCTTGTACCACTCACAAAAAGTAACTCAAAAGGGATTAAAAACTTACACGTAAGACCTGATACAAAAAACCTGATATGGAAGAAACTCCTTGACATTGGTTTTGGCGATGGTCCTTTTTATATGATACCAAAAGCACAAGTAACAAAAGCAAAAATCAACAAGTGGACGACATCAAGCTAAAAAGATTTTGCACAGCTGAACAAACTGTGAAATAAAAAGGCAATCTACAAATGGGAGAAAAAGCGTTAGTCACTCATTCATGTCCAACTCTTTGGGATCACGTGGACTGTTAGCCCACCAAGCTCCTCTGTCCAAGGAATTCTCCAGGCAAGAATATTAGAGTGGGTTACCATTTCCTTCTCCAGGGGATCTTCCTGACCCAGAGATCGAACCTGGGTCTCCCTCACTGCCGGCAGATTCTTTACTGTCTGAGCCACCAGGGAAGCCTAAGAATGGAAGAAAATACTTGCAAATCATATATGAGATGAGGGGTTAATATCCAAAATATATAAGGAACTCACACAACTCAGTAACAACTACTACCACCACCACCACAAAACTAAACAATAATCTAAGCAATCTGATTTTAAAAATGAGCAGAGGAACTAAACAGACATTTGTCCAAAGACATGCAGACAGCCAGCAGGTACATGAAAAGAGGCTTAACGTCACTGCCATCAGGGAAATGCAAATCACCCCACAATGAGGCGTTGCCTCATACCGGTGAGAATGGCTAGCGCCAAAGAGACGAGTAACCGGTGCTGGTGAGGATCGGGAGCAAAGGGGAGCCTTGTACACTGTTGGGGGGAAGACACAGTGGTTCAGTTTAGTATGGAAAGCAGTATGGTAGTTCCTCAAAAAAAAAAAGTAGAGAATTACTTTCTGATCCACTGATTCCACTCCTGGGTAGCTATCCAAAGGAAAGGAAAACAGGATATCAAAAAGATACATGCGATCCTGTGTTTACTGCAGTGTCACTCACAACCACCAAGATACGAACACAACCTACGTGTCTGTCAACAGATGAACAGACAAAGAAGACACACACACAGTGGAATACAGTCAGCCGAGGGAGAAGGAAATCCTGCCAGCTTCAACGAGGATGGACCTGGGGGCACGGTGCTCAGTGATGTCACATGGAGAAAACAAACACTGTCTGATATCACATAATGGAATCTGAAAGAGGCAAACTTGTAAGAACAGAGGACGGGGTGACGGTTACCAGAGGCTGAGGGTTGGAGCAACTGGGGAGATGGTGTGTAAGGGGACAAACTTGCAACTAGTTGATAAATAGGTCCTGAAGAGCTAACGCACAGCATAGTCATGATACAAAATGGTAGTGTTATGAACTTTGAAGTTGCTAAGAGACTAGATCATAATCATTCTCAACACAAACAAATGAAAATTATGGGACTTGATGAGGGGGGAGGTCTAGCTAACACTAACACTGTAAGAAATAAATTCAAATCAACACGTTGTATACAAACTTATACAATGTTTCATGTCGATTATATCTCAGTAAAAATAAATTTTAAAAAATAAAAAATGTGGTTGCATTTATATAAAATCTTGGGAAATACAAAAGGAATCTGTAATGACCGATGGAAATCAGACCCTTGACTGCCTGGGGGTGGGTGGTGTAGCATTTCAGCGTTAGGGACCCTGAGGAAATCTTTACCTTTTGGGGTGATTAGACATCGTCCGTATTTTGACTTTGGTGGTAGTTACACATGTGTAAGTTTGTCAAAAATCATAGGGAAGTATACTCTTACATACATTTTACTCTCTGTAAATTCAACCTCAATACATTTGATATTTTAAAATTCAGCAAAAAAAGCTAAAAGGTGGGACGTTCACAGAATATAAATATATGCTGTGCTGTGCTTAGTCATTCAGTCGTGTCTGACTCTTTGCAATCCCATGGACTGTAGCCAACCAAGCTCGCTCCTCTGTCTATAGATTCTCCCAGCAAGAATGCTGGAGTAGGTTGCCATGCCCTCCTCCAGGGAATCTTCCTGACCCAGGGACTGAACCCAGGTCTCCCATATTGCAGGCAGATTCTTTACCATCTGAGTCACCAGGAAAGCCCAATGTTTATAATAATTGCCAAGATATACAATTTAAGAGGAATACTGTGGCTTTTCCAAAATGGCCAAGAAGGCAGAGGGTAGGCAGTTCCCAAGGCGGGGGGGCCCTCCCACTTTTTCAGCACCCAGACTGTCTACCAACCGCCTGACCCAGAGTGTAATTTTCCAGCCACTCTAAGCATAATAGAACCACTTCAGTCCAATATCCTTGCTTCCACAGCTGATTGGCAGCCCTCCTCTCAGCCTGGCTAGGATTTCCCCTTTAGTCACCAATCAACACCCCCAGTGTTAGCCTGGGGCTAACGAGCCTGGCCTCTGATGCCAGACTTCCAGGACCACATCCCACTTACTAGCTGGGTGACCTTGGGCAATTTACCTAATCTCTTTGTAACTGTTTTCTCATCTGGAAAATGAAGACAGAAACAGCATCTTCATAGGGCTGTGTGACAAAGACTTTAAAGTGCTCAGAACAGTACCCGACATCAGGTAACATGGTATGCGCTGTTATGTGTCTGAAATTATTGGGAACACAAATTAACAACCTGAAAAAGAAAAAAAAATCCCATTCACATCATGAGCGTTTCTTGGTCAGCTCTTAGAAGCTGTGAGTAATTGATCTCATAGAAGAGTCTAAAGCTTTTCCTGCTGAAAGTACCTTCACCTGCTCAGTCACAAGAATTATGAGTTAGATCTAACTCTACAGAGTTCGAGTTAGTGCTCCCGAGTTCAGATCCAGGCTCTCCCACTCAAAAGCTCTGTGACCTCAGGCAAGGTTTCCTACTGTGTATGAGACTCAGATGCAGAGTTATCCTCACAAGAGCTCTCAAGGGTAAGCACGCCACGGGTGGAGAGCACTCACCCAGGGCCTGGTGACAAGTGGGCCCTTAAGGAACATTAAATGGATCCAAGTCCAGCTGTGCTGAGGCCACGGGAGCACAGGCCCTTTCGGCTCCCGGCTGAGGGTTTCCTAACGGACACAGGATTTACGTGACACCGTCATTGCTGGTTCAGATCCTTGAGGGAGAATGGGGCCTGAGACTCAGAAATCAGGAGTGAAACCGATGCTCTCTGTGGAGGAAGCATGTATGGATGGGAGAGCTGGACCATAGAGAAGGCTGAGCACCAAAGAATTGATGCTTTTGAACTGCGGTGCTGGAGAAGACTCTTGAGAGTCCCTTGGACTGCAAGGAGATCCAACCAGTCCATCCTAAAGGAAATCAACCCTGAATATTCACTGGAAGGACTGATGGAAGGACTGATGCGAAGAGCCGACTCACTAGCAAAGACCCTGATGCTGGGAAAGACTGAAGGCAGGAGGAGAAGGGGACAACAGAGGATGAGATGGTTGGATGGCATCACTGACTCGACGATGCTCAAGTTGAACAAAATCTGGGAGATGGTGAAGGACAGGGAAGCCTGGCATGCTGCAGTCCATGGGGTTGCAGAGAATCGGACACAACTTAGTGACCGGACAACAATGATAATAATCCATCCATCCACTCATCCATCTACAAACACGGAACACCCTCCGTGTCCCAGGCCCTCTGCTGGGCTCTGTGTGCGCAGCCTCCACCTTTAGGGGGCATCCGCGTGTGTGACACTCCCATCCTGGTGGAGGCGACGGGACACTGAGACACGACTGGAACTAAGCAAATAGCTCCAAGACACGTGAGTGCCACGAAGGTGCGGTAAGTAAACACAGAGCGAGAGGCAGAGCTGCAGAGGAGCACTTGCTGGAGACAGGGATCCTCAGGAGGCCCCGCGAGGCAACCTTTCAGCCGAGATCTGAGAACTGGGAAGGCGCCGGCTCACCGGGTAGACAGAAGGGGCTCCGGGTGGCGGGAATGGCAGGTGCAGAGATCTGAAGGCGTGCGTGCTCCAGGGACTGACGTGGTCAGGGTGGGAGGAGCTCAAGGCAGAGGCTCCATGACGAGGGGGGCCCATGGTGAGGAGTCTGGCTCTGCTCTAAGCCAGTGAGCTTAAGCGGGAAGCAGCATGATCACACAGGGGGTGGCAGGAGAAACAAAGAGCAGGGTATGTATCTGAGGTCTCGTCTGGAGAGAGACCCAGCAGGCTGATCATGAGTATCTAAGATCGGAGTCCTAAAACGTTAGAGCTGGAGACAATCAAACACACAGCAGGTCCCCCCAGGCTTGCCTCCAGTCACGAGAGGGAGACCAAGGCCTAACCGAGGTCACAGGCGGAGCTGGGCGTGGAGCCCCAGACTAGCAGGGTGGTTCTGGGTCTAGCCACAGACCTGGTCCATGCCTGACGAAGGAGAGGTGATGGGTCCACCTCCCCGGATGCCCCCCACCAAGTGCGCTCACACAAATGTTTACCCTGAGAACTAGAGCGGCGGCCTCCGTGGAACACAAACGCCCTCTCAGGGTGCCCTGAGACTCCGCGCCTCTTGCAGAACGGAGGTCTGGCTTCCCCCACTGCGGCCCGGGGTGGTCCTGGAAGGCACAGCCCTGCCCTGACCCCCGGGCTCCGTGGCCAGGACGGAACTGCTGTGCTGAGGGTCACTGCTGCTGGTGCAGGGGGTGGGCATGGTGGGGCCCCCCCCCGACCCCCGGCCCTGCTGTCTCGGGCAGCTGGCTGCCCAGTTCCCCAAAGTCTACAGGTCTATGTGGAGCCGGCTCCGGTCACTGACAGCTGTCCATAAAGGTGTCTCTCGCTACCTAACTTTCCCTGATGAGCTACTTCCAACTCACCAGAAGGTGCGAAGTTCCCCATCGGTCCCCAGGAACAGTCCCTCCAAAACCCCCCACCCCCACAACCCGGGACCAGCTCTGAGAGGCCCTGCAGACCTGCTCAGAGGAGGGGTCTCCCTGCCCCAGCTGCCAGTTTGGGCCTGTCTGGGTGGGTGGGGGGCTGGGGGGCTTGGCGCCTCCCACACAAAACCGCCTCTTCTCTGCGGAGGAGAATAAGCTTCGGGCTCATTTTTTCTGGTGGGATCAGAAGAGGTCCTTTAAGTAGGACATGCATTTCAGCCTGAAAGCGAGGGAGTGAGGCGGGCAGGGCAGTTCTGAGCTGCTTAGATTCTAGAAGGTCCCCGGGAAGGCCAGCTCAAGAACGGCCACACGGCTCCCCCCGAGTCAGAACGAACAGCACTTCATTCCAGGCACCCCCGCCCACGTCTGTGCCAAGGACCTGGCCCCTGTAGATTTGAAAACGGAGATGGCTGAGCCCTCCACAGGGGGTGGGTACGGGCCTCAGACGCTAGAGCCGGCTGGGGAGCTGGGTCCTCGCGCTAGGTGAGGACCCTCATCCGTGGGCCCCAGGGCCCACAGGGTGCTGTCCCGTCGCCACCTCCCCCAGCCTGTCAGGGGGCCTGGGAGACCCTCTCCTCCCAGCGTGCTCACCCCTCCACCAGCTCAGGGAGGGCCGGGGTGGCAGAGAGTTAGGGTGACGGAAGCTGGGGCTGCACCTTAGGGTACTGTGAGAGGTTCCTCTGGGGACAGGGAGCTGGCTGAGCGGGGACAGCCCCTTCCCCAGCCTCCGGTCTGGCCAGGAGGGTAAGGTGCGGCAGGCAGGCTGTCTGACAGGCGGTCCAGGGCAGAGGCCTGAGCTGAGGGGCAGAGGGCTGGGCGCTCGCTAAGGCTCTGCACTGGATGGTACCGATCTAAGCCCTGAAGGATGGAACATTTCGGAAGGCAGGCCAGCGTGACCTTAAGGGAGAAGTCAATAGGCCCTTTACGGAAGGCTTCCTGGAAGAGGTGATTCACAAGCGAAGGGGGGTGATGTTAACTGTGTTAACTGAAGGCATGGCTGGGGTGACACCAAGCAGTCGCGGCTTAGGGGTGAGGAGTCGGGGGCAAGGAAGGTAGGCCAGCAGTGGGGCTCCAGAAGAAGGGGGTGGGCGGGGAGGTGAGGTGAGGGCTTCTGGGTGGGGCTCAAGGATGGAGAAGCCTCTGGGTGGCCCGCGGGTGAAGGTCCGCTGAGCTGGGCCGCCTTTCCGTGGCTGGGGGCCTCTCCAGAGATCCCAGGGTGGCCAGGGACACAGCGGGCAGTGACAGGGCCTGTCCCCAGGTGCTCAGCAGGCCCAGGGGCCGGGCCCTGGGGAGAGCAACTGCCCACCGCGGGCTGGGGGCCTACCGCTCTGGAGAGGGGACGAGCCCCTGGGCACGCCGGGTCACTCGGGGCTCGACCACACGGCCTGCGAAGGGAGCGCTCAGGACATGGAAGCCAGTCCCTGCCGGGCGGCACGTCGCCGCAGGCATGAAGGGTGCCATTCAGGAGAGAGCTTGCCCTCAACAACCCCTAGCCACGGTGCTCCAGGAGGTGCCTCCTCCTCTGCGAGGGCGTCCAGGCCTTGGGGCAGCACGGGGCCTGGTGAGCAGAGGACGCGGGCACAGGCGGGGCCTCTGTGCCAAGACAAACAGTGTGCAAGGCGACAGGGACCATGCCTTTCTTTACCTTGGCAGCGGCCTGCCCTCACCTAAATATAGACGCCTGTGCGGAGGCTGCCGGGGCGCTGGCCCGGCCCGATTCCCAGCAGAAGGGCTCGGGCGTCCAGGCTCTAGGGGCTTTTCACGGAGGGTCACCGGAATCTCAGGTTCCTTCCTCCTGTGGCCTGACCATCCTCAGAGGCGGGGGAAGCCGAGAGCCTAGCTGCCTGCTGGCCGAGGGGCACAGCCACGCCGATGGGCTGCAGGAGGTGGGGACCCGGAGTCCCCTCTCGCCCTGCAGCCCCCACCCCGCTCCAGGCTCCCCTCTGGTCCGTCAGTACTTTTCCAGCTCGTTCGGCTCCACAGGCCAATTCCCGACCTTTCCTTGGCGGCTGCGCGTTTCTGATGGTGGGAAATCTGGGCCTTGAGATGCGCTCCAAGTTTTTTCTAATTGGCCGTAACTTGAAAGACTTTAGAGTTTGCAGACAGAAAAAGAAAGAGTGGTTCATTCCCTTCATTTTTTTTTTTTAAAACCTACTTTGTAAACCATTTTCAGAATTTCCAGCCTCTTCCATTTCTCTCTTTTCTCTTCCTCGGCCCGGTGACGAACAGGCGCTATGTTCAGAAAGCTGCGTTTTGCTTAACGGAGAAGCAAGACAATGGTGGCAGAGAAGAGGAACAGCTCGAGAGAGTCAGCGCCCCTGTGACCTCCCTCCCGTGCCACCCCTCTTCTCGGAAAGCAGCTTGTGTGGTGCCGGTGTTTAGTCATTTTAGAGGAGTTTCTGCATCAGTGTGAGCAGTGGCTGCTGTTACAGACTGGGATTTTTTTCCTCTGTGGTCCCAAACTACCAGGAGAAGAAGGTAAATCTAAGTTCATGTTGGGAACATCAAACCCAAGCAGAAGAAGAACAGAAAGCAAGCTCATGTGTGGGCCTAACTCCTTAAAAATCACACTTAAAAATCACTTTATCTTTCTTAATAAATTATTGCAAGCTGGACTGGGGGAAGAAAAAAAAAAAAAGCACTCCAGAGGAGGCTGACAATATAAATAACCGCCAGAGATCATTTTCTTCGTTTTTGTTGGCGTGGGTCTTGCTGGGTTTAAATGAACACGCACAGTGGTGATGAGAGGCGCTGAGGAGGAGGGCTGCAAGGGCACGGATCGGCTCAGCTGGGTCCGGCCCAGCCTCCCTTGTCCCTGCGTGCGGCTCTGTGGGCGCTGAGCTGCTCCCAGACCCAGGGACCCCAAGTCCAGGGGCCCCAGGTGAAGGGCACGTTCCAGGCTCTGTCTGTCTAGGGCCCCTTCCTCCAGTCCTCCCCCGGCCCGGGGCCTGCGCCCCTCGTCCACCCTCTGGGAGACGGTCCAGCTGAGCATCTGGTACCGAGCTAGGTATGCGAGCCAACACTGACCCCGGGGTAGCAGGATGGGGACGGTGTGCAGACGAACGGACTAACTCGGGCTCCTCGGAAGCCCTCTCACCCTACACACAAAGAGGGCACGTCTCCCTGCCTGCCGCCTGTCCGTCAGGTGCTTCTGGTGAACCTGCCACGCTTAACCAGGTCGGTCCCCACCCACGGGGAGACGGTCATTAACCGCGGGCGAGAAGCCTGTCCTTCATCACTAGCTCACGTCCTCCTTGTAACCCCCACTTGAGCTTGAGCTGAGCCCCCCACCCTGTTCTCCTCCTCCTCTCTCTGCGCCCCACCCCCCTACTCTGAACTTCTGGCATCTTCGCTGCAGATGATACACTCCTTAAGACCAGTGTCTGCGGCACTGCAGATGGCACTTGGCACCAATACATCACAGACCAGGCGTAAATCAACCATCAGGCTCAGTCAACGCTGCCGAATGAGGGAATAAAAGAACAAGCCTATTCTTAGCAGCAGATCAGCGAGGTACACTCTTCTTATCACCCTGACTCTCAAGCACCTGGAGGGCAGGCACCAGCTGCCCCTGCGGTCTGTGTCCCTCACAGCACCAGCCGTGGTGATGCACTGGTCGGCCTGATGGTATACAGCGGCATTTTTATTTTCCTAAGTCTTCAGTGATCACTTTCTATTGCTATCACTATTTTCTTGGCTGTGCTGCATGGCACGTGGGATTTTAGTTTGTGGACCAGGGACTGAATCCGTGCCCCCTGCATTGGAAGGGGGGCGTCTTAATCAGTGGACCACCAGGGAAGTCCCAAGGATCCCTCTCTAAAGTGATGATTCTGGGGAAGATCAAATTATTAAATTTGATTAAACTTAATTTTGAGAACTGAATTAAAATGACGTCAACAAAGAGACGGGGAATACCAGACCACCTTACCTTCCTCCTGCAAAACCTGTATGCAGGTCAAGAAGAAACAGAACTGGACATGGGACAATGGATTGGCTCAAAATTGGGAAAGGAGTACGTCAAGGCTGTATATTGTTACCCTGCTTATTTAACTTATATGCAGAGTACATCATGAGAAATGCCGGGCTGGATGAAGCACAAGCTAGAATCAAGTTTGCTGGGAGAAATATCAATAATCTCAGATATGCAGATGACACCACTCTAATGGCAGAAAGCAAAGAGGAACCAAAGAGTCTCTTGATAAAGGGGAAATGAGAGTGAAAAAGCTGGCTTAAAACTCAACATTCAAAAAACTAAGATCATGGCATCCAGTCCCATCACTTCATGGCAAATAGATGGGGAAACAATGGAAACAATGACAGATTTTATTTTCTTGTGCTCCAAAATCACTGTGGATGGTGGCTGCAGCCATGAAATTAAAAGATGCTTGCTCCTTGGAAGAAAAGCTATAACCAACCTAGACAGTGTATTAAAAAGCAGAGACATTACTTTGCCAACAAAGATCCATCTAGTCAAAGCTATGGTTTTTCTAGTAGTCATGTACGGATGTGAGAGTTGGACCATAAAGAAGTCTAAGCACCAAAGAATTGATGCTTTCGAACTGTGGTGCTGGAAAAGACTCTTGAGAGTCCCCTGGACTACAAGGAGATCCAACCAGTCATTCCTAAAGGAAATCAGTCCTGAATAGTCACTGGATGAGAAAAGCTGACTCACTGGAAAAGACCCTGATTCTGGGAAACAGTGAAGGCAGGAGGAGAAGGGGGCGACAGAGGATGAGCTGGTTGGATGGTATCACTGACTCAATAGGCATGAGTTCGAGCAAACTCCAGGAGAGAGTGAAGGACAGGGAAGCCTGATGTGCAGCAGTCCATGGGGCTGCAAAGAGTCAGATGTGACTGAGTGACTGAACAACAAAATGTATCCGTGTGCCTGGCAAACAGCAAGCACTGGGTAAGTGTTAGCTGCTGTTCTTCTTCTTAGACCACTGAAAACCATTTGATAAAACTTCGAAATGTTTTGTTGTCAGGGTGGAGCTCCTTGAAAGCTGACAAACAGGCTTGTAGACCATCTCTTCGCTGGGCTCAGGCACGTTCACAAATGAATGAGCACTGCTGGTGGCTCCAGCAAAGGACTGGGGCGAGAGGAGGGGCTGTGAGGAATGGCTTTGCCTCCCCAGGCGAGCTGCACCCACCCCGGCCCTTCACACACAGGCTGAGAGGAGGCACCAAGCGCCCAGTGACAGTAAGGCCCCTCCTGAGGCAGGCTGACCGCCCCCCACCTCTCAGGCTGACTGGGCAGGAGTCCAGGCTCCCCACCCTTGTGCTCGCCCTTGCCCCTCACCCCACTGCACTGAACAGGCCCCTCGCACAGCCCCCCTGGTCCCTGGGCGCCAGGATGACTAGGTTCTAGTCTAGACAGGCTGTAACCTACTAGCTGAGAGCACTGGCCCGGGAAGGTGAAGCCAGCCCTGCCCTGCGGCGAGGGGGTGCTCACCGGGAAGCATAGGGCAGACGAGGCAGTTCTCATTTTCACGAGCGACACAAATGTGCCGAGTTCCTATTCATTATTAAGAAGAATCAGAGAGCCCACGATAGCGGCTAGACGGAGTCACACATGGAGGTGATGGTGGGACGGGGGCGGGGGGGGGAGGGACGCATTTCACCATGTGGTCCAGGTTGCACACCAGTTGGGAATATTCTGGATTTTTCCTGCTTTTCTGTTTGTAGCTAAGGCAAATCATTACTTCACAATTCAAGATCCAAGTTTCTCAGAAAATCAATGAAAGGAGGTCTGGAAGCAACTCCTGGACCAAGCTGGGGCTCAGACCATTATGAATCTTTAAATTCACAAGGCCGCTCTTCCTAAAAAGCTTATCTTAGGATGCTCAGTACATCGACTGGCAACCCGTTCAGCAGAAGGACGCCCAGCCGGGACTCTCCCTGCTCAGAACGTGCTGCTGCTTGCAAGGCCTTGCTCGCCCTGTGAGCAGCTCTGACAAACGAATGAGTTGTTCAGGGCAGACAGTCTGTTTCGTCATGTCTGCTGAGGCAGGAAGGACATTACGACACACCTGTTCTCGCTCCGTCTCCTTGGGTCATCCGGGCTTCAAGCCCGCCTCTGTCTCGCTCCCGCTAGCCAGGGCCAGAGGGTCCCCCACTGGCCAGCACCTCCCAACTCAAGAGAAGCACGCCAGAGGGAAGTCGGCGAAAAGCAGGTGGTGGAGGACGGGCACTGCGAGGGCAGAACGGGAGGGGGTGGGCTGAGGCTGGCTCATGGGCACACAGCCGCCCAGGCCCAGCACTCCTGCTGGACACGCACCCTTGCCCAGGCCGGCTCTCAACTTGTCCTTCCTTCCATCCCTGCCCATGGGCCCTCCTGTCCAGCTCCCCAGATACTGGACCTAATAAATGACCGTAAAGCAGAGACATCACTTTGCCGGCAGAGTTCGTATAGTCCAAGCTACGGTTTTCCCATGAGTCCTGTATGGATGTGAGAGATGGACCATAATGAAGGCTGAGTGCTGAAGAATTGATGCTTTTGAACTGTGGTGCTGGAGAAGACTCTTGAGAGTCCCTTCGACTGCAAGGAGATCCAACCACTAAACATCTCAATAGATGCAGGAAATGTGTCTAACATTCACTCATAATTTTAATAAAACTACAAAGCTATAACCAAAAGGAGGTTCCTTAACCTAAAAAGCTACGGGGAATATTATGATAAATGGTAACACTTTGGAAGCATTCTTAGTCATCAGGGACAATTCAATGAATCTGCCATTAGGGCTTTAAATCAACAGTATTTTGGAGCCTTAGTCAAAGGTGGGGGTTGGGGGGAAACAAGGAAAAGAAATGAGGCATATGAATTGGAAGAGAAGAGCCCAGACTATCGCTGTTTGCAAAAGATATGATGATCTACATAGAAAATCTGAAAGAATTCTCAATCTATTAAAACTAATATGAGACACCCACTGTGTTGTTAGATACATAATCAACATACAAAAATCAATTTTGCTGAATACCGATAATAATTAGCACTTTGAAAAAGAAATGTAACCCAAAGAGTCAGGGACGTTACTAGCAATCGCACTGTTTATCAATTAGTAACTTCAGATGTAGTCGAGACTCTCCCATCAAGGAGCTCCTGAGTGCAGGTCATGAGACCCTCCCATCAAGGAGCTCCTGAGTACAGGTCATGGTCCAAGACTCTCCCATGCTGCCTGTGAACCCAGGAGCCAGGCAGGGTCATCACGTTTATATCAGCACTGTGCTCTGCGGCACCGTTGCTGCTGTTCAGTCGCTACGTCATGTCCGACAGCGACAGTGCCGTGCGGAATACTGAGTGTGACCCTGCGGTAGCACAAGAAATACGCTAGGCAAGAAGGAAGGGTTCAGGGGCTGCTGGCAGGAGCGGGATTTCTTTTCAGGATGATGAAGATCTTTCAGATTGACTGTGGTGATGGTTAGACAACAACTCTGTGAAAATACTAAAAACCACTGACTTGTACACACGAAGTGGGTAAACTGTAAGGCTTATGAATAATATTTCAATAAAGCTGTTATTATTTAAAAAACAACAACAACAACAACAATCAGGGACTTTCCTATCTGGTCCAGTGGCTACGACTCTGTGCTCTTGATGCAGGGGGCCCGGGTTCCATCCCTGGTTGCGGAGCTAAGACTCAGCACAGCCAGATAAATAAATGAAACACAAATATTAAAGAACAACAAGAAAAAGTAAAACAAAAAAGAGTTCCTCTAGGCAAACATATCTCAGAACTGACAGTAACGTGTCACCTGCTTAGTACATTTCTCCTAAAGGTTTACAGTCTTTTTTTTTTCCCTTTTCTGCTTTAACCTCATAGTAATCTGTGGCAATATTGTTGGCTCCCTTAGGGCTTTATTTTAGAGTTGGAGAGACTGAAGCACAGCACTCGGGTTGGCCTGTGGAAAATCCATGGAGTTGACTCCTGCTTGCTCTAGAAAGCGAGGAATCTAAAGAAAGAAACAGCACTGGAGGATAAAAGTTGACAGCTTTATTAAAGAAGGGAAAAAGTGAACGAGAGGGTTAGGTGGCAAACTCCCTGACTTCAGGCAAGAATTCTCTTTCATCTTCGGCCTCCAGCACCTAGTTAGAGTCTAGCCCAAAGAAGGGGTCAACAAATACTTCTTTAATGCATAAATGAACAAGTAACTGGGTGACTAAGTGAACAAAGAAGAAAGGGATTTCCGAAGTGGTACAGGCGCTAGGAGCGCCCTCTGTTCTAACATTTGGTCCTGGACCCAGGTTCCTGACATAGCTCCTAAATTCCTTGTAATTTCCTGAGTGACAGGAGCATCTTTCATCCTAATGGAGGGACTGATGGTGTCCTCCTGGACGGCTTCAAGATGGGGACTGGGCCCCAGAAAGACCACGCCATGATCAGAAGCTTGGAACTTCCAGCCCTGCCCCTCATCCTCTGGAGAAGGGAAAGGGACTTTGCCTTCCAATGTGGGTGGGTGGGTGGGTGGGGTGATCAGGGAGCTACTAGGATCCCAGAGGCCGTGCCTCCTGGAAAAGCCAAGACATGGAACAGAAGCAATATTGTAGTAAGTTCACTGGAGGCTCTGAAAATGGTCCACTTCAAAAAAACTCTTAACAACAACAACAAAAAACCAAACAACTCTGTGCTCTCAGTGCAGGGGGTGTGGGTTCGATCCTCGGTCAGGGAACTGGACCCCCACATGCCACATCTGAAAGATTCTACGTGCTGTGACTAGGACCCAGCCCAGCCAAATAAATAGATGAATAATTAAAGAACAGACCATGTCTACATGATAAAGCCTCCATAAAAATCTCAGGAGTAAGGTCCTTGGAAATCTTTGGAGCTGGTGGTGCTGGGAAGCCGGGAGGGGCAGGGGCCCCTTTCCCCAAACCGCGCCCCACACATCTCTTCCACTTTGTCGTCTCCGAGCTGTGTCCTGGCGCCCTGAGTTCTGTGAGCCGTTCTAGCAAACTATGAAGCTGAGGAGGGGAGTCGAGGGAACGCTCAGTTCACAGCCAAGCCAGACAGAAGTCGCGGGTCACCTGCGGAGACAGTCTTGTCGGCGGAGGGGGAAGAGTCCAAGGTTCTGAGTCCTAGCTCAGTCTCAGGACTGAGCCCTTACCTGTGGGATCTGACGCTACCTCCAGGTAGATGGGGTGTCAAAATGGAACTCAACTGCAGGACACCTGGCTGGTGTCTGTGGAGAATTAGAGAACTGCTTGGTGTGGGGGGAAAAACCTACAAGTTTGGAGTACCAGAGTCTTCTGTCAGTAAGGAGAAACGGTAAGATGGTTAGATGGCATCACCAACTCAACAGACATAAATCTGAGCGAACTCTGGGAGACAGTGGAGGACAGCGGGGCCTGGCGTGCTGCAGTCCGTGTGGCTGCAGAGAGTCATGCACGACTTAGAGGCGGAGCGACAACAAAGGAGAAACGGGAGTTCTTCCTCTCACTGGGTCTAGTCAGCGATCACAACAGCGCTCTGGATCCTCCAAACAGTCTTGTGAGAGAGGCAGAATCTCTATTTTATACGCAAGGAAATATGGTGCAAAATTTCTCAGTACCTGGTCCTCTGGTTCCCCCCCCCAAAAAAACTGGCTATACCTGCATATTCATACCTGCTGGGTGAAGGAAAGCTCAACCCATCAGCAACCGAGTGAGTCTCTATTCAGTACAGAGACAGAGGAGAACAAAACCCACCCAGGATTTCCTGTGACCCTCCGGAAGTCAGTCACTCAGGCTGGCGAGGAGAGGATCCTGTCTCCTCCTCGTCGAATAAGTCGCGTCAGACGTGAGCAGACAGAGGGGTAAAGGCCCGGCCATGCCACCGCAGCCCCGAGGCAGCCACGGAAAACGCAGGATACATGGAGCCGGCTTCTGCGCTGTCATCTGAAGTACCTGCTCGCTGACAGACCGTCGTGGTCTTAACGATTTGCAGAGTTACAGACGCCCCACCTGGAGGACGCCAGGGTAATGGGCGTCCGCTACAGACTCGGCACGCGTGGTATTTATGAGGGAGTGTTAAGAGGAGAGACCGAACATTCTTAGCAGAATTCTTCTGCCTTTCTGAGAGACAGGGAGCAGCTGCCACCATTTCACAGGGTCTGTGCCCCGTCGCAGCTGCAGGGAGCCCCCAGCCCCGTCTGCAGCGCTCCAGCTCGGGTTTCCTGTGCCGTCAGCGGCTGGGGGGAAATGCCTTCCTTTGCTTTACCTGCTTCAGGTTACCTGAGCCATGGTTAACAGGCGGGGAGCAGTGGGGTACGGTGAGGTGGGGCGTGTGTGTGAGCCATGCTTAACAGGCGGGGAGCGGTGGGGTGTGTGTGTGAGCCATGTCTGTGTCTCTGTGTGTATGTGTGGCTCTTGTGGTGAAGATACTCGTGTGAGAAAGAGAGAGAATGTTTCAAACTGCCTTTGAACGGAGACTTTTAACAACTGTTTTCTCTGTTTTGGCCTGGGGCTGCACGCTGGAAAAGATAAAAGCGGTTCTTTCAGCTCAGCTTTAAATCCCAAGTGCACACACAGGCCTGTGCCACCACGGCCCCCTCCACGGCCCCCTCCACGGCCCTGGCTGATTTTCCCTCTTCTTTCTGGTTTTTCCATGTTCGCTGGATTTAGCAACTGTTGTTTTAGCTGTAATCAGAGGCCGAGTGTGGCCCGGCCGTCATCACATCTCAAGGTACTATGAGATCCCTCTGTCACTTGCCGGGCGCCAACATCGCCAGAGCACTTCCTAGGGAGCGTGTGAAAGGAAATCGGTGCCAGGCCCGTGCCGTAAATCAGGCTGCGCTGGGACCCCGCCCTCCCAAAGGCGACGCAATACTTGGGGCTCCCGAGGACGATAGAAATCCAACACCGGAGCGCGCACCTCTGCCCAGAGGTGGACTGGGAACGGGCCACGCATACGGTAACAATTAACAAGCATCCCCCTCCCCTCTCAAGGCCTAGAGTTGGGCGAGATGGATGGGCCTCGTAGGGGATGGGTCACTGGGACAGAAGGGAAGATAATGTTCAGGAAAGAATTTTCTGAAGATCATTGTAACATAAATGGACACCTACCAGCAACACACCTCAAAAGGAGAAGGGAAAAGGTGTTGATTTTATTTTATAGGTCAAACACGTACGAAACGACCATCACAGCTCCTGGCTGATCCTCACAACTCAGGGACGCTGTCGGAAAGGACTGACGTTGGGTGTTACAAACACCAAGGAATCATTTCCTAGACCAGCGGACCCCAACCTTTTGGTATCTGGGACCAGTTTCGTGGCAGACAGCTCTCTCTTTTAGCTAACTGCTCTGGCTTTGAAGCTCATGTCAAGTTTCTCCCTACGCTGCAGG
Source organism: Oryx dammah (assembly GCF_014754425.2). Classification (NCBI taxonomy): domain Eukaryota; kingdom Metazoa; phylum Chordata; class Mammalia; order Artiodactyla; family Bovidae; genus Oryx; species Oryx dammah. The sequence continues at coordinate 5,054,674 of NW_024070193.1, forward strand.
AAGCGCCCAGCTGTCATTTGGGGTTCAGGCCACTTTGGGAATGCGAAGGCTGTCAAATGTTTACTCCAGGATCTAACGACTCCCAGATGGCCATCTATAGTCCAGGTTCTGGCTAAGTCTGAGCGTCAAAGGAAACAGTGGTGACAAAACAGTGACTCGCAGGAAGACAGCACCTCCCCTGGGTTTTCACACAAACTCCGTGCTGCACTCAGCTCCGTCCCAGCACTACCTAACCAGCCGTGCCAGCTTCGTTCCCCCGCTTCCTCTCGCACACCCTCCCCCTTCGTGCACCCCACCTGCTATCTGAGCGAGACCCTCACCCCCACAGTCCTTCCCCTGCCTCCTCACCCCCACCCGGTCACCAGGGCCTGGACGTTCTACCCTCTCACGTCATCCACCTCTTTCCGGCCCTCTCTTAGCCAAGCCACTGTCCTCCTGGGCCAGTCCATCATCTCCAGTCTGTCCTGCACTCTGGGGTTGCTGTTCTGAAGCAGGGAGCTCATCACGTCACCCTGCTCAGAACCCTTCAGCCCCCCATAGCTTCCCATGTGACATCCCCATGTCGGCGTGGTGCAGCGGACCGAGGTCTGTGTGGCCCAGCCGTCCGGCCTCAGCCTCCCAGCCCAGCTCCGAGCTCTCCTGGGCCAAGTCACACATGGTTGGTCCTCCGCTGTCTCACCGAGTCTGGGTGGGCCTTTCCACGTGCAGTTTGGGGCCTGCAATGGTCTTCTGGCTTCCTTTCTGTTTGCAGCTCTTTCTGTCACGTCTCAGATGTGTCTCTTCCTGGAGAAGCCGCTGGAAGCCCCCGAGGCCAGTCCGTTCCCTCCTTGGACTTCTTCTGGCAGCGGAGGAAGAATCGCAGCTCCTCCTCCTCCTTGTGCGCTGGCTGTCTCCTTAGCCAGGCAGACGCCCTTAAGGACAGGCATGGCATCTATCTGTTCTCCACGGCCCTAAAAATCCTCTGTGCTCTGCCTACCTATCCAACCTGTCTCCACCCCGGCACCTGGCAACCACTGAACCTTTTACTGACTCCATACTTTTGCTTTCTGCAGACTGTAATATTGTTGAAATCATACAGTATATAGCTTTTGCAGACGGGCTTCTTTACTTAGTAATGTGCACTTAAGTTTCCTCCCTGTCTTTCTTTTATTGGGGGGGGGATGTATTTTTAAATGTTTCAGAATTCTTTACTGGAGTCTAGTTGCTTTGCAATGTTGTGTTAGTTTCTGCAAAATGAACAGGCCATCCAGATACACATATCCCCCACCTTCTGGACCTTCTTCCCATTCAGGGCCCCGCGGTGCCTTAGGCAGCGCTCCCTGTGCTCTACAGTATAGCCGTGCTAATTATTTTATGCCTACTATCAACGGTGCGTATGTATCAATGTGTCGACCCCAGCCTCCCAATTGCCCCCACCCGCCCCCTTCCTCCTCTGTTCTCTACGTGTGTCTCCATTTCTGCTCGGCACACAGGATCATCCATGCCATTTTTCTAGATTCCACACATGTGTTAACGTGTGATATCTGGTTTTCTCTGACTGACTTCACGGTGCAGGACACTCTCTAGCTCCATCCGCGTCTCTACAGATGCCCCGGTTTCACTCCTTTTTGGGGCCGAGTAAGAATCCATTGTATGTATGTGCTGCATCTTCATCTGTTCCTCTGTTGATGGACCTGTAGGTTGCTTCCATGTCCTGGCTCCGATAAGTGGCGCTGCTGTGGACACTGGGGTACGTGTATCTTTCTGAATTACAGTTTTCTCTGGGTGTATGCCCAGTAGTGGGACTGCTGGGTCATATGGCAGTTCTATTTTCAGTTTAAGGAACCTCCATACTATTCTCCGTAGTGGCTGTATCAGTTCACACTCCCACCGTGAGGTTCCCTTTTCTCCACACCTTCTTCAGCATGTATTATTTGAAGATTTTTTTCATGATGGCCATTCTGCAATCCCCATCAAATCACCAATGGTAATTTTTGCAGAACTAGAACAACATAATTTACAATTTGTATGTAACACAAAAGAGCCCAAATAGCCAAAGCAATCTTGAGAAAGAAAAAACAGAGCTGGAGGAATCAGGCTCCCTGACTTCAGACTATACTACAAAGCTACAGTCATCAAGATGGTATGGCACTGGCCCCAAAACTGAAATACAGATCAATGGAACAGGGTAGAAAGCACAAAGATAAATCCATGCACCTACGGTCACCTACACTATGACACAGGAGGCAAGAATACACAGTGGAAAAAAGTAGTGATGCTGGGAAACTGGATACCAGAGAGCTACATGAAAAAGAGCGAAGTTAGAACACTCTCTAACACCATACACAAAGTAAGCTCAAAATGGACTAAAGACCTGAATGTAAGGCCAGACAGTATAAAACTCTCAGAGGAAAACACAGGCAGAACAGTCTTTGACATAAATCGCAGCAACATCTTTTTTGACCCACTTCTTAGTGAAAATAAAAATAGAAATTAACAAATGGGACCTAATTAAACTTAAAAGTTTTTGCATTACAAAGAAAACATAAATGAAGTGGAAAGACAACCTTGAGAATGGGAGAAAGCCTTTGCAAACAAAGCAACCTGCGAAGGATTAGTCTCCCAAACACATGGTTTATGCCGCTCAATAGCAAATAAACAAACAACCCAATCAAAAGAAATGGGCAGAAAAAACCTACACAGGCATTTCTCCTCTGTGTCTTTTTCACGGCTTGATAGCTGACTCCTTTTAGCACTGACTAATACGCCACTATCTGGGGATGTACCACAGTCTGCTAACTCATTCGCCTAGTGAATGAAGGACGTCTTGGTGCCTCCAAGTTCTGTGGGGCTTTGTATGGACACAACTTTCAAAATCATCTGGGTAAACACCGAGGAGTGTGACTGCTGGATGGAGGACAAGAGCATGGCTAGTTTTGCAAGAAACTGCCAAACTGTCTTGGAAACTGCCACTCCCACCAGCAGTGAAGGACAGCTCCTGTCGTTCCACACCCTTGCCAGCATTGGGTGCTGTCAGTATTCTAGATCTGGGCCATCCTCATGGGTGGCGGAGGGCTTCCCTGGTGACTCAGTGGTAAAGAATCTGCCTGCCAATGCAGGAGACACTGGGGACACTGGTTCGATCCCCGGGTCGGGAAGATCCCTTAGAGCAGGAAATGGCAACCGTCTCCAGTATTCTTGCCTGGGAAATTGCACAGACAGAGGAGTCTGGCGGGCTGCGGCCCATGGGGTGGCAGAGAGTTGGACACGACTGAGCATGGCTGCTACACTATGTGGGTGTGTAACTGTATCTCATTACTGCTATAATCTACAATTCTCCCGTGACAGATGATGCGGGGGGTCTTTTCATGTGCTTCTTTGCCATGTGTATATTTTATTTGGTGAGGTGGGGTGTAGGGGGGAGTCATCTCAGAGCCCCAGCATCTGACAATGACTGGTTGGCACAGAGCCAGTGCTCAACAACATCAGCTTAGGAAGTACATCTTATGCTTAAAAGAAAGAAAAAGGAACTGTGAGCTATCCCCACAACACACACCCCTGTGCCTTTATTCTGGCCACAATCCACTGCAGGACCACAGTGCACAGCGGGCCACCCAGCCGTCAGGACACGTGAAGTTTCCCACGGCTGGCACTGCCCCATGCTGACTTCAAGACCCCACACCAACATTCTTTTGTTCAACCTCTCTTATGGCAAAGATGGTATTTAAGCATGGGTCAGGCTTCCCTGATAGATCAGTTGGTAAAGAATCTGCCTGCAATGCAGGAGAGCCTGGTTCGATTCCTGGGTTGGGCAGATCTACTGGAGGAGGGAAAGGTTACCTACTCCAGCTTTCTGTCCTAAAGAATTCCATGGGGTCGCAAAGAGTTGGGCATGACTGAGTGACTGTATTTAAGTACACAAGACAGTTTATTGTCTGATCTTTCATGAAGCTGTAAAATCTTCAAGCAGGAATACCATCACTTTATTATTTTTTCCATCACTTTAAAGAAATAATTATTTATGAAGCTTACATAGTCCCTTGGGCTGCAAGGAGATCAAACCAGTCAATCCTCAAAGAAATCAGTCCTGAATATTCATTGGAAGGACTGATGCTGAAGCTGAAGTTCCAATACTTAAGCCACCTGATGCGAAGAACTGACTCAGTGGAAAAGACCCTGATGCTAGGAAAGACTAAAGGCAGGAGGAGAAGGGGACAACAGAAGATGAGACGGTTGGATGGCACCACTGATTTAATGGATATGAGTTTGAGCAAGCTCTGGGAGATGGTAATAGACAGGGTGACGGACAGCCTGGTGTGCTGCAGTCCAAGGGGATGCAAAGAGTCGGATACAACCCAGTGACTAAACAAAAGAAGAATAAAAACCAACTGACTTTCTGGTGAATGAGTATTAACACACACGTGTCTCTGTGACTACCTCCACCACAATCTTGTTCACTTTCGATTCCCTCATGCAACTATAGTTAAGACGTTGAAGAAAACTGCACCGTGGACACTCAGAAAAGTGGCCTGTTGTAACGTGTATACATGAATTCAGATTAAAATGCAGTTTCTACCAAGTCCTCTCAGGAACGCTGACCAGAGGTACTTGGCTGTCTCTCTCACGGGGGGAGTCCTCTCCTCACCATTCCACCCGGACGTGCCAGCGCCCAGATCACACTCTCTCTCATGGGGGCTTCCCCAGAGCCTGCATCAACCTCTCGCCTCTCAGAACTCTCCACTGACGCCCTTAGTCCTTTACTGCTGAGCACCGCACATACACACGCACTCTGCCTAGTCGCCATGCCTGTTCAGTCTTTCTGCAGGACGCGGGCTCCGTATGTCTCCGTGTGGCTGGCCACGTGCTACGCCAGAGGCCTGAGGAATCCAATCCGCCCTGAGACTCTTAGAAGCAGAGTGGTTCGACATGCCCTACTCAGTCCCTTGTCTTGCCAGGGACAGAAACGCAGTGGCACTTTGGGAGCTTTAGTCATTTTGACAGCCAGTGGCTTTCACAGCAGAGAATGCCCTAGGTGCAGTCAGTACACGGGAGGTCAGTGCTAGAGACAAGAACAAGGGGCATTTTCTGCAGCAGGTGGTCCATCTCCAACCGCCCTCTCCTCCTGGGAAAATCACCGAGTCTCTTCTGTTGAAGGGATTATGAACTGGGCACAAGAAACCGCTACTGATCTGGAAACTGAGGGTAAAACAGGCATCCAAGGAAAAGACTATAAAGCCCATCTTTAAAGTTCATCTTGTCTCTCTTACCAGTTCTGAAATGGGAAGGGAAAGTTGCTCAGTCGTGCCTGACTTTCTGCGACCCCATGAACTGCAGCCCACCAGGCTCCTCTGTCTATGGGGATTCTCCAGGCCAGAATACTGGAGTGGGTAGCCTTTCCCTTCTCCAGGGGATCTTCCCAACCCAGGGATCAAACCCAGGTCTCCCGCGTTGCAGACAGATTCTCTACCAGCTGAGCCACAAGGGAAGCCCAAGAAGACTGGAGTGGGGAGCCTATCCCTTCTCTAGAGGGTCTTCCCGACCCAGGAGTTGAACGGGGGTCTCCTGCATTGCAGGCGGTTCTTTATCAGCTGAACTATGAGGGAAGCACAAAGCGGGCATAGCAACACTGTTGAGAGAGGCTGCCGAGGTTAAGTAAGACAGACCCTGTGAAGCACTAGACACGGGACGCGCTCGGTGCTTCTGAAAGAGGAGCTGTGACGTGTGCTCGTACTCTTACGCGCGCTGCTTTTCACAAGGCATTTAAAGCATTAATACATTGCCTCACTTGATCTTCTGTTATTCTGAGATGGAACATTAATCCCATGCCAAGGCAGAACCAAAGCTCAGAGCACCCCTGGTGACTTGGTTTTGTGGTCCCTTTGGCCAGACGGCAACGCCAGGCTCTGGGGCCTACGAACTCTGGGGTGGAGCTCCAAAATTGAAAACAGCCTCTTTACTTCCAGCACTTGGCCCAGGAAGGGAAATGGGGTCCAACACTTCGGGCTGGCTGAGGAGGTGGGGGTGGAAGAGTTGGGAGGGGGGCGCTGCAAGAGGCAAGCCGGCTGTAAGGTTAAGAAGACGCTCAAGGCCACTGGGTGGTGGAAGCCACAGATGCTGGCAAATGATCCGAGGGAGCTATGACTCCAGATGGCATTTTGCCAGCCGATTTAATGTCTACATGTTAAGCTATCAGTTCTACCCCCAAGCCTGGAAGCTGCGCTGCCAAGAACAGCATGGTCAGAAACACAAGTTGAAAGAGAGCAGAATCAGTTTTTGTTTCATGTGGAGAATGTGCTGTTTTCAGCATGAAAACCTGGGAAAAGGATGCAAAGAAAGGCAAGCTTCTCCCAGCTGACGGTGGAACTTACTGTGGTGGATGTGGGGGGCAGGGGGTTGGGGGGTGCCCACAAGGAGGGAAAAGAGCTCTTAAGGCCAAAATGTCCTGGAAGCCCTGACTAGACCCCACGACCTCTGGCTCACTTGGGGTGGGCATGCCAGGCTGGGGTAGGGAGAAAAGTAGGGGACCTCGGGGGAGGCAGTCTGGTTCATTAACTTGGTGCAGGGCTGAATGTACAAACGAGATAATACTGTAAAATAGATGTTCAGGCATGAAGTGGGGGGAAGTGATCTGCTTGAGAGCTGGCGGATGTCTATTTCAGACAAAGCAGCCAGACTCCAATGCTGGAGGCCTGATGCGCGGGATAGGTGCCATTCCTGGGCCGGATGAAAGATGATCCTGAAAGTGGCGGGGGGTGGGGGGTGGGGTGGAGAAGATATAAGATTTCAGGCAACTCTGCATCAGGCACGTACCTCCCTTCTGATTTCTGTGGAAGCCAGCTGGCTGGGGGGAGGGGAAAGGCAGGCAGGAAGAACCAAGAGATCTCCCCAGCAGTGGAGGGAAACAGGGGAAGTCAGAGGGAGGGGGAGACGTTCTAGGTTCAAAGAAATCAACTTAGAAAGCTTCCTTTACAAAAATAGCCCTTGCCCAATCCTAGCCTATTTATATCACCCGTCCAAGATTGCTATCGGGACCCGGGCCTGCATCACAAGACCCAGTGAATAACCGTCCCAAGCGTGGAGCGCTGGGTATCTGACACGGCGGTGGAGCAACGGAGTCAGGGACAACGTGAGCGCTGGCACCACCCAAGGCACTTGCAAGGGACCCCGCTTTACAGGAATAGACAGGTTCCTGAAAAGTTGGCCCCAAAGGGAACCCAACTAATGGGAGTCATATTTTCCTAGTGAAGCACAGTTTAAAACTAGAGATGGATTAGGGGAGGGGTGGCCAAACAAAAACAAAACAGCGATGACCCCAAGACGAAACAAAAGCCATCCTTCATACAGCAAACTTGAAAACGGCACTCGCTTACAAAGCCATTATAAATGCTCTTAAAACACACACGATTTGTTGGCAAACATATGCCCAGCGCCTCTGACACACAAGAGACTGTGCCAGGCTTTGGGGGGTGGAGCTCCAAAGACCCCAGTGCCTGCCTCTTGGGAGCTCGCTGGCAATCTGGGGCTATAAAGAAAGGGATACTAAATATCCACGTTATCTCCCCCTGGATGGAGACAAGGGGTGTGTGAGGGGTCGCCTGGCCCTTTAAGTGCTATCTGGCCTTGGAACAGCTCTGTCTCCATTCTGCCAGGAGAAGCCGACCAAGCTCGCCTCTAAATATGTCTTTTCAAACCCTCCGTTTATAAGTTAAACGCTGCTGGCCATGTGGTGCTGTGTCATAACTGCTATTTATTTAACTTGAGAAAAAGAAAAGAAAGAAGAAGAAACAAAAAATAACCATCTGGGCACTTTATAAATAAGAAGAGTTAGGGTACTTAATAGCTTTCTGAAACGTCAAAGGCCTCAACAACCCAAGGGGTTGTTATTCCAAACTTTAAAGGGCATTTGCTCAGGGATCTGTTTGTTTGGAAAAGGCCTGCCTCCTCCTACTCGACGCTCGCACATCCAACACTGGTCGCTGGTGACCAGAACAGACGCCTCACTTGTTATTAGCTCCACAGCTGCAGATCGAGGCATCCTGGCTTTGCGTTAAGCAAGGGACAGCACATTCCTGGCACCAACAAAAATGTCTCTGGGCTAACAGCGACAATGCTGCCAGCAGCCACCGCCATGTGACCAGGACTGGGGAACAGGGGCTCGAACTGTGCTACAGCCCCCAGACACTGCGTGCCCCAGGAGCTGCCACCACACCGGGGGCCTGTTAGTAGCAGTGAAACTCTTCCTGGCGTTTCTGACTTAGACCTGAAAGTGTACAGAATAAACAGTACACTTTTTTTTTTTTAAGAAACACTTTTTGTTTCATGATTATCAGTGGAGCGATGGCAGAGACTGCTGGTTCTCCTAAAATCGATTCTTTCTGCCTGTGATGCAGGAGACCCGGTTGGATCCCTGGGTCGGGAAGATCCCCTAGAGGAGGGCATGGCAACCCACTCCAGTATTCTTGCCTGGAGCATTCCATGAACAGAGGAGCCTGGCGGGCTACATACAGTCCATGGGGTCACAAGAGCAGGACACAACTGAGCGACTCACACTTTCACTTGTACAGATAGAATTCCTTGGTGGTTCTCCTAATATCCATTCTTTCCTTCTTCCTTTTACAGACAGGATTCCTCATGCTAGTTTTTCACTAGCAAGATACATGGCTGCCCTGGAGACTACATTTCCCAGCCTACCTTAAAAATGCAGAAGACCATGTGACTAACAGTTGGCCAATGCGAGACAAGGGCATGACCAACTTCCGGGTCATGCCCTTTAAAAGGGAAATCATTTGCCCTCAGCTTCCTCTCTTTCCCTCTTTCCATATTCTGGAGTGTGGACCTGGCAATGCCAAACCAGTTTTGACAAGACCTAGCAGGGTTTCTTAATTCTGAAGTCCACAGATGGCAAAGGGGTCTATTTACATAGAACTGTTGGTCTATAAACTTGGATGGGGAAAATGCTGTATAACTTTATTTTCACTAACTTCTTCTGAAGTTAATTAGTTCCTTCAATTATCAGATAGAGGGGAGAAACACAGAAGTATTAGCAAGATCCAGGACTCTGTCAGCAACATACATTTACAGATAACCTCATATCACATTATACTTGTTACAGATTATCGTAAAATATTATATAAACTCATCAATAACCTGAAATTATAGTTGTCATTATACTTGCCCCTAGATCATTTCTTGATGTCTTAACAAAGCAGATTCTGCTGTATTATGGGGCTTCCCAGGTGGTGCTAATGGTAAAGAATATGCCTGCCAATATAGGAGACGCAAGAGATGTGGGTTCAATCCCTGAGTAGGGAAGATCCCTGGAGGAGGGAACAGTAACAACCCACTCCGGGAGTCTTGCCTGGAGAATCCCATGGAAAGAGGAACCTAGCAGGCTACAGTCCACGAAGCCACTACATGAGCTTCTTTCATTTTTAAAATTACTTTGGTAATTGTATGCCAACACAATTGCTTTCCTTCATAATTCTATGTATTTTATCTTACACATTTAAAAACACGACTTTGTGAAGTGGTCTGTAGGCTTTGCCACACTCTCAGAGGGATTCAGGGCACACCAAAGCATGTCATGAAGCCTTACCTAGGGACTGGCAGAGTCTAGGCACCTGAGTTCCTGAGGACTATCTAAGGAACTCAGGCCCATGGATGACCTTTGCAGCAGAGCCACCCTTCAAGTTGGGAAGCACTCCTCTAGAGCAGGGCTGCCCAACAGAATGATCACAGAGATGTTCCATATGTGCTGTTCAATACAACAGCCTATAGTCAAGTAGCTAAAGAGCGCTTGAAAGGAGGCCAGTACAACTGAGGAACTAAATTTTATCTTATTTTAATTCATTTAAATGCAAACAGACACATGTACCTCGTGGCTGCCATACTGGATAACACAGCTCTAGACTGTTACATGAGAAAGAAACGTATTTCTGTCTGGCTTGAACTGTGACATTGTGGGGACTCCCTGTTACAGTACTATATTTAACCTATATCTCAACTAATAGACAAGTTCACCAGGAGTCAATAATAACAAATATACTAGGGACAGAAGGCACACGTGTAGACACAAACTCAACAGGTAAAGAAACTCACTAACTGAAACCAAGATTTACAATAAGAATCTTCTATTTACAAAGCATTCCCATGCACCTTATTTCAGCTGACACCGCCGACCACCCCGTGTTTATTACTGCACCTATCTTACTCTCAAAGGGTCAGGGGACTTTGTTGACATTACAGAGATGGTAGACCCAGATCCTCCTGCCACACCTCGCGCCTTCTGGCACTTCAAATGCCTCTAGATGGTAGCCCGCTGTCAGAAGTGGCCCAGCAGCTACAGAAGACCCACAGCCAGCACTTGGCCACCGCAGCCCACTCCTAGATGTCCATTTGCCTCTAGGGCATACACAGCTGCCAAGCCCTTTTTCTGGCCCTGTGAGCTTTGAGATGCTGCAGGCATCTGAATTTCCCAAATTCCTGGCAAACAGCCCATTTCCTTCGGCGTCTACTATCTTGCAAGGACTTCTGAGTTCTGGGAACGGTGGTTGAAATACTCTTCTCAAGCCCGGCAAAGGGCTTGGAAACGACACTGCCTTTTCAGCAAACCTTACTACCAGGGTCAATTCAACGACAGCTCACTTTCTTCCTTTTGAAATTAGTTCAAAGAACACTATTGTTTTAGACCAACAACCAAACATAGTAACAGGTTATAATTTTATCAGTTAACAAAAGGGCCAAGTCTTAAATTCTAAACAACAAAGACACCAAAATAAGAAAAGCCAGTACTGAGGTGTGACAACACACCCATCTATGCCCTAGCCTGTAGGACTCCCAAGTATCCTTCAGTCTGTTCACTCTCATGATCACTTCTTCCACATCACTTTGCCAACAAAGGTCCATACAGTCAAAGCTATGGTTTTTCCAGTAGTCATGTACAGATGTGAGAATTGGACTAAAGAAGGCTGAGCACTGAAGAATTGATGCTTTTGAACTATGGTGTTGGAAAAGACTCTTGAGAGTCCCTTGGACAGGAGATCAAACCAGTCAATCCTAAAGGAAATCAACCCTGAATATTCATCAGAAGGACTGATGCTGAAGCTGAAGCTCCAATACTTTGGCCTCCTGATGCGGAGAACTGACTTGCTGGAAAAGACCCTGACGCTCGGAAAGATTGGAGGCAAAGGGAGAAGGGGGAGACAGAGGATGAGATAGATAGCATCACCGACTCAATGGACATGAATCGGAGCAAACTCCAGGAGATGGTGAAGAACAGAGGAGCCTGGTGTGCTGCACTCCATGGGGTCACAAAGAGTCAGACATGACTTAGCAAGTGAACAACAACAACCACACTGTTTTATTCTTTTTAGAAAGTTTTCTTTTGATTACAAGTCATAAATATATATGAGCAAAGTTTAAAAAGCCAAATACTTCCAAGGCTTGTTACAAAAAGTAGCAGGCCTCCATCTTCTGGTCCCTGTGGTGTCACCTGGTACTATTCAAGTAATGTTTTACCTCTACATGTGAAAATAATAGGTCTACAATACTGGGACAGAAGAAATATATATTTGGTCACTCAGATGGCTGAAATATATTTCTCATACCTATTTGGTCTTCATCCACCGTTCCTGGTTCACAGCTCCCCCAAACCTTGGAATTTACCAAGTAAGGAGAGCAATGGGAGGATAAGGTTCTGAAAACTCTTGAGAACCAAAAAGGTGAAATGGGCATCTGTTTGCTCATAACAAGTCCCTTCCCACCGAGACTGGTTCGCATCAATAAGGTGACTTTCGGAAATCTCCTAAAGATGGGGTCCGGGGGCTGGCTGCCAGGAGAACTAACCACGAACAGAGGGCTGTAATTTTCAGTTCCACCCCCTGATTTCCAGCAGGGGGAAGGGGGCTGGAGGCTGAACCATTCACCGATGGCTAACGATTTAATCAGCCGTGCCTGTGTAATGAAGGCTCTGTGAGAGCGCAGGAGGAGGAGGCGTGGGCAGCTTCCGCGGTTGGTACACCAGACTGCCTCCATGTGCCACTGCCGGGCCCCAAGCTCCACAAGGACACAGCTCCTTTGTTTAGGACCTCGTGCTATGTATCTCTTCATCTGGCTGTTGATTCATACCCTTTTAATAACCTTTGTAATAAACTGGTAAGCTAGCAAGCTGGTTTCCTGAGTCCTGTGAGCAGCTCTAGCAAATTAATTGAGCCCAAGGAGGGTGTTGTGGAGACCGCCGATCTGCGGCCAGTGAGAAGTGGGCTTGGGCCTGGCATCTGAAGCGGAGGGCAGTCTTATGCGTGCGAGCATGCTCAGTTGTGTCCAACTGTTTGTGACCCCAGGGACTGTAGCCCCCCAGGCTCCTCTGTCCATGGGACTTCCCAGGCAAGAATACTGAAGCAGGTTGCCATTTCCTCCTCCAGGGGATCTTCCTGAGCCAGGGATCGAACCCTCGGTCTTCTGCACTGGCAGGCAGATTCTCCACCTCTGTACCAACCTGACCAAATCCTTAACCTGTGTATCATGAGAACTGAGTTAACTGCAGGACATGCAGTGGGCAGTGGAGAATTGCTTAGTGTGGGGAAACTATCAGCCCGCATTAGTATTGGGCACAAAACCTGTATTGTCTGTATCGCTATTTCTTGGCTTCTTGATGTTTTTTTTTTACGTTTAAGCATTGTTGTTCAGTCCCTAAGTCATGTCCGATTCTTTGCAACTCTATTTCTCTTTTTGGTAAATGAGGATTTAGCTCTCTTCTGCTCTTAAGCACTCCCTTACCCCTGTGATCACAAACCCTTACCTTCCTGTCCTCTCATTCTTACAGCATAATTATAATTCTGATGAGATCAATATCTCATTGCTACATCTAGGTGAACCGTGTAATACGGTAGGATTACTTTTTTTTTCCTTCTACATCACTGTTTTCTCTAGAGTTAACAACTGTCTTTTCTATTTGTTTGTTTCACTTTGTTCATAAGTGCTTATCCACAATTTAATCCCCAACTGTCTGCCAATTATCTAAATCCCTATATGCTCAGACACATTTAGGTATGCAAGTGATTCCATTTCCTTAACAAAATCTGTGCTGGAGCCTTGAAACTGATCTGGTCTGTTCTAGCTGCCCTCAATGCTTCAGGCACGGCTGTCATCCCGAGCCTTCCCTTCACCTTTACGCTGAGGATTCTGTTCACTCTCTCCTGCCTGCCCACTCTCCTCCTTACTCTCTATATTCCAAGTCTTCTTCTTCCTGGGTTTACGCCTTTGTTTTTCTGGAGTTCATCCTTCAGTGGTCTCCTCAGAAAGGGTAAACGGAAGGTAAAGTTTTCTAGATCTTAAAGTGAAAGTGAAGTTGCTCAGTCGTGTCTGACTCTTTGTGACCTGTGGACTGTAGCCCACCAAGCTCCTCCGTCCATGGGACTCTCCAGGCAAGAATACTGGAGTGGGTTACCATTTCCTTCTCCAGGGGATCTTCCTGACCCAGGGATCGAACCCAGGTCTCCCACATTGCAGGCAGAAATACAGTCTCTCAGAAAACCTCCTACAGTGACAGAGAACTTCAGATCCAAGTACTAACATCAAAGATTTCAAGGGAGGAAAGGAAGCCAGGTTGAAAGAAGAAGGGGGAGGAGGCGGGAGGGGGGGGGGCAAAAGGGGTGGCCTTACAGACGTCTCCTGCCACCTGCAGATGCCCAGGCGTTACGGGACTTTTCCCTGGGCCTCCAGAGAAGGGAGGACTGGAACTCGGCCCGACCAGAAATCAGAACCAGACCAGAACCAGAACTCGAGTTCTCTGCCAAGAGGAGGTGGTTAGTCTCCAATCCTCAGCTCAGGCTAAGATTCTAGATCTTAGGCATTTGCAAATATCTTTAATTTACCTTCACACTCAATTAACAATTTGGCAGGATATAGGATTGTAGGTTAGAAATAATTCTCCTTCATGGTTTGAAAACACTGGACCAGTAACCTCTGGTTTCCATTGTAGTTGCTGAGGAGGCAAAAACTACTCAGATTTTTAAAATTCTTTATATGTGACCTTTTCTTTCTTTAAACTGTACATATTTTTTTGACCCAACTGTTCTGAAATTTCACTATGATGGGCCTTGGGGTTGCTCTCTGCTCTGGGCAGTCAGTTGGCTTCCAGTCAAGATGCTGTGTCTCTCAATTTTCAGAAATTTTATTTAATTCTTTATTTCTTTCTTCTGGTCTGTTTCCTCTTTCCTTCTGGAACCTCTATTACTCAGATTTTGGCCCTCCTGGCCTGATTCACTAATTTGCGTCCCTATTTTCCATTTCTTTCTCCTTTTGTTTTAACTTCTGGAATATATTCTGAATTTCATTATCAAATTCTTCTATTGAGTTTTAAGCTTATATTTTTAATTTCTGAGAGCTTTTTAAAATTATCTGAATATCCATTTTTATAACTTTTTATTCTTCTTTCATATAGTACCTCTTTTATTGCGTGGAAAACCTAAATGACAGTGGGATTTTTAGTAATACATAAAGTCATCATCCTGAGGCATACTGCATCTCCTTCTGACTTAGTCTCTGTCTTTCAGGTCAGATGGCAAGGAACACTTGGCTTGTGCTTCTGCTTAAGGAGATACTCAGTGTGGAGCCCACCACGGACCTCACCATAGGGCCATCTGGCTGAGCTGTCTGTCATGTCACAGAGCTCCTTACGTTTTCTGTTTAGTGCTGCTCAGATTCCCAAAAGAAACATCACCCATGCTCCTGTCTGGAAGGTGTTTAAACGGGAGGACCCTGGAGTGGGATCCCAGGGGGGGGGGGGGGGTCTGGCCTCTCTGTATTTGATGTGTGAATGTTCATTTAACCCCATCTTTGCAGTGATACATCCTATTTTCAACTTGGATTGAGGCATGCTAGTCTAGAAATCTTGTTTTACTCTGACCAGACAGTAAACTTTCAGTTTCTTAAACAAAGTTGTCCAGAGCTAGGGTGCCTACCATGAGGCAGACTCGGATTCAATCTTTGGGTCGGGAAGATTTCCTGGAGAAGGAAATGGCAACCCACTCCAGTACTCTTGCCTGGAAAATCCCATGGATGGAGGAACCTGGTGGGCTACAGTCCATGGGGTCACAAAGAGTCAGACACGACTGAGCGACTTCACTTTCACTTTTCAGGGTGGGGATCTAACTGCTTCTTCAGACAGACCTGCAACTCACTCTCCTGTTTTAAGTCTCTTGTTTACTTTTCTTTCAGATGTGTCTGCTGTCCCCATATCCTGTCTCTGGGGGGTTCTGAGGGAAATACTGGCTTCCTCTATTGGCTGGCTGGCTTAGAACTTAACCTTCTTGTTGTCCATCTGTTTTGGTCAGTTCAGGCTGCTATGTCAAAAACACTATGGATCTGGGGGCTTCCCTGGTGGCTTAGTGGTAAAGAATTCGCCTGCTAACGTGGGAGACATGGGTTCAATCCCTGGGCCGGAAAGATTCCACATGCCGCAGAGCAATGGAGCCCATGCCCCACAACTACTGAGCAAGTGCCCTAGAGACTGTGCTTCTCGACGAGAGGAGTCGCCGCAATGAGAAGCCCTCGCACGGCAGCCAGACAGGAGCCCCCGCTGGCCGCTACTAGAGAAATGCCCGCACAGCAACAAAGACCCAGCACAGTCAGAGGGAAAACAAAAACAAGAAACTACAGATATGGGGGCTTAACCAACAAACATTTATTTCTCATAGACCTAGGGGCTGCGAAATCCAAGATCAAAGTGCCAGCAAACTTGATGTCTGGTGACAGCCTGCTTCCCCCTTTTCACTTTGTCCTCACATGTAGAACGTGCAAAGGAACCTTCTGGGGTGCTCCTTTAGAAGGGACTAAGCCCATTTGTGAAAGCCTCACCCTCATGACCTAATCACCTCCGAAAGGCCCCACCTCCAAATACTGTCACGCTGGGGGCTGCGTTATAACATCAATTCTGGGAGGACAGTCTGTCTATAGCACTGTCTTTCCAGATTCCAAATTATTTCCTGCTGGTGTTTCCTCTTCCATATCTCTGCAGGTTTTAAAAGACTCCTTTTACTGTGATTTTAGGAAGTTATAGGAGGAATAATTTAAAAAAATGAATATGCTTCATCAACTTTTTTTAGTATTCACATGATTCATGTTTCAGAAGGAAAAAAGCATATATAGTTATGTCTCCCTCCCACTCTTAGGGACCAGCCACCCAAGAGTCCCCTCTTAGGAAGAAACCAATGTTACTGATTCCTGGTGTCCTTCCAGCCTACTTTTATCATTTTAGATCCTGTTCTATATTATCAGCATAATAGGTATCACTTTAGACTCTGCCTTGTTACTCAAGTACTTTTCACAATACACTAAGAACTTCTTGAGGAAAAAAATATAACAAGTCTAGCTCCTTGGGGGAGGATTAGAACAATGATGAAGTTTATCTTTATAGTTCCTTCCAGTTTATATACATTCTTCCCCCTTTTATGGCCCAGTTCACTACCTCTGACAATAAGAAGCAATCACAAAAGCTTCTCCCCAGCTATCATTAAACTAGCTCTACAAGAAAGGACCTGATTAATTGTTGTTACGTGAATGACTAATACAGCCTACTCTGCCAATCTTCCCCAAAGTGGCCAAATTTTCAGAGGAGATAAAACGTAAGGGGAAAAGAATCAAACTCCCAGCAGCTGCCATTTCGAAACCTGCCCAAGACAACAAGTCAGTTTTGCCAAGACGTGCTGTTACCAGGACTATGCTTACCAGGAAAGTAAGGTTAAGTCAGAGTGTACTCTCAATACTAGACAATTTTAAGCCAATCAAATGCCAAAGAGGCTATCTCTTAATATTGTGAGCAACAAAGCTCAATAGGCTAATTTAAACTTTCATGTTGTTACTGTTGCTATTTAGTTGCTAAGTCATGTCTGACTCTTTTGCAACCTCATGGACCGTTGCCTGCCAGGCTCCTCTGTCCACGGGATTTCCCAGGCAAGAATACTGGAGTGGGTTGCCATTTCCTCCTCCAAGGGATCTTCTTGACCCAGAATCACACCTGCATCTCCTTCACTGCAGTAGAATTCTCTGCCACTGCACCACCTGGGAAGTGTTTTAAACTTTCTTACATTAATGCTAAATAATAGTCATTTTCCATGTAAATGATAATGGGAAACAGTATTGAATAACAAAATTACCTTAAAGTAAAATTAAATAAAAACAATCCACAGATCATGCCTTTCAAAATGAGTATAAAGACATATACCCCAAACCAAGAAGCAAAATGCTGACTTCCAGCTCAACTATAATAAAGTAGATGGTATCAGACTTACTTTCTTGCCATAATAAAAACTCAACAAATACATAAAATAATTGTTACCAGACTCAGAGAGCAATCAACACAGGACCAGCAGAGAGTGATGGTTTTGATGGAGGGACAAGGCAAAAGGTAAAGTTTGATGCTGTTAAGGAGGCTGGGATTTGGAGAGCAGGGATGCATGAAACTTAGAAAACGAACCCAGAAATCTGCATGGAAACTTCCCTTGATCCTTGGTTCACTTGGGCTGCAAAGTGAAGGGTGAGACCCCTAAAAATCTCAGAGAAAGTACATGCTGGGAAGCTGAGACAGAGTGAAAATGCCAAAAGTACTGGAGAGATGCTGGGTTCTGGCCCAAGTCAGAGTGGAAGACGCAGGTGAATACACCAGACATTTATTCAGACCTCCTATAAGACTATCAACCATACTGAATATTTAAGGGGACGTTAAAATAGATCTGCCCTAACAAGCAGAGCTTTATAGAACTAAAGTGAACTTCCAGTAACTTAGAAGTTATTAGAACAAATTTAACAACTGTCTGAACAAATTTAACAACTCTTTAGAATACTATAACTTAATCTAGAGTATACCTATTATTTACATTGTGTGACATATACTAAAAAATTACTAAGTATACTCCCTGCCCAAAAAAAAAAAAAAAACCTATAAAAACTGATCAATAATCAAGACATAATTCAGTGATCAGAAGTAGATTGGAGATAATCCAGATATTTGATTTAGCAGACAAGGACCTCAAAATAACATAATTAATATATTAAAAAAAGATAGAAAAGCTGGATGAAAAGATAGAATATTTGAACTGAGAATTTACCAAAAAAATCCTTTCCAGAACTTCCTAAAACAATAACTGAAATTAAGAACTCACTGAATGAATTAAAAGTGGACTGGATATAGCAGCAGATAGGAATAGTGAGCCAGTAGATGACTCAGTATTAAGTATCCAAAATAAAGCACAAAGAAAAAAAAAATTACAACTGCATCTACAAGAAAACCTTACACTCTGAAAACTATAGGACACTGATGAAAGGAAACTGAAGACATCACAGAGAAATGGAAAGACACCATGCTCATAGACTGGAAGAATTAATATTCTCAGAATTTCATTACTACCTACAGCAATCTACAGGTTCAGTCTGGTCCCTATCAAAATAGCCATGGCATTTTACATAGAAGTAGAACAAATAATCCAAAAATTTGTATGAAACTACAAAAGACCCCAAAATAACTAAAGCATTCTTGAGAAAAAAGAACAAAGCTGGGAGTATCCCACTCGCTGACTTCAAACTACACCACGAAGCTACAGGAACGCTGTGCTCTGCACTGGCACAAATACAGACGCAAAGGTCAGGAGAATATGATACAGAGCCCAGATATAAACCCATGCACGTATGGCCAATTAATCTACAGCGAAGGAGGCAAGAACATAAAATGTGGAAAGGAAAGTTTCTTCAATAAATGGTGCTGGGAAAACAGCACAGTTACATGTAGTGAATGAAACTATACCACTGCTTACACCACATAAAAAATAAAGTCAAAATGGATTAAAGATTTAAATATAAGACCTGAAACCATAAACTCCTAGAAGAAAACAGGCTGTATTATCTCTAACATTGTTTTCTTTTAGCAATATATTTTTGAATCTATCTTCTTAGGCAAGGGAAATAAGCAAAAATAAACAAGTAGGACAATAAAAAACTAAAAAGCTTCTCTATAGCAAAATAAACCATCAACAAACCAAAAAGGTAACCTACTGAACAGGAGAAAGCATTTGTAAAGCAGATGTCTGATAAGGGGTTAATATCCAAAATAACTCATACAACTTCAATGTAAAGTATACAAACTATCTGATTAAAAAATAGACCTGAATAGATTGTTTTCCAAAGACACAGAAATGGCCAGCAGACACATGAAAAGATTCTCAACGTCACTAATCATCAGGGAAACGCTGATCAACATCACAATGAGATACGACCTCATGCCAGTGAGAACGGCTATCAAAAAGACAAGAAACAACAAGCGTGGTGAGAAGGTAGAGAAAAGGAAACTCTCATGCACTGTTAGTGGAAATGTAAATTGATACAGTATGGAAAACAGTATGGAGGTTTCTCAAAAAATTAAAAATAGAACTATTATCCAATCCAGAAATCCCACTTCTGGATACTTATCCAAAGAAAACAAAACACTAATTCAAAAAGATACACGTATTCCCTATATTCATTGCAGCGTTAATCACAATAGACAGGATATGGAAGCAACCTAAGTATCCATCAGCAGACAAATGGATCAAGAAGAGGTGGTACACACACAGACACACACAACGGAATATTTCTCAGGTATAAAAACGAGTGAAATTTTGCCATGTGTGACAACATGGATGGACGGAGGGGATATTAGGATAAGTGAAACAAGTTAGAAAGAGTACAAAAAATACTGTATGTTTTGGCTTATATTTGGAATCTGGGGAAAAAAGCAAATAAAACAAAATAGATTCATAGATACAGAGAACAATCTAGCAGTTGCCAGAGGTGGGGGGTGGGAAGACAGAAAAAAGTAAGTGAAAGGGATTAAGAGGTACAAACTACCAGTTATAACTAAATCACGAAGATGTCAAGTACAGCACAGGGAAAATAATCAAAAATATTGTAATAACTCTGTATGGTGTACAATGTATAAAAATATTAAATCACTATGCTGTACGCCTGAAAGTAATATAATATTGCAAGTCAACAATACTTCAATTAAAAAACTATATGTATTTGAATTTTATCATATACATTTTATGTTATAATCTTTTTTAAAAAAATATTCATTATCATGTTTTAAGCAAATAGCTAGCTATGCTAAAATATGGAAATTTTATACCCTTCAAAGCCAGAAGAATGTGAAACTGATCAAAATGCAACAGTGATAATAAAATCAATTAGTAGCATCTACTTTTCATTGGATAACACATGAAATAAGTGATACAAAAAATGAATTGTTTTGCTAAGAATTTTTAAGATTGACTTTATTATTTTAATACTGTACTGATATAATATTATAATTGTTTTTGAGCATATTATATTTGAATAAGCCACAGTAAAATGTCAACCATTAAAAAAAGAAAGTAATATCGATTTGAGGCATGATCAAATGATCTAACATTTATGTAAGTAGACTTATATACAAGAAGAGAGAGAATAAGAAAGAAACCAAACTTGAAAAAATAATGGCAAATAATATTCCAAGCCTGAAGAAACATCTACTCCACAGATTCAAGCTTAGTGATCCTCAGGCAAGATAAATTAAAAGAGAACCAAACCGAGGGACACTACTAAGTGATAAAAATTTTAGCAAAGATAAAAATTCTGTACCCAAGGAGAATGTCCTTTAAAAAGGAATGCAAATTAAAGATCCTTTCAGAAAAACAAAAGCAGTATTCATCATTTCTTGCAGAGAACTGTTCTACAAGTAATACTACAGGGTATTTAATATGGTGAATATATTGCAGGCACTTCTTCAGGCTCAGAGGTAAGTGATCTGATATGGAAGGATACAATTACAAGAAGCAATCATCAGCTCTAAATGGTAAATATGTAGATGAACATAAAGACTATTGATTGATGAAAGCAACAATGATAAAGCCTTGTGGGTTTTATTACTTACAGAGAAATAGAATATTTGGCAATTATGGCAAAAGAAACCTGGTGAAAAGTAAACAAAACACAGTAGTTCAAGTTGCTTGCACTGTTTGAAAGGTGGTAAGTGAAGTCGCTCAGTCATGTCCGACGCTTGATTCCGTGGATGGTA
Source organism: Oryx dammah (assembly GCF_014754425.2). NCBI lineage: Eukaryota > Metazoa > Chordata > Mammalia > Artiodactyla > Bovidae > Oryx > Oryx dammah. Next base: position 5,075,738 of record NW_024070193.1, read on the forward strand.
GCCCACCAGGCTCCTTCATCCATGGGATGCTCCAGGCAAGAATACTGGAGTGGGTTGCCATTTCCTTCTCCAGGGGATCTTCCCGACCCAGGGATCCAACCCGGGTCTCCCACATTGGAGGCAGACGCTTTAACCTCTGAGAAAGACAGTAAAGTAAACTGCAATAGAGTAATTTGGAAATTTCTACAATAACCAGTAAAAGATTGATATCTAAAAGGTATAATAAAAATGTCAACAGATAAGATAAAATAGAATTTTAAAATTCATGTCTAGTTAAAATGAAGCCAGAGAAAAAGGAATAAGGGAAGAAAATATAGAATGAACAAATATAAAAGAAACGACAAGAAAATTACACCCAATTATAGTAGCAATTACATTAAGTGGTAACAGAGTAAACAACCTAATTAAAATAAACAATTGCAACTAAAAATACACATTAAATACAGAGACAAGTTGAAAGTAAATGATTTATACCATGCAAACAGGTTTTGTTGTTATGTAAGTATTAGATAAATAGATGTTTAAGTAAGAGGTATTATGAGAAACAACTGGAAACATTTCTTAATAATTAAAGGGTCAATGAAACCAAAAGGTATCACTATCTAAATACGCATGCATCAAACAATACAGCTTTGAAAGAAATAAAACAAAGTTGAGAATTAAAAAAAACAGATATAGATAAATTTACAGTCTGGAGATTGTAACACACCTCTCTAACTAACAGAGTAAGACATGAGAACTCAGTAAGGGGATACAGAGGATGTGAAATGACTAATCAACTTGAGATGTAATTTACATACATAGTATACTATATGCAAAATGGCAGAATTTAGATTCTTTTCAAGTACAGATGGCACATTTACCAAAGTAGATTATAGTCTTATTCGTAAAGTATATCTCAACAAATCTCAAAAGATTAAAATCAATGTTTTCTGATCACTGTGAATCAAATGCATTAAACGAATGAATGAAAGTGTAACAACAGAAAGAGGAGAAAATGTCCAAATGACTGGGTATTAAGCAACACACTTCCAAGAAACTCACAAGTCAAATACGAAGTCAATGAATAACAGCGAAACTAGGATATATCAAAACTTGTGGGGCGCAACGAAGCAGTACTGAGAGGGAAATTTATAGCTTTATGTGCAATGCATAAAGTAGAAGAGAAGAAAGTTTAAAAATATGTATTGCCAAATTTCAAATTTCTCATCATTTGGGGAGTTTTTAGTCTAATAATCTCATAGAAGAATATGCTGGAAGACTAAATGCAGAAAGTAGCCTGAACACATAGCCACTTTTAAATCACTTGAAAACATATAATTTCTAAAAGAAAAAATTCTTAAAATCACTAAAATAAAATGGGCTGCTTTCAGAAAACTAAAAAAAAACCTATGGTCTGACTTCTAATACACGAAACTAGAAAAAGGATCAAACTGAAAAAGGAAGGTAAATATAAATATAGGAGCAGAAATCAACAGGAGAACACAGAAGTAACAGAAAATGAAGACCAAAAGAGTTTATTCTAAAATATTTTACTAATTCAACAGAGTTGCAGGGCACAAAATCAATACCCCAGAACTAGCAGCATTTCCATATACTAAAAATGAATAATCCAAAAAGAAAATTAAGAAAACAATTTCATTTACAGTATCATTAAAAAAATACTAAGGAATAAATTTAATCAAGGCAGTGAAAGACCTGCTCTACAATGAAAACTACAAAATATGTTGCTGAAAAAAGTAAAGATATAAAATTCATCATATTGTATACTTAAAGTAAGTGAATTTTATTGCATGCTAATTGTACCTCAAAATAGAAATGTTCAATTATATATGTTCAAATATATCTTAATGAAGATATATCAATGAACTCAATGAAGATATATCTTAAAAGATGTAAAAATTGGGAAAGTAGAAATTAGTCTGTATTCACACATGACAAATTGCAAACACTGAAAATCTAACAGAACTGACAAATAACTAGAATATATAAGTGAATTTGGTAAAGATTGCTGGATACTAAGTCAACATGCAAAAATTAACTGTCCTTCTATATTCCTGCAACAAACAACAGGGATATGAATTTTTAAAAGTGCTATATATAAGAGCATCTTTTCTGTTGTAATTAACAGCAGTTCTCATTTAACAAGCACATATCATCTTGCCAGATACTGTACAAAACCCTTTACACATGTGGCTTTCTTTACTGAATCTCCAAACAACTTCATTTTACAGATGAGTTAACAGAGCCCTAGAGGTGTGGGCCTTGACCAAGATTATGTAGCTCACAAGCAGCAGTCAGGCCTGGGGTTCAGGTTTATATGACGGACAAAGCCCATAGTCTTCTGATGTAAGCATCCAGCACAAGGATCAAACCCAGATCTGCAGCGCTGCTGGCAGATTCTTCACCATCTGAGCTGCCAGGGAAGTCCTCTGATATAAGGAAGTATACACATAAGACAAAGGGACAGATGTGAAGAAGGAAGACTCACAGAAGACATTACTTCAAGGCTACCTTCTCTGTTTTCTCCTCTCTATTCCCCCAGCCCTTCTCTACATTTCTCTTCTGAGACTCTCTTGTTAGATCGAGAAATGTCTGTAACTCCAAGTAACTGGCACAATACCTGATACACAGTTGAGACTGAATAAAAAGTTAGCTCAATAAATGGACTCAGCCACAATTCATGTTTTTTAACAATCCATGTGTTTAAAATTGTGACGTTTTTCTGGGTGGCTGCACCACTTCACAGGGGACAAATAACTCGAGAGAGTTGCAGCTGTGCTGCGTCTTCATACCACTTGCTATTGTCTTTTACTGTATCCATCCGGGTCGGTGTGCAATGGTTTCTCACTGTGGCTTTGATTTCCACCTCCCTAATGACCAACGGTGTTGGGTATCTGAAAAGGTGCTTCCTGACCATTGGTGTATCTTCTCTGAAAAAATATATTCAAATCATTTACTTCTATTCTACTCAAGTTTTTATTGGTAAGTTGTAAGATTTATACAACTTATATTCATTGGAAGGACTGATGCTGATGCTGAAGCTCCAATACTTGGGCCACCTGATGCAAAGAACTGACTCAATGGAAAACATCCTGATGCTGGGAAAAGATTGATGGCGGGAGGAGAAGGGGACGACAGAGGATGAGATGGCTAGATGGCATAAGTGACTCAATGAGTTATTAGTAAACTTTGAGTTTGAGTAAACTCCGGGAGTTGGTGATGGACAGGGAAGTCTGGCGTGCTACAGTCCATGGGTATGCAAAGAGTCAGACATGAATGAGCAATTGAACAGAACTGAACTGAAAGTTTATACATTATGGATTTGGGGCCCTAATCAGACAGATAAATGATTTACAAATACTTTTTTCCCATGCTGTGGGCTGTCTTTTCACATTCTTAATGATGCTCGTCAAAGACCAAATATTTTAATTTTGATACAGTCCAATTGATTTATTCTTGTCCTTTGTTTCTTCTGCTTTGGTGCCATATGTAGAAATGACTGCCTAATCCAAGGTCATGATTTACACCTATGTTTTATAGCTCTATGTTTTTTAGTTCTTACATTAAGATCAATATAAAGTTAATTTTTGTATATGGTATGAAGTAAGGGTCCAACTTCATTCTTTTGCATGGGGATATCCAGTTTTCCCAGTATCATTTGTTGAAAAGACAACTTATCATCCATTATATTGTCTTACAATTCTGTCAAAAATCAGTTGATCACAAATGTATGGGATTATTTCTGGACTCTCAATTCTAATCTATTGATCTACATATCTGTTAGTACCACAGGCTGAAGGTGAAGCTCCAATACTTTGGCGACCTGATGCCGAAGAGCCAACTCATTAGAAAAGACCCTGATGCCAGGAAAAATTGAAGGCAGGAGGAGAAGGGGAAAACAGAGGACAAGATGGTTGGATGGCATCATTGACTCAATGGGCATGAGTTTAAGCAAGCTCTGGGAGATGGGAAGGAACAGGGAAGACTGGTGTGCTGCAGATCATGGGGTCATAAAGAGTCACACATGACTGAGCAACTGAACAATACAACAAATGTCAGTTATTAATACTATCGCATTGTAATAAGTTTTGAAATGAGGAGGTGTGAGACCTCCAACTTTCTTTTAACCATTCTGAGTCCCTGCATTTTTTTATGATTTTAAAAACCAGGTGTCAATTTCTGTTTGAAAAAAAAAGGCAGCTGAAATTTTAATAGAGAATATGTTGAATTTGTAGATCAATTTAGGGGGCACTGCCACTTTAATAATATTAATTATTCCAATCTATGAACAAGAGATATCCATGGATGCTACTTACTTATGCCTTAAGTTCTTTCAATAGTATTTTATAGTTTTTAGTATACAAAGCTTATACTACCTTTGTTAAATTTATTATGACATTGCATTCTTTTTTGATGCTACTGCATATTGAATTAGTTATTAAATTTCATTTTTAGATTGTTCATGGTAAGTGTATAGAATCAGAATTAAGCTTTGTATATTTGCCCTGTATCCTGCAACTCTGCTGAACTTGTTTGTTAATTCTAATACTCACTATGTGGGTCCTTAGGATAGTCTAGATAATATTATGAACAGGGACAGTTTTACTCTTTCTTTCCAATATGGATAATTTTTGTTTCTTCTTCTTGCCTGACTGCCCTGGGCCTCTGTCCTTTGGATGTGACTTGTTAGTTCCGAGAGTTTAATTTATGTTTTCTGGCAGAGAATATCACTCTAGATCTATAGTTATTTCTCCAGAAGCTCTACTGTTTATAGAGCTTTTGTTTGTTTGTTTTTTTGGCTGCACAGCATAGCCTGTGGGATCTTAGTTCCCCGACCAGGGATCAAACTTATGCCCCCTGCAGTAGAAGTGTGAATGTTAACCACTGGACCATCCGGGGAGTCCCTGTCTAGAGATGTTTAAGATGGATTACCTTCTCTGGCATTACATCTCTACAATGGAGAGGGAACCCTGACATTCAAGACCATCCAACTAGCTGTGATCCATGATCAGCAAATTACTTGACTTTAACTTGGCTTTCTACGGAGAATGCGCCAACCAGAGGATTTTGATGAAAAGACTATCCCAGTTCTGTTATTCTCCAGTAAGTTCATATATATCAGCTCTGGATACTCTGCAAAAACCATGTTTCCAGGCCTTCATAATTGAGAGTCAGACCTTGATCCATGCCTGAAACTGCCCAGCTTGAAACCAAGCTGAGCAGTCAGTTGGCAGCCTGAGAAACCTCTCTCTCGTCACGTCTGTAACACAGCTGGATTCTTCAAGGGCAGAGAAGCAGCTGAAGCAGGCGCCCAAAAGGCGTCCTCTCATGTTCCTTCTGTCCCCCTTCTATAGATTAATGCCAGTTCAAGCAACACCCCTCTTCAGAGTTCACTGGCTCTCTGTATTAGCTCTGAGAAAATAAGAGAAGTGAAAGGCAAAGGAAAAGGAAAGACACCCATCTGAATGCAGAGTTCCAAAGAATAGCAAGGAGAGATAAGAAAGCCTTCCTAAGCTATCAATGCAAAGAAATAGAGGAAAACAATAGAATGGGAAAGACTAGAGATCTCTTTAAGGAAGTTAGAGATGCCAAGGGAACATTTCATGCAAAGGTGGGCACAATAAAGGACAGAAACGATATGGACCTAACAGAAGAAGAAGAAATTAAGAAGAGGTGGCAAGAATATACAGAAGGACTATACAAAAAATATCTTAATGACTCAGATAACCACGATGGTGTGATCACTTACTTAGAGCCAGACATCCTGGAGTTCGAAGTCAAATTGACCTTAGGAAGCACCACAATGAACAAAGCTAGTGGAGGTGATGAAATTTCAGCTGAGCTATTTCAAATCCTAAAAGATGATGCTATTAAAGTGCTGCACTCAGTATACCAGCAAATTTGGAAAACTCAGCAGTGGCCACAGGACTGGAAAAGGTCAGTTTACATTCCAATCCCAAAGAAAGTGAAGTTGCTCAGTGGTGTCCGACTCTTTGCAACCCCATGGACTGTAGCCTACCAGACTCCTCTGTCCATGGGATTTTCCAGGCAAGAGTACTTGAGTGGCTTGCCATTTCTTTCTCCAGGAGAGCTTCCCAACCCAGGGACTGAACCCGGGTCTCCTGCATTGTAGGCAGACGCTTTACCATCTGAGCCACCAGGGAAGCGAATGTCAAAGAATGTTCAAACTACCACACAATTACATTCATTTCACATGCTAGCAAAGTAATGCTCAAAATTCTCGAAGCTAGGCTTCAACAGTATGTGAACTGAGAACTTTCAGATGTTTAAGCTGGATTTAGAAAAGGCAGAGGAATCAGAGATCAAATTGCCAACATCCATTGGATCATAGAAAAAGCAAGGAATTCCAGAAGAACATCTACTTTTGCTTCATTGACTACGCTAAAGTCTTTGACTGTGTGGATCACAACAAACTGGAAAATTCTTAAAGAGATGGGAGTACCAGACCACCTTATCTGCCACCTGAGAAAGCTGTATGTAGGTCAAGAAGCAACAGTTAGAGCCAGACATGGAACAATGGACTGGTTCCAAATTGGGAAAGGAGTACGTCAATTCCGTATATTGTCACCCTGCTTATTTAACTTATATGCAGAGTATATCATACAAAATGCCAGGCTGGATGAAGCACAAGCTGGAATCAAGACTGGCAGGAGAAATATCAATAACCTCAGATATACAGATGACACCACCCTTATGGCAGAAAGTGAAGAGGAACTAAAGTGCCTCTTGATGAAAGTGAAAGAGGAAAGTTGAAAAAGTTGGCTTAAAACTCAACATGCAAAAAACTAAGATCATGGCATCCAATCCCATCACTTCATGGCAAATAGATGGAGAAACAATGGAAACAAAAATCACTGCAGATGGTACTGAAGCCATGAAATTAAAAGACACTTGCTCCTTGGAAAAAAATGCTATAACCAACCTAGACAGCGTATTAAAAAGCAGAGATATTACCGACAAAGATCTGTATAGTCAAGCTATGGTTTTTCCAGTAGTCATGTACAGATGTGAGAGTTAGACCATAAAGAAAGCTGAGTGCCGAAGAACTGATGCTTTTGAACTATGGTGCTGGAGAAGACTCTTTATAGAGTCCCTTGGACTGCAAGGAGATCAAACCAGTTAATTCTATGGGAAATCAACCCTGAAATGAAGGACTGATGCTGAAAGTGAAGCTCCAATTTTTGGCCATCTGATGTGAAGAGATGACTCACTGGAAAAGACTCAGATGCTGGAAAAGACTGAGGGCAGGAGAAGGGGCAGCAGAGGATGAGATGGTTGGATGGCAACATCCATCAGCTGAATGGACACGAGTCTGAGCAAATTCCAGGGAGATACTGAAGGATAGGGAGCCTGGAATGCTGCAGTCCATGGGGTTGCAAAGACTGAGCGACTGAACAACTATGTATTGATACAAATACTGCGACTGATCCAGTTTGACAAAATGAGTAGAAACAGAGAAAGAGTAAATAACCAAAGCTGCCCTCTGCCTGTCAGCCAGCATTTTGCTTCCTCCCTGACAGAGTGGTGGTGGTGGTTTAGTCGCTAAGTCGTATCTAACTCTTGCGACCCCACGAACTGTAGCCCGCCAGCCTCCTCTGTTCATGGGATTCTCTAGGCAAGAATACTGGAGTCGGTTGCCACTTCCTTCTCCAGAGGATCTTCCAGACCCCAGGTATCCTGTGGCTCCCGGACTGCAGGCGAATTCTTTAACCGCTGGGCCACTAGGGAAGCCCCCCTGTCAGAGTGGCTTCCTTCAAACCCGTCCTTTCCTTTGCTCTTTGCTGCTGCTGCTGTCTCCTCCGGTCTCCTAAACAGGCCTCCAGCTCTCCCTTTGCAACTGATGCCTTTCCTGGCTGCCAAAGCCATTTCCTCACAGTCCCTATCCTGCCTCTTCGGAGCCCCTGACATCTTTAGGATAAATTCCATTGAAAATGCTCTTCGGCCTAACGTCAACTCGCCTACCTTCCAGTCTTTCCGGTTCATCTCTATGCCTCACCCCATGTGCACCCTGTCCTGCAGTTACCCAAGTAAGGCAAAATTTGTGCCTTTGGACCTGCTGTTCTCATTGTTCGTTGTCTCTGTTAAAGTCCTACTATCTGTGAAGTCTTCCCCAGCCCCCAAACTGGAATCATCCTGTTTGACACTATACTCCTCGTTTATACATATCTGGTGGCCTTTAGATAATCTGTACAGTTATAAATGTATATATGAGCAGTCGTCAGCACCAAAGTAGGAGCTCACTGAAGGCAGGCTGTAGCCTTTCTATTCAGCATGATATTGGAATAAGGTGACTGGCCTACAACTGGAGTTAAAGAGGATACGCCTTGTCTAACCCAGAAGGAAGAAATACATCCAACCTGCCATCAGGCAGGCCTGCACCTCAGTGATATCCATGTCCACAATGCTTCCACTACCGAAAGGCCACGTCCTCTCCTGGGGTGTGTCCCCTGTCTAGAGGGCTGTGACCGGAGTCAACGAGGCATCGTCCGGGTTGGGTGTGACCTGCCACCTTGGGTGTACAGAGAACAGCCTGCCCGAGTCCACCCTGGGCGGTAAATCAGCGGGCAGCCCGGACACTAAGATGCTCTCCAAGAGGACTGCCTCCTCCCCGCAAGAAACACCGACTTCTCTACGTTCCAAGTGAAGTCTTGAGTTTATTTTCAAGGGGGAAGAGAAAAACCTCCCAGGTGATCACTCTCTAAGTTAAAAACCCTGAGGGAAACCAACATGTCACCTCTCAGACAAGCTCCCGCTTTCATGAATCACAAGTTTCTGGAACAGAGACCTAAACCAGTCGTTTGGCGGATTGATGAGGGTAGGTGACAGAACAGAAAAGACTCAGACTCTCAAGGACAGGTACTGTGTGCACAAGGACGATCGTTGGGGCATTATTATCCAAAGGTTGGGAACCTCAGTGTTTTTCAACAGAAGAATGGATGGGTTTCCACATAAATTCACGTGGTGGCAAGAGCGGAACTGGAGCTACTGATACAACACCAGCAAGTCTGTCCTTGCTGTTCAGTTGTTAAGTCGCGTTGGACTCTCTGCAACCCCATGGACTGCCGCCTGCCAGTCCCTCTGTCCTCCACTATCTCCTGGAGTTTGCAGCAACACGGAAATATCTCAAAATACAAGCTCTTGAATGAAAAAAAAACAAGTTTAGTTGTGGAAGGTTTATCTGACACCATCTAGATAAAGCATCAAAATGTGGAAAGCAAGGTGCTGGAGTGTCCAGGGAGACAGCACCCCTGCCGTCAGGGTAGGAAGCCAGTACAGCAGAGGTCAGCACCACATTCAGGGCGGGGCTTCCCTCTGTGGGGAGGGCAGGGCAGGGTGGGGCCATGGTGGGTGGGGCTTCCGCTAAACCCCGCCCTTCACTCTGTGGCTGAGGGTATAGTATGCAGGCTTTGAGGATCTTCACTAAGTCCTCATGCACCTCTGAAGAAATACCCCGGAATACAGTTAGTGGTTAAGAGGGCTTCCTTGGTGGCTCAGTGATAAAGAATCTGCCTGCCAATGCAGGAGACACGGGTTCGATCCCTGATCTGGGAAGATCCCACAGGCTGCAGAGCAACTAAGCCCCTACACCACAGCTACTGAGATTATGCTCTAGAGCACCGAGGCTGCAACTACTGAGGCTGAAGTGCCTGGAGCCCATGCTCTGCAGCAAGATAAACCACTGCAAAGAGAAGCCCGCGCGTGGCAACGAACCCAGCATAGTCGTAAATAAAGAAAAAAAAATTTTAAGTTCCTGGTTAAGAGAACGCTCTCAAGCGTTCCATGTAAAAAGCTCCAGCGTTAGGATTGTATCCCTCACGAATTTACCAGTCTTTTCCGGGAAGGAGATGAATCAGGTTCCTTGCCAGCTCTTGCATGGACAAAATATGATTTTTCATGAACCTTCCATCCCTTCCTGTGGCTGTCTCCTTCCTGCCTCCTCAGCTTTAAGCTGCACTCTGCCCTTTTCTCTTGGAAGCAAACAAGCGCACCTCAGTGGCAGCACCAACTGTCCAGGGTCAACCTCTCCAAGGCCTGTGCCAGGCCCTGGAGCCCCAGCTCCCTGAGGGCTTCTCAGGTGCTGCATTGTTGTGGAAGCACCCAGAGATGACTTGGGGGACCCCCGAGATGACTCAGAGGACTGGGAGCACTAGCTGTGGTGCTCAGCCAAGTCACTAGACCTCTGCTGATCCGAGTGTCTTCACCTGAGCAGAACGACCAGTCTCTGTGTCCTCCGGCTCTGAAATTGCTGGCACCACCAGCCACATCCGAAAAGTGCGCTTTACTCCCTGGAGGCAACTCCAGGGTCAGGGCCTCTCCCCCTGAATGTGGACTCTGACACTGGGGCGTCTCCGTGGCGTCGGGGTAAACAAGCTATTTATTAAGAGTATTCCGCAGAAACGCTCTCCCACACGCCTGAGTCACAGTGAAAACAGGAAGCCCACACCTTTTTCTTCTGAGGACCGTCCCATGTGCCCACCACCTTCTCCCAGCTGTATAAACGCCTTCTTGAAACCCTGCGGGACCAAGGCCGATGGGCTGCTCCGTGTGGCGGCGGGGCAGGAAGCACAGAAGCTGCTCAGAGCAAAAGAGGAGCCGTCTGAGAGCCCTGGCCCAAGAGAAGACATCTCCTAAGCGGTTTCTGGCACCCCAGACCTCAGGCATGCTTACTTCAATTATGGTACAACAGTGAAACTGAGCAATGGACATACAGTAAAAAATTTTTTTTTAATTTTTCCTAGTTTTTTAAGATTAAAATGTCACCACATAGATCAAGATTCCAAAGCGAAGTCTTCCAGTCACTGTCCCCAGGCATCCAGCTCCCCTCCCCAGCAGCAACCACTCTCAGTTTCGAGCATATCCTTTAGAGATAATTCACACACGGACAAGCCTGTGAGCACAGGACCACACACATCTTCATACATGTGATTTCAAAAGCAGACTCTACATGTTCCGTACGTGGGCTTTTTTGTAATAAAATTTCTTCTTTCACTTTTGAAAAGTTTCAAACTCAGAGAAAATTTGAATGAGCACCTCTATACGAGTTACCTAAATATGCTGACTAATATTTTCCTGCAGTTTTTTTTCTTAATAGAAGTTTATTTTTTCCCCTTTGAACCTCCAAAAAGTATACTGCTGGTACCATGACACTCATCTTCTGAATACATCAGGATAGAACCTCTAGAGTAAGGGCTACCTCCTGCAAAGTGAATGTTGCTCAGTCGTGTCCGACTCTTTGTGACCCCATGCGCTATACAGTCCATGGAATTTTCCAGGCCAGAATACTGGAGTGGGTAGCCTTTCCCTTCTCCAGATCTTCCCAACCCAGGGATCGAACTCAGGTCTCCTCCATTGCAGGTGGATTCTTTACCAGCTGAGCCACAAGGGAAGCCCAAGAATACTGGAGTGGGTAGCCTATCCCTTCTCCAGCGGATCTTCCCAAACCAGGAATCAAACTATGGTCTCTTGCATTGCAGGCTGATTCTTTACCAAATGAGCTTTAAGGGAAGCCCTCTACCTCCTATAGAGCATAACAACATGATCACACTAATGAAAATTAACATTAATTCAATAATATCACCTATGGAGTCTATATTCAAATTTCCCCTGCTGTCTCAAAAATGAAACTTGCTTTTTAAAGTTAGCCCTATTGATGTGTTTGAACTTTGGTGTTGGAGAAGACTCTTGAGAGTCCCTTGGACTGCAAGGAGATCCAACCAGTCCATCCTAAAGGAGATCAGTCCTGGGTGTTCATTGGAAGGACTGATGTTGAAGCTGAAACTCCAATACTTTGGCCACTTGATGCAAAGAGCTGACTCATTTGAAAAGACTGTGATGCTGGGAAAGATTGAGAGCAGGAGGAGAAGGGGACGACAAAGGATGAGATGGTTGGATGGCATCACCGACTCAATGGACACGGGTTTGGGTGGACTACAGGAGTTGGTGATGGACAGGGAGGCCTGGCATGCTGCAATTCATGGGGTTGCACAGAGTCAGACATGACTGAGCGACTGAACTGACTATATCCTGAAGATTTTTTTCTGTATCATTGAAATAAAGACTCCTCAATATTTTTAATAACTAAATAATTAAAAAGAGTAACATCTCAGTGGTCCATTGGCTAAGACTCTGTGCTCCCAATACAGAGGGCCCAGGTTTGATCCCCAGTCAAGAAACTAAATCCCACATGCCACAGCTAAGACCCAGCACAGCCAAATAAATAAATCAATATTTAAAAAAAAGATTAACATCTAAAGTGCTTACTGTGTCAGGCACTTTTAAAAAGATTTTTCTTCTGCTATCCCAGGGTTAATTTTCTTGTTCTTTTTATAACTTCATAAATTTAGTGCATAATTTCTTTTATTTTCATTCATTTTGTTATTCATATAAGAACTTAGGTGGAGGTCCATATAGTCAAAGCTACGGTTTTTCCAGCAGTCATGTATGGATGTGAGATTTGGACCATAAAGAAGGCTGAGTGCCGAAGAACTGATGCTTTCAAACTGTGGTGCTGGAGAAGACTTTTGAGAGTCCCTTGGACAGCAAGGAGGTCAAACCAGTCAATCCTAAAGGAATCAACCCTGAATATTCACTGGAAGGACTGATGCTGAAGCTGAAGCTCCAATACTTTGGCCATGTGATGCCAAGAGCCAACTCATTGGAAAAGATCCTGATGCTGGGAAAGATTGAAGGCAAGAGGAGAAGGGGGTGACAGAGGATGAGATGGTTGGATGGCATCACTGACTCAACAGACATGAGTTTGAGCAAACTCTGGGAGACAGTGAAGGATGAGGAAGCCTGGCTTGCTACATCCATGGGTCATTGTGTCAACAGTATTTATGTGTTGAATTCTCACATTATTTTCCAAAGACTCTAGAGTTCCGATTTTGATTTCCTCACTGACCCAAGGGGAGTTTTTAAATTTTCCTGTGATTAAAAAAAAGTGTATATATATATTTTTAATTTATAATTTTCCTTTATATGACACAGTGATCTGATTATTCTTCTTTGTGCTACTTCTCCTTTTTTAGTATGTACTGTGGTTTTTTCAGTGTCCTACTATGTGGTCAGTTTGTGTGACAACTGAAAAGAAGAATGCTTACCAAATTAATCTCCTTTTTCAATGAAGGAAGAGCAGTTTCTCTAACTCCTTCCTCCACATCAAGTCATGTGAAAAGTCAAACACTTTTATATTTTTGGCATGGGGGTTTGAGACATTTCATCCTCACCACTGCCATGCAATTGTATTCATATTGGTCTTACATGGCACGTCACTGCTAATGAATGAAAGAGGCTTAGCAATGAAAGGGAAGTTAAAAAGCAACTAAGCCAACCTCCACTCAGGACAGGAATTTCCTTCACAGCATCTGCAAAAGATGTTCAAATGGATTTAACTTGAATTACTGCCATGCCAGGGACTTCCCAGGTGGCTTAGTGGTAAAGAATCCACCTGCCAAGCAAGAGATGTAGGTTTGATCCCTGGGTCGGGAGGATCCCCTGGAGAAGAAAATGGCAACCTGCTCTAGTTTCTTGCCTGGGAATCCCATAGATAGACGAGCCTGGTGGGCTGCAGTCCACGGGGTCACCAAGAGTCAGACTGAGAGACTAAACAACAATGAATGCCACGTCAGGGAACTCGGCACACTGCTGAGACTGGCCTCCGGGGCCGCCATCAGACACTCAAGGGCAAAAATGGCATCGACTGGCTACCTACCATGAGGACTGCATTACCCAACGCACTCTGGGGACACACAAGAGAAGGATGACACGATGTTTGTGCTCTACGAGCTGTGGTTCCCAAGCTGCCTTTGGGCCCTGCAGTGAATTTCCACCATGGGGTATTTAAAATTTTTGAAACATGATACACAACATCTGTCGGGCCCTGCACAAACCACCAGGTCAAAGGAGTTTACAGCTTCCACACTAGTTTGTGCTACAATCATTGTGATGATCTCATATCTTTGTAAAACTAGGGGGTTTGGCAGTTGTTTTATAAAAGCAAGTATTATGTGAAAATCCACAAAGAACAGCAGAAAAGTCTGGCAACGTCCCATCTCCAAGGTTTGGGAAGCTGTGCAGTGCCCAACAGGAGTGTACATCCTGTTAGTAAATAACTGGTTATTTCAGAATAAAATGATATTGTCTTTCAATATATGTGCAATTTTTTTCAGCTTTTGTGCAATTTATGTGCACTATTTTTTTTTTTCCCAGATAGTTACTCAATTGTTTGGACATAGCTGCTCATTAAGTTGTCCGGTCCTAACTACTTAATAAATGGAACTGTTATGTTTTTCCTTTGGCCTGGGGGCTCTGTGAAATAATTCCTGAGACTCTAAAAGCACATGAACCAAGAAAGCTGGAGAACCCTGGCGGTTCATGGCTGAGTTTCAGAGACCAGAAGTCACGCCAGTGATGCAACCAGCATGTGAACACTTAGGCTTCTCCGCTCACAGGCCCAGCAGACACTTCAGGAGTTAGGCTGGGAGAGCACCGCTTAGCACAGAGTCCAACCAGTGGGACAGGCCTGCCCGCTGAGCGAAGGGAAGGGCTGAACACAGACAGGAGACCGGCTTTTATAAGAGCAAGGAGCACTGGAAATGAAGATGGCCTGCTCTGGAGACGGTGAAGATACTGTGCCTTGTAGGAGTTGGGAACTCTGATCTGGGGCAGAATAGTGGGATGGAGTTTGGTCACACCAGTGTTTCAGGAACATCGGTCCCAAAGCTGGAGTGGATGTACTGGCGGGATGGGAAGCCAGGAAACCCTATCACCTGAAAAAGCGATTCTCCGACACAGCCCACGCCTGACCTAAAATACAGAGCCGGGGCAGTCCCTTCCTTCAACCCCAGCGCGACAAGGGCACCACGCTGCAAAGTTCCCCAAACTGCAGCTCCTGTTCATAGGAACTAGAATCCTTGATTGTGTGCCTGGAGAGCTGCGGTTTTAGGATCCTCTCTAACTGGGGGATGCTGGAATCAAGTTTTTAGAAATGTCTGCTTGGAGACCACTGCCTTACTTCTAGGAAAGTAGCTAAAAAGAGGGAGTAAACATCAAATGGAGAAAAAAACTACTGGATAGAGATTTGGAATCGAGTCTTGATTTGACCACAAACACACCAAAGACTGGGCCTAGATCTTGGCTTTTTTACTCTTTAAATGAGGGCTCTATGACTTGAGATGCAGAGAAATACTGAATCGCCAGAGGACTCAAGTCCACCTGATGGCTGAGATTCAACCTCTTCGTACAGCAGCAAGAAGAGCCAAAGACTGAGGTTTTAATACTTTGTTCCAATTTGCATAAAGCGTTTATATCCACAAAGGGCTCTATATTATTGAAAAATCATAATCTGGGCTCCTGTAAACTATTTTTGCTGTAATAGCAGTGAACATATATACACAAGTGCAAAGTCGTTTTAGTCGTCTCCAACTCTATGTGACTCCATGGACTGTAGTCCGCCAGGCTCCCCGTCCATGGGATTCTCCAGGCAAGCATACTGGAGTGGGCTGCCGTGCCCTCCTCCAGGGGGTCTTCCCGACCCAGGGATCAAGTCTGTCTCTCCTATGTCTCCTACATTGGCAGGCAGGTTCTGTAGCACTGAGCCACCTGGGAAACCTGTGAATACGTACAACAGCCTGGAACACTGGCAGAGACTTCAGGGGAACAATATCAGCCTTAAGGGCCAAAGCGGCCCCGTGATGATGACTCACAGACCACATATGAAATAAAAATTAAGCCACTGATCTGCTCAGTGTCTGGAGGGAGAAGCATGCTCTATGCGACCTGCATTAAGACAGAGTAGGAATATATCCAGGTACAACGGGGTGAAGACTATGGAAAATCAGGTGATAGAAAAACTCAGAGCTTGAATAATTATGAACATAAGAAATAAAGTGTTGGTCAGTCAGTCGTATCTGACTCTTTGTGACCCCATGGACAGCAGCCGTCAGGCTCCTCTGTCCACGGGATTCTCCAAGCAAGGGTATTGGAGTGGGTTGCCATTCCCTTCTCCAGGGGATTTTCCCGACCCAGGGATCAAACCCAAGTCTCCTGCATTGCAGGCAGATTCTTTACCGTCTGAGCCACCAGGGCCACACTGGAAAGGACGTTAGGAAAGCCTATGGCTTTTTGTTTGAGTAGTAACTTTATTTTCCTTTCTAGCTTTAGGAGGACTGGTAACCCAGTCTTAAAGAACTAGCCTGTAAAGCTCTCTGGATTCTTTACTAAAACTGGGTAGAGACCCAAGAGGACGGGGTTTGGGACCCCTATGGAAATGGGATCATCAAAGGTCAGGACTCGGTGAGGAGTCACAGAAGTCTCCCCGGGCATCCCAGTCCTTTTGGCAGCCCTCAAACACCCTTTCAGAGGCACTGGTCTGGGCGGGAGAGGACACGGAGCCAGGCCTCCACCATACCCAGGGAAGGCCAGGGCACACATGGCCACAAGGAGCCCCCAGATACAGAGGTGGCAGACTTTGGCTGCAGCAGGGAGTCTGCGGCTGTCTCATGGAGGGGGAGGGAGAGGGGGAGGAAGAGGACACATGCTCTCACCCTTGGGAAGCTCGCAGACTGACTTCCCTCCGTGAGTCTATGCAAGCAGAACTCCCCCTCTCACCCCTGCCCCCAGGTCAGCGAGCCCATTCACAGATTAGGAAGTGACCTGCGCACGCCCGGGTGAGGATAGGGGTGCGGCGGGGGAAACGCTGGGAGAGGAGGCCGTATCCTGTTTAACTTGGCCTTGCCGATGCCAAGCCCTTTCCCTGTGAAAGTTTCTTTAGTTAAAAGAGCGATAACATCCTCCTTCCAGCAGCTTCTGCTCTCACAAAATGGGCTACTCTCCATTCTTGTGAAAACATGCTCCCATCACTCAGCCTTGTCCGTCGGGCAGGGAGGAGGCCCTGACGGACTCGCATCTCAGGGCCGCCATGTGCGAATCGCCTGGAAGCACCAGTGGGACACACAGGGCTGGACTCGCAGGCAGCGTTACGTCCTGACAGTGCAGCGTCTGCCGTGGGCAGCCTGCATCTCGCTGGTGCTCGTTCAGTTCCATTCAGTCGCTCAGTTGTGTCCAACTCTTGGCGACCCCAGGGACTGTGGCACGCCAGGCTTCCCTGTCCATCACCAACTCCCAGAGCTTGCTCAGACTCGTCCATCAAGTCGGGGATGCCGTCCAACCACCTCATGCTCTGTTGTTCAGTTAAGGGAAAATGAAGGGTGAAGGTGAGAAGTTAAACTAAGCCAGATGAAGAGTGTCAGGTGGCTGGAACTAAGGAAGCGTTCTCGAGTGTGGGAAACAAACAGGCCCGGGTTTGACCCCTGGGTGGGCGAGATCTCCTGGAGAAGGAAATGGCAACTGATTCTTGCCTGGGAAATCCCATGGTCAGAGGAGCCTGGCGGGCTACCGTCCATGGGGTCGCAAAAGTCAGACA
The DNA here is from genome assembly GCF_014754425.2 of Oryx dammah. Lineage (NCBI taxonomy): Eukaryota > Metazoa > Chordata > Mammalia > Artiodactyla > Bovidae > Oryx > Oryx dammah. Next base: position 5,093,184 of record NW_024070193.1, read on the forward strand.
TGACTGAGCGCACACACACCAGGCCACACTTGTGAACAATGGCAAAACGGACAACAGGCACCCAGGGCTGTTAGAAGGGCGGCCACCAGAGCGAGAACTGAAAGCTGCAGAGAGTTCAGAGGGTAGGGCGAGTAGAAACTCCCGGGGCCACATGCGGCCGCGGCTGGAAGAGTGAGCTGAGCTCCTCCTGTCCTAAGGAGGCGCCTCTCCCCTCAAGTCGGGAACCTGCCCCTCTGCAGCAGGAGCGGCTACTGAGAGGTGTGGTCTGGGCATCTGACTCTCCACCAACCAGCAGAGCAGCTGTGGGGTCGGGGTGTCCGCCACCCGCCTGCGTGTATGAGACCACATGGGAGCTCAGTGTCCAAGGACTTCAGCGCCCAGCTGCCCTTAGGATCATGCACCTTACCGAGGTTTTACCACCGTAAAACCCTCCGCAGTGCACGGTGGAAGGTCTGCAGCAGCGAACCTGGCCACCTCTCCAGCCTGGGGCTTCCTGTTGCCTGCCCCCCCGCCCCCTTATCAATGCAAACTTCCCTCTCATGATTTCCCACCCCTCTCCTCACCCCATGCGTGTCTACCTCCGAGCCTTCAGTCACCTGGCGCTCCTTAACTCTGTCCATATGTCAAGATCCAAGAGGATCCCTGCCCCCTTCCCGGGCAGCCCAGCCCAGGTCAGTGACCCGGAGGCTGGACTGTGGTTCACTCCACACGGACAGTCCTTCCCCTCTGCACGGGCACGAGCCCACCTACTCCATCCTCCCCAACAACCTAGAGACCCTCCTCTGTAATTCTCTCTACTCCTGGCTTGGCCCCTGGGGCACAAGCCACACCCGCCCCCACCCACAGCGGGGACAGCCGTGGGGTGTCCGGGGGTGGGACCAGGCATCGTCTGTTCCCTCCTCCTTCGCCTAACCGCTCATGCTTCTATCTGAGGATGTTCCCGGTAACACGGTCCTTGACCCCGGTCCTCCACGACCCTTGGCTTCTTTAGGTGTAGGTTCTGGCATTCGGTTCCTAGGGATGGAGTTTCATGGTGCAGAAGCTATCTATCATCTGCCATGCCCCCCACGCTGCTTCACTCGCACTGTGCTCCTAGCACTGAAAATCTCTTTCCATGGGTGCCACTTATTGCACCTCTCCCATCCTATGCTTGGGGAAACTTCTTTTTTTAAGATTTAAGGGCTTACACTCGTGCCTACTGTGTTTCAGCGTTGTAGCTGCAGCCTCACGCCTCTCATGATATCTTTAGATCCTGATTTCAGTGTTCTTCCCTGGCTTAGCATCACCCATGCATTTGGTGGATGTACCAATGTCATCCCAACCTAAGTCATGGATAAAAGTGCTGAAAGAGACAGTTTTGAGGACTGAACCTTTTTGGCATATCACGTTCCCTTTAGGCCGTGAACTGCACTTTGTCCAGTACTGTGCATACGATATCACAAATGATTAAATATAACTGTTGAACCACAGCAAATTCTGCTCCATACCAAAGAATATTATAACTTATTTTCATGGTAATGATGCACTCTACCTTGATTCTTCCTCGCTGGTTTCATCTTCACCTTCTCTCTCTAAGCCTCTCTCTCTCTCTAGCCCTTGGAACTCTGGGAATGTCAGGCCTGCAAAGCCCAAGGAATAAACACTGTGTCCACAACATGTTCCTTCAGTCCTTCTGTGGAGTCTAACCCGACTGGCTGCACAGCCAGTCTGTAGAGAACTCACTGTCTTAAACCAGATAACATCTGTGGATCCTCTGGTTTCCTGTTTGGCTCCAATGTCAATAAAATAATAGCTTCTTGCAGATATCTTTACTGTATAGAACAAACAAAGTTCCACTTTTAAATACGGGATTTGAGTATGGCAGGGCATGCTGAAATGGGGGTTTCCATGTGCCTCCTGTAAAATAACCCCATTGTATTCCTCAAGATGGACGACAGTAACGTGCTGAAAACGGCATGCAATGTCACCAGTCCTCGTCAGATGCACTTCTCACCCCCAAGAAAACACAAAACATAAGCAGGGGAAAGAAACACGCTGCTCCGACAGAAAATGGAAAGCTGGTATCTGCACGTGGGGAGCTCAGCAGGCACTGGCCAATCCCAAGAACCACGCTCTTACTTGGCTTAGAAAACAGTCCACCGTGAGGGCTGAGCGCCAGAAAAACAGGACTCAGGCCCCGGGGGGTTGGGGGTGGGGGGCAGCGGCTGTCTTTCTTCTCTTCCAGATTCTGGGATTGAGCATGCCTGACCAGAAAGGAGGAAGACAGGTATAGGGATGGGGCAGAGGGTGTATGGAATGTGTGTGGGAGGGGAGCGCAGGAGAAGCATTTCTAAGATGATCTCTACTTTCTCTTTGGTCATCATTGGCAGTAGTTAATTCTGAATTCTTAAATGATATTAATGAGGTTGTGAGAGCTGGACCATAAAGACTGAGCTCTGAAGAATTGATGCTTTCGAACTGTGGTGTTGGAGAAGACCCTTGAGAGTCCCTTGGACAGCAAGGAGTTCAAACCAGTCAATCCTAGAGGAAATCAACCCTGAATATTCATTGGAAGGACTGATGCTGAAGCTTCAATACTTTGGCCACCTGATGTGAAGAGCTGACTCATTGGAAAAGACCCTGATGCTGGGAAAGATTGAGGGCAGGAGGAGAAGGGGGCGACAGAGGATGAGGTGGCTGGATGGCATCACTGACTTAGTGGACATGAATGAAGCAAACTCTGGGAGACAGAAGAGCCTGGCTGCTGCAGTCCACGGGGTCGCCAAGAGTCAGACACAGCTTAAGAGCCTGAACACCAACAAGTGAACCAGGAAGGAGAGAAAGCCTGAAGGGTAGGCACAGGTGGAAAAAAGCTGAGAACCCAAAGTAAGGTGACTGGTCGGATTAGTCACCTCAGGCGGCTGGCTGGAGAGGGTTGAAGGGACATTCTGGAGCAACTGGAAATGTTCTGAACCTCAGCTTGGGTGGTATTTGCACAGGTGTACAGATGATAAAAATTCCTTGAGTGGTACACCTAAGATTTATACATAACCAAGATTTAATTGTACAGAAATTACATAATTCTCAATAAAAAGGTTCAAAAAATAACTGAAGGGTTGAGCAGCACTGGCCTTAGCTATTAGCTGGCATTAACTCATGGAAGCATGTTTACAAGATGTAAAAGGACATTATTGGGAGGCTGGGAAACTACCACCAATCAAAGGAACCTTCCACCAAGCTGGATGTGAGCTCTTGGTGAGGCCACTGCAAGGCCAGGCTGTCCCCTGGAGCCAGAGGAGCAGCACAGATCCAGAGGGAAGGGAGGGTGACAGTCGCCAGACACAGCTTTTCAGACCTCGGGGAGGGCGGCCTGCTGGGGCCAGAAAGACACATCTTTCTTTGCTGCTGGCTCTAGACTGAGGGACACAGAGGTCAAACCAAAGGGGATCAAGGGAGAGAGAGTCTAGCCCAGGGGAAAGGTGGTGGGTCTGAGAAGCAAGCCAGTGACGGGCCTCGGGTTCTGAGAGAGCGAGAGGCCCGAGCGCTGGCCACTGAGCACCGCTGTGTTCCCACAGCGGCTGCTGGCACCTGGCCGGGGGCTCAGGGCGGGCCGTTTCCTCTCACACAACACCACTATATTCATATCAGCAACTGCCCAGCCCAGTGCAAAGGCCAGCAGGGCGGAAACCAGTCTAGAGAGTGACCCGAGAGGGGACCTGGGCAGCAGGAGGAGGAGAGGAGGTTTCAGGAGGCGGCTCGCAGGCTCCCACACTGTAGGATGAACGGCTCACTGGAGTCTGGCTCGGACATCCACCGTGTTACGGTCCTGAGATTGTCATAAAAGCCTCACAGATGTCTGCGTGTTTGGCCCGGCAACCCTGCAAGGTGGGCGTCTTCATTCCCATTTTGCAGATAAAGACGTGGCAGCCTGCAGAGAGGAGACCACTGACCCTGTCACACCACCGGCCGAAGACAGAGGCTGGAGCCTGCAGGCCACTTGCGCAGACCTGTCTCCATTTTCGCAGACTCCAGAACAGAATCTGAATCTCTGTTCTCCAGGCTCAACAGAGCTCCAGTCATATTCGGGCACTGCAGTATGGACGTGAAGTCCGAGGCCTAACTCAGGAGCGCGTTTACGGCTCATTAGCTGAGACTCGGTTTTTATTCCTGGTTTAGAGGATAATTATTTATTAACTAAGACCTGGTAAAGTATTCTGACAATAGGAGAAATCAGTGGAATCATGACCTCAGTACTTGCTATGTGAAATACAAGACGTGCAATTCTAGGTTTCTGTGGTGAGTCACACACACGTATTTCGATACAGTATATATGAAAACTTTAGCATCAGTCCTTGCAATGAATAGTCAGGGTTGATTTCCTGTAGGATTGACTCATTTGATCTCCTTGCTGTCCAAGGGACTCTGAACAGTCTTCTCCAACACCATAGTTTGAAAGCCTCAATGCTAAAGCTGAAGCTCTAATACTTTGGCCAGCTGGTGGGAAGAGCAGATTCACTGGAAAAGACCATGATGCTGGGAAAGACTGGAGACAAGAAGAAAAGAGAGTGGCAGAGGATGAGGTTGTTGGAAAGCATCAGTGACTCAATGCACATGAACTCGAGCAAACTCTGGGAGACAGTGGAAGACAGGGAAGTTGGGAATGCTGCAGCCCATGGGATCACAAAGAGTCAGACATGACTTAGTGACCAAACAACAACGATATGAAACTTGTAACGTACAGCAAATAATTTTTTTTTTTATAACGGTACAGTACATGTAACAAAAGCTACCATTTGAGCCATTTAAAAGTGACATTAAGTATTTTGCATGGTGGTACAACCGTCACCACTACCATCTCCAGAACCTTCTCATCATCCCAAAATGAAACCCTGCACCGTTTTTCACAAGGACTCCCACCGCCTGTCCTCAGGTAGTGGCTTCCAGGACTCTGCCCAGAGCACAAGCTTAGGAAATGCTTGTTGAAGAAGAGTGAGATTTATAGGTGCACAAGAAGAGCAACTACTATATTCTACAAATAAGAGATTAAAGGGAATATTTTTTTCCATAACTAAAGACTGAAAGCAGTGTAGCCAAGAAACATTAGGAGTAATTTGCGACTTGTTTACACTTCTGGCACCGGCTCTGATGGTCTATTGTGAGTGGGACCTTCTGCTCTCTGTCAACACGCCAGCAGGTGACGGCGACACCTCATGATGGGGTGGGCAAGTGGGGGTGCCTGGCCAGCCAGCACCTGGGGCTGGCTGCTGAGCTGTCACCGAGTGGACTGGCCCACGGTTCTCATCTGGGCAAGCCTCCTTTGACGGATTTGTGTGACTTGGCAGGGACCCTGTGATGGAAATTCACCGAGGAGCCTGGATTTCAACTCCTGGTGAGCAGGGCTTTCAGAGGTCTTCTGTAGAGACGCAGCCTGCAGAGAAGGCAGGGATTCCCAGCCCCGTTTGGGTGAAGCTGGAGAAGCAGAAAAGCACAGATGACAGGGCCTCCTACTGACCGTGGCGCTGCAGAAGCATGGAAAGCCTGAGCACAGGAGCCCTTTTGCTGTCGAATTTCCTAATCCTGTAGAGGCACACAGCCCTGAGAGGAAAGGGCTGGGGAGGGGGCTGTTTGTTGGAAGGAGGTTGGCTGGGTTTTCAAAAACTGACCAAGGGACCAGGCAGCCACGCATACAGCGATGGCCACTGTGCCACTGGCTGGCCTCCCCTGACTTTCTCTGGCTAAAGAACAATTCAGGAAACAAATTTTGCTGGAGAAGAAATTCTCCATTTGGATCTGCTCTCTGTGGGTTTGTGACTCATCTGAAGCAACTGCTGTTCGACAGCTTTTCCTTTGCTTCCAGGAGGGACACGCCTTACCCGGTGCTTCAGACTCGAATCCCTGGGCTGGGAAAGGTGATTCTGAGCTGGTGGACTTGGACTGATTCAGAGGTGCTCGGTTCCAAGAGAAGGAACCAAGAAATATCTGGGCTTTGGAAGTAACTTCGTGATGTTTGGATTCTGGGCTGGCACCAGCCTCTGGGGTTTAAGCCCTCTGCTGTCATACGCTGTGCAGCCTTTCCAAGAAAAACTCTATAAAATGAAAATACTTTATTGCCATGGCCTTTGACTTCTTGAGAGTCGCACAAATACTGTCATCTCGCGCAACATTTAATTTAAACTTGGTTCACCTAAAGAAAAAAAGAAAGAGTTCTGAATCTGCCCGTTTCCCTTCTTAAAAGAGCACCCAGTCTTCTCTATGTTGTCACTGTTTTGTCTGCTATGCGCCAAACTGTTATTTCACATATGTGAAAAGAAAGTTGGCATCAAGTCCATATGAACTAAACTGCTGGCAAAGGCGATGCTGGAGCTTGCCATTGAGAAGATTAGATTCCCAAGAAACTTCTCTAGCAGCGTCCAACATCCACAAACTAAAAAAGTGTGTGTGTAAATACATACATGCTCACTCGCCTGAAAGAAGCTGCCGCCCTTCCTCTGAGTTCAGGTAGTGTCCTATTGGTGGTTTATGTTACCCTCAGCTTAAATATCACAGTTGCACAAATAAATACATAACAACAAAAAAATGACTGATTAAGATAAATAGGAAATTTAGAATTTACTTTATTTAAGTATGAGGTTGCCCATTTCAACTATCTTCCTTATTTGTTTAATAAATAGGGTGATTCACACTTTCCCCATAAGTAAGACTGATTCGATCAGGTTTGGAGCGGGGAGGCGAGAGACGAGGGTAGGAGAGACACTTTTAAAAAAATTTTCAATTCAGGTTTTCCTTTACTTTAAAGATTTTTTTTTTTCTATTAAAGTGTGCTATTTTGCAGACTTGTTTTGCCTTTGTGCTCACAGATTCAAATATGGAACTAAACCAGGAGAGAAATGGAAAATTTCATCATCCGGAGTTGTGGTGAGTGGTTGAATGCAACAAGGTAGTTGGAAACTGTGCTCCCTGAAACCCTGGAACCTGAGGCACCCATGACAACGCAGCGCTGGTGGCCTTGCCACCAGAGCAGACGTCTCTCATCTGTGCCTGTCCCTTCTCTTCAGGGCCCTGCCCACAGATCACACTGCTGGGGTCTTTAGGGCTCAAGAATGACTACAGGTAAGGTGGGACAGTCATCTGAAACTCCGACACTTATACAACGCAGTCTCACAAAGTTGGAATATTTCTAAAAGAAAGATGGAGACCCATACTTTAGGAAAACATGTAGAGAAAAGCTTGGCCCCTTCAGATTTTCATATTCACCTTCTAAAATAATCTTTGTTTTTCTTAGTCACTGGGTATCACACGTGGGGACACACTGATGTCTCTGACAGGACTGTTAACCACAGCTCATCCAGGGGTAACACATGATCCAGGCTCGGCCAATCACATGCTGCCATTTCCTCGGCAACAGCAATTGGTCCAGGGGGTGGGTGTATGACTCAGGGCAGGACCAATTAGAATCCTTCCCTGAGACTGACTGCTTTACAAATGATGGAAGACACATGCTGCTTTCCACTGGAGTTGCTCAGCTTGGAAGCTGGGAAATCTGGAGCTACTGAGGGCCATGGTTCCTGCCACAGGGAGAAGCTGGAAGCCCATCCTCAGGCTGAGAGGTGGAGAGAAAGTCTCAGAGGGACTGAAACCCAGTTCCCAACCCTGAGCCCGGTTTCTGCAGCTCTTCCTTTTAATCCTTTAAAAATTTTTTTTATTTATTTTAATTGGAGGCTAATTACTTTCCACTATTGTAGTGGTTTTGCCATACATTGACATGAATGAGCCTGGTTCCTGCAGCCCTTCCTTTTAATCCTATGCACTGTTCCAATAACGTTCCAACTCTATAAGCCAGGAAATTTCCTCTTTGCTAGGCTGGTTAGGATTAGGGCTTTGACACAACTCAGAGAGTTCTGAATAATACAGGGGCCCTTCTTAGCTTGGAGATCACACTGTGACTAACTTCTTCAAGTGATTATGAGTGATTAATGCTTCCCAGCTGACTGTTAATGAAAGCCACTTATTTTCTCTGCCAACTGTTTGTTAGTGGCATCTCAAATCAAGGAAGAAATGGTGAAACTTATAGAGTCGGGGGGGAAGCTTGTTTTAAAAATAAAAGCAGAATTATATTAATATACTTCTATCCATTTAGCATTTCTCAGCACATGGGGAAACATTCATTACTGAATGTGTTTACTGATTCAGGAGTTTACAGCACAAAAATTCTTAAGCACATCTTATTTTGTCACGATTGTTCATCTGCCTTGTGGAACAAAAGAGGCCAAGAACCAGAATGGGGAAGAACGGAAGAAAAGCTTCCATTCACAGGAGAGCCTGATGCTTCCTGCCCGTGTGTTTAGATTCAGCGCTTCCCGATCCAGGGCTGAACGTCTCGGAGACGCTGGCAGGTACAAACACGCTCCCTTTTAATTATACCACCAAATTGCCGCAATAACTGATTGCCAGCTAAATAATTACAATCAAGTGGCCATTGTGCATAACAATCATTTAATGAGTGCCATCCGCAAACACTATAATAATAGAGAGCTTTAATGAAGAAATCTGGAGAGGGGCCAGGGCTTTATGGCGGTTTGCTTAAAGGGAGAGAGAGCCATAATCTGTATTTAAGATTAAAAGAAGCCTTTAATCCATATGCTCAACATTAAACAAGGGAGTGGAGTCATGTTTTGATCAAAAGTTACTGCGGGCATAAAAGAAAGCAATGTAAATGTTCTTTTAGGAATTAAAAATAAAAAAGGCTCCAGTAAATTATATTGAGGAAGTGTTTGTAACCATTTGCTTTAGGGGGAAAAAAATGAAAAGGAAAAACATCTGATTTTCATTTTGGACAAGAATACTTAGCTCAAATAAAATACAAGGGAATAGGATTTTATTTGATTTGTATAATATCACTAAAAATAAGGGAGCTGCCATTCAGGCTCCCTTGTACTAGTAATCATTCTCCTACCGAATCTATTTTTTACCCTCACTTTCCTAGGCTGGGTCTGCATCTTTGGGAGGTGTAATTACATTCTCACACAAAGTCCTAATTGAAATGGTTTTGATGATCTCAGCTCTAGCAAACAGTAGTTCTCATCGGAGGGGGGAAGAAAAAAAACAACCAAAAATCTCACCACATAAAACTCAGATCCACTGGCAGCTACCACCACTGCTGATGCAGGAGTATTTGACTAACAAATTAAGACTGCAATTCCTAGAATTGCAGTCATTCTCTACAAACTGATATGCAGCCTGGCCAATGATAGCCTCCAGATTTTGCTACAGTTGACTGCTGGGAGAGAACTAAAAGCAACATCAATCCTCTCAAGGAGGAATAAGAGGGGAAAGCAAAAACCAAACCAAAACAGTTTCTAGAGATATAAATAGCTGTAGACCAGATCTGGGCTCCAACAGCTATCATCAGTGTTAAGTCCAGGATACAGGAGAGGCACTTGACCCTGGTGAGGGGCCCACAGAACATCCCAGCCCCCAGGAAACCCTGATGATGGCTTGGGGCCATGGAAAGACTCCGAGAACAGGAGGGAAACACAGCGCCTCTGGGATCCTTCTTGTCCCAGGGTGGATGTTCAGGACAGAACACACTGCCCTGGCGCTCCTGAGCTGCCCAAACCTGTCCAGGTTCCCGGGTGTGTGTGTGACAGAGACAGAGGAGCCAGGGTAGGAAATGGGGACAGGAAAGAGTCCCGCCAGGCTGCCTACCTGGGGTCGAGGACACAGGTCAGGACAGATTTCCTAAGGTCACTTCAGCTGAAGATTGACGTAGGGGAAGGTGTAGGATTTTAATTTTGACAACAGGACTTTTCCTGACATTCTCAGTTAAGGATATTGACAAATTCTCCTGCAAGAAGTCCTCAGTTTTGAACTCACCTACACTGTTGGTGGGAATGGAAACTGATGCAGCCACAATGGAGAACAGTTATGGAGGTTCCTCAGAAAACTAAAAATAGAGTTGGCAAGTAAGACGTCATTTTGCTGACAAAGGTCCGTATAGTCAAAGCTATGGTTTTTCCAGGAGTCACCTACGGATGTGAGAGCTGGACCATAAAGAAGGCTGAGCATGGAAGAATTGATGCTTTCAAACTGATGCTGGAGAAGACTCTTGAGAGTCCCTTGGACAACAAGAAGATCAAACTAGCCAATCCTAAAGGAAATCAACCCTGAATATTCATTGGAAGGACTGATACTGAAGCTGAAGCACCAATGCTTTGCCACCTGATGTGAAGAGCCGACTCACTGGAAAAGACCCTGATGCTGGGAAAGATTGAAGGCAAAAGAAGAGGGCAGCAGAGGATGAGATGGTTGGATGGCATCACAGACCCTCTTGACATGAACTTGAGCAAACTCCAGGCGATAGTGGAGGACAGAGGAGGCTGGCACGCTGCAGTCCATGGGGTCACAGACTTAGACACAACTTAGCAATTGAACAACAAAATGATCCAGCTATCACACTCCTGGACGTGTATCTGGACACAACTAGAATTCAAAAAGATACATGCGTCTGCATGTGCACAGCAGCACTAATCACAGCAGCCAAGACCTCGCAACAACCGACATGTCCATCAACAGATGAGTGGGGAAGATGTGGCACATGCATGCAATGGGATATTACTCAGCCACAGAAGAGAATGCGATGATATCATCTGCAGCAACATGGACGGACCTAGCGATTATCAGACTAAGTGCAATAAGTCAGAGAGAAAAGACACCATATCATATCACTCATACATGGAATCCAAGATACGACACATACAAATGTACCTCTGAAACAGAGACAGGCTCACGGACATAGAGAACAGACCTGCAGCTGCTGGAGGGTGGGGGGTGGGAGGCCTGGGAGTCTGGGATTAGCAGATATAAACTATTACATATAAGATGAATAAGCAACAAGGTCCTACTTGTATAGCACAGGGAACTATATCCAATAACCTGCGATGAACCACAATGGGAAATACGAAAAAGAATATATATATACACATGCAACTGAACCACTTTGCTATGCAGCAGAAGTTAACACATCACTGTAAGTCAACTAGACTTCAACAGATAAACAAAATGGAGAGAAAGGAGTCCCTGAGCTGCACTCTGCGGTAGGGGTCTATCTGACCACCCGTCTGGAACCCGGGGGACCAGCCGAGAGCACCAGCGTCGCCTGCAGCATTCACCTCGGGGGTGTACCCAGTGCGGGCTACCCTTTGATGGGTCCTCTGAATGCAGGCTCTTCACCAGCCACCTCAAAGTCATCCTGCCAAACGCCAGCGGCCTTCCACGTGCCCCCCAAGTCTGCCGGGTCGCGTCAGGGAGCTGGGTGCCTGGCAGTCAGGCCCTCCTGTTCCCTTCCCCTTCTAGCCCCTGGTCAGTATCTTGGTTCTCTCCACTGTACCTCCTCCTCCATAAAAGCTGGCTTCAGTAATAAGAAAAAAACAAGCAGCTTTTGAGGGTTTTGTGAGCCCGTGAGGACTGGATGGGAATGCAGTGTGACTGGCCCTGCTGAGTGCTCCGCACATGGGGTTATTATTGGCACACCACTGTCTTTAGGAGAAAATCCAAAGCCAGGTCCTGTGCCAGGTCTGTGATAACACCAGTGATTCAAACAACGTAACGTACCTCGCCCGGCCACTCACACCTGAACATCCCTGCTTCAGCCCTTCTGCACCCGGTCCAGTCCCCACACCACAGCCGAGACAGAGGGAAACGTCCACCCCTCCCTGTCACCTCTTGATTGACGCCGGCTCTTTCTCTCAGCCCCCGAGAGCCCATGTCACTTGCTCCCCACCGCACCCCATTCACTTCCTACCACTCTCATGGTACTTTTGCCAGGCTGTCCACATTGCCCCCCCACCCCCATTTCTTGTTTCCAACCTAGGTCTCTGCCCGGGGTGATCACTCAACCTCCCACTTCTCCCCTGGGTGCTCCTAGGTGTGGCCGCCTCCTCTGGATTCAGGTCTCAGCTCAGAAGCCACCTCTGCACGGGGACCATCACCCACCCGCCAGTCTAAGCTGGGTCTAATTCCTGACTCTATGCCCTCCTCTCCCCTCCCCACTCTAAATCACTGTAGATCAACAGCACCCTGTTTCGTTCTCACCTTTGTGCTCATCGCTAGCTGAACGTTTCTTTTTTTGCTTGTTTGTGAAACTAGATGCAAGCCCTGGGAAAGCATGGAAAACATGTCTGCCTGACTACTACTGCACCCCCAGCACGTGGAACGAACTCAGCGTGGAGCAGACGCCGAGTGAACACGCCGTCCACCCCCGGAGCCTCACCTGCAGGCCACCACCTCCCAGGCACTCAGCTGCAGCTGAGCTGCCCTGCACGGAATGCAACCAAGAGGAAGACGACTGGGGCGCAGATAAAAATCGAGCCTTGGCCACTGTCTTGCCAGATCAGATGCATCATGAAGGGCTAGTAACAGGGACCAATGCTTAGCAGCGACTTCATAGGACCCAAAAGGCAGGGGACCTGAGGGTGAACACGTGTGTAAAGACATCTGGGGCTGACCAATGTTTCTGGGTTCAAAAGAAATGTGAGGATATACAAATGTCTCCATTTACAGCACAGAATAGACTAAATAGCGGATCAGCACACTGTGAAACTGGGGCCAAGGTCACATCTAAAACAAAGCCTTGGTTTAATATTTACATACGTGCCAGCTGGGTTCAGACAGAAGGAACCTAAGTGGCGTATAACCTTAAATTCTTAACCTCTCTTTACCTTAAATCTCACATCTTTTAAGTGGTGAGAATGATACCCATCCCTCAAAGGGTTGCTATGAGAAATAAATAGGATGATTTGCAAAGGAGGCCTATTGGTGTACTGAATAGAAAGTAGGTACTCAAAAAAAAAAAAAATCAAAATCTCCATCTGGGTGGGTGGTAGGAGCTCAGAAAACACTTCCTAGGTGACAAGCAAATGGGTAGAAAGCATGCCAGGAAACCAGCACATGAAGAGTGGCAGGGAAAAGGCAAGTTAGCGAATGGGAGACACGGAGCAAGGCCATGTTCTGGGCCATGGTGGTTTGTTATTATGCCTCACGTAAGGAGGGCCTGTTGATACGCATGCTTCATGGCCTGATCACAGCTACACGTGGCAGTCAGAGCTGAGCATCAGTAGGAAAGTCACTGAATGTGAGAAATCATGGGCTAACCGCAGAAAGGAAGTATGTTCCTGAGAAGAGTATTTATTTTCCTGTTATTATTATTATTTGGTCATGTAGCTTGCAGGATCTTAGTTCTCTGACCAGGGACTGAACCCAGGGCCACAGCAGTGAAATTGCTGAGTCCGAAGCACTGGACTGCTGGGGAACTCCCAAACTGTTTACTTTAAATCTACACAGTATCAGAGAACTCGTGGCAGGATTCCACTTTCAAAACCACTGGGCATGTGAGTATTCCATGATCTTACCAAGAGACACAGGTCCTCACACAAGCATGCTGTGCCCACACCTCTCTGTCTGGCGCTCCAAGGCCCCGACACAAACCCAGGGGCTGCCGGACCTGTCACAGAGGCTAGGCTAAAAAGTCAGCCAAAGGCAGCAGTTGACTGGCTAGTCTTATTAATCCTAGGGGACAGATATTTACCAAAAAAAAAAAAAGGGGAGAAGATAAGCCACCTGCCTGGGGTCCATCATTCCATCTAGCTCTCGGAAATAAGAGGAATATTAGAAGGATCAACACAGAAAAGAAAGGAAGCATAACCACAGCAGACAGGGAGCCCCGCCCCGGCTCAGCCTGCAACACCACCTCTGTGACAGTCATGCCAGCTTTCCATTTCTTACTGAGCTCTCCCTGACTCTCACCCACGTGATCTGCGTGGGTCATTCGCCCCACGCACCACGGTGATGAGAACACATCCTGCACCCGGGCAGGGAGAGCTCCCCATGTCCAACCACGGTAAGCGGGCCACCAGCGACCAGCAAAGCAGGACAGGACAGTGTCGCCGGGAACAAGGCTCCCTTTCCACGGAAGTCGCTACACCTGGGGCTCCCGGTGCCAACTTGCCCTCTTGAGGAGTGAGCCTGCCTGAGAACCAGGCGATGCGGAGACCAGCCAGGCAAGGGAGGAGGCAGAAAGGTCATGGCTGGTATTTTCTGAAAACTCGGATCTAGTAGTGCCTAAGGCTAGCACTATCCATGAAAGTTTTCAGTTAGTTGAACAAATAAATCCCCATGTTTGCTTAAGTCTCTTTGAGTTAGTGTCTAACTTTCAACCAAGGAGGCCTGACTGATATAGGAAGTAATCTTGTAGACTTTAATCCTAAAGGACTTCTCTAAAGAGGCAGCCTGTGAAGCACTCTTCTGAGTTCTCTTTAAAAAGAAAAAGAGTAGAACACGTGAGATACTAGGGGGGAACCACAGGCTTTTCTTGAGGCAGCAATTGCATTTGACCAAACACAGATGGAACATCAACGAGACGTGCACTGTGAGGTTGCTGTGGACACAAGGAGGCCTTCTACTGACCATGTGGCTGACCTTCCACCCTTACCTCCCGTCAGAGTCAAAACTTCACTCGTTCTTTCAAAAATATTTATAGTATGTGCCAGGTATTATGGTAGGTACTGAGGACATGGAGATGCTTAAGATGTGGTTCTCATTCTCAGGAAGCTAATGAATAATTACGATCCAGGGTGACGAGTGTGAGAAGGGACCCTTCAGAAAGGATCAGTAGGTGCTTGCCAGGTGGGGAGAACAAGAGCAGAGGGGCGGCAGGGAGCACAAGTAGTCCAGGGCGGGAGGACGGAGCTTGGGAGACAGGCTGAAGCCGGGCTCGTCTGCCCTGAGGGACTGATCGGATCCTGGAGCCAAAGCTGAGCCTCTGGGAGTCCCTGAGTAACCGTGTGTGCCACTCAAGGCGAGGTGACCTGTGTAGAAGGCAGACTGGAGGGGACGGAGACTGAAGCCTGTGGTCACTGGTGGGAAATGACCGTGTGGACTCTGACGGAGAATAGCCAGGCTGGAAGAGAAGGCAAGTCTATAATCCTAACTCAGAGGGCACTGAAAACCAATGGCACTCAGATGACTCGAGAAGAACTCTGCTCCGAGGGATCATTTGCATTTCAGAGGACAGGTTGAGCCAGAGAATTCGGGGGAGAGGTCATAAGTGCCTGTGCTTCCTCAGACTCTGGATCCCAGCAGCTCCATCTGGAGTTCCCTCTCCACCCCTAAACCCCATCTGTCCATGGGGCTCGGCTTCAGGGAAGGCCCAGGTCCGGTCCCGCTGGCAGCTCGCCGGGAGCCTCTTCGCTACAGGATCCTACACTTGAATTTTAGACCTGATCACTCATGACATTTGTCTGAACCCCAGCTTCCTCCTCTTCAAAATGGGAACAATGTCGTTTACCACAGGATAAGGATTAAACTCTCAGTGCAAAATTCAGGCTTAAATTGAAGGAGGTCGGGAAAATCACTAGGACATTCGGGTATGACCTAAATCAGAGTCCTTATGATTATACCGTGGAGGTGATGGATAGATTCAAGGCATCAGACCTGGTAGACAGACTGCCTGAAGAACTATGGACGGAGGTTCATGACACTGTACAGGAGGCAGTCATCAAAACCATCCCCAAGAAAAAGAAATGACAGAAGGCAAAGTGGCTGTTTGAGAAGCTTTACAAATAGCTGAGAAAATAAGAGAGGCAAAAGGCAAGAGAGAAAGGGAATGATATATTCAATTGAATGCAGAGTTTCAGAGAAAAGCATGGAAAGATAAGGCCTTTGTAATGAGAAGAAATAGAGGAAAACAACAGAATGGGAAAGTCTAGAGATCTCTTCAAGAAAATTGGAGATATCAAGGGAACATTTCATGCAAGGATGGGCACAATAAAGGACAGAAATAGTATGGACCTAACATAAGCCAAAGAGATTAAGAAGAGGTGGCAAGAAAACACAGAAGAATTATACAAGAAAGGTCTTAATGACCTGGATAACCACAAAGGTGTGGTCACTTATGTAGAGCCAGACATCCTGGAATGTGAAGTCAAGTGGATCTTAGGAAGCATTACTATGAACAAAGCTAGTAGAGGTGATGGAATTCCAGCTGAGCTATTTCAAATCCTAAAAGATGATGGAGTTAAAGTGTTGCACTCAATATCAGCAAATTTGGAAAATTCAGCAGTGGCCACAGGACTGGAAAAGCTCAGTTTTCATTTGAGTCCCAAAGAAGGGCAATGCCAAAGAATGTTCTAACTACCATACAATTGTGCTCGTCTCATGTGCTAATAAGGTCACGCTCAAAATCCTTCAAGCTAGGCTTCAATAGTACATGAACCAAGAACTTTCAGACGTACAGGCTCAGTTTAAAAAAGGCAGAGGAACCAGAGATCAAATTGCCAATATTTGTTGGATTGTGGAGAAAGCAGGGAAATTCCAGGAGATGTCTAGCTCTGCTTCACTGATTACACTTCACTGACTGTGGATCACAACAAACTATGGAAAATTCTTAAAGAGGTGGGAATACCAGACCACCTTACCTGTCTCCTGAGAAACCTGTATGCAGGTCAAGAAGCAACAGTTAGAACCAGACATGGAACAACGTTCAGGTTCAAAACTGGGAAAGGAGTACGACAAGGCTGTATATTGTCACCCTGCTTATTTAACCTATAGGCAGAATACATCATGCAAAACGTTGGGCTGGATGAAACACAAGCTGGAATCAAGACTGCTGGGAGAAATATCAACAACCTCAAATATGCAAATGATACCACTCTAATGGCAGTAAGTGAAGAGGAACTAAAGAGCCTCTCTTGATGAGGGTGAAACAGAAGTGTGAAAAAGTGGGCATGAAACTCAGTATTAAAATTAAGATCATGGCATCCGGTCCCATCACTTCACGGTAAATAGGTGGAGAAAAAGTGGAGGCAGTGACAGACCTTATCTTCTTGGGCTCCAAAACACTGAGGACAGTGACTGCAGCCGTGAAATTAAAAGATGTTTGCTCCTTGGAAGAAAACCTATGACCAATCTAGACTGCATATTAAAAAGCAGAGACATTACTTTGCTGACAAAGGTCTGCATAGTTAAAGCTACGGTTTTTCCAGTAGTCATGTGCCGACGTGAGTTGGACTATAAAGAAGACTGAGCGCTGAAGAACTGATGCCTTTGATCTGTGATGCTGGAGAAGACTCTTGAGAGTCCCTTAGGCTGCAAGGAGATGAAAGGAAAACAGTCCTGAATACTCATTGGAAGGACTGAAGCTGAAGCTCCACTACTCTGGCCACCTGATGCAAAGAGTTACTTTTTGGAGAAGACCCTGATGCTGGAAAAGACTGATGGCAAAAGGAGAGGGGGCAGCAGGGGATGAGATGGTTGGACAGCATCACCAACTCCACGGACATGAATCTGAGCAAACTCTGGGAGACAGTGAAGGATGGGGACAGGGCATGCTGCAGTCCATGGGGCCACAAAGAGTGGGACGCGACTTAGCAACTGAACAACAATAAGAACAACAAAAGGATTAAATACGGCAAGTTTCACAGAGTGCTCTGCACAGAACTGGCATGTGATAAACAGTGCACAGAAGCTGCTAGGCTCCTATGGAAGACGAAGCAGACTCCACTACGCACTACAAAGACACAAAGACATCCTCAGGCCAAGCAGTGGCTTCTCACTTGCCAGGGATTTCCAGAGCTTACAGTCAATAGAGTTTTGTTGAAAGAACAAGACAGAAACACTTTTTGTGGTAGTTACAGCACGTGGACATGACCTCTAAAGGCCCCTAAGAACTCCAGTCAGGCTGCTGAGAAAGAGGGGGGAGAAGAGGGATGTTGGTGCCACTGGAGGCAGAAATGTAGCTCTCACCCTGCAACTCTGGGGTGAAAAGGTCAATTGGACCCTGCCTCCTCATCTGAGAGGGCGGGAATGGCTGGGGAGGGCTTTGTGACTGAAGGAAGGGACTCTCGATGAACAGACAGGCTTGATGGGGATGAGGCTTCACTGTATCCTTAAAGCCACATCCGTGGACATATCTTGTTTGCAGAACTTCTTCAACCAAGCCCTCTGCTGACAAGTCAGGACTTGGATTCCAATGGGCCTGGCTTAATTGTTCATGCAGAGAGCAAACTCAGTAAGAGATGAGTGAGCCGCGATGCAGAAGTCCAACAAGACTAGGCAGCTGTGCACTGCTTCAGCATTTCCATCCTCAACCCACCCACAGAGAGCTCTGACTGCCAGGGGGCAGAGCTGCAGAGTCTGCGAACACTGTGAAAATATCTCAGGTCCACTTAGGGCCGCGGTTCCAGACCTATTTCAGACCTAAGGTATCTATCGCCTCAGGATTTAATGACACAAATCCTTCCCCCATAAAACACGCACATGCAACCTTTTGTATGCAACCCCTGGGTGCGTGTTTGGGAACAGTCCCCACCTCACCCTCTAAGTTCATCTCAGTCCAATAGGAATTTAGAAGAACCAGTTCATAGGGCCTGAAGGAATGAGGCCGGAGAGTCAAGAACTCTTCTCAGGGTTCACATGGCTTGTGGCCACAAACCCACCTCTTCGGGGGGAGGGGGCTAATGAAGGCCGTGGCACTCAGAGCCTGAACATTTATTTACCTGTCTGCACTGCCTCACTCTGAGTGGCCGTGGGAAACTCTGGGGTCTTCAGTGGTTTCTCTCGTGCTGAGTAGATAAAAGCCAAAGAGGATGCTCTGGACAGGGGGACTCCTCGGGTGATCTGCACCAAACCCGAATGGTTAAAAATAATTTGCTAAATACCTTCCTAGATAAATTGAAACCCAAGACCTTTCTGAGTCCTGTCCAGCCCTGCCTCAGAGGACGAGCCGGGCTGAAAAGTCCTGCTCTTTCCTTGCTGAATCCCTGAGTCAGACTTCTGCCTGTCAATCTTCTGACGTCATAAGTCAAACCGTGCCATGGAAGGCCGGGTAAGCAGCTTCAAGAAACAGAAGCCCGACTGTAAGCACACAGGTATTTCCAAACAGAAAACAACTCTTCCCAGTTGCTAACTCGGCTACTGTATATAAATTTAGCCATGACACCAGGAGGGGAATTTTTTTTAAAAATAGAAGTCAAAGGTCAAAAGGATAAACAGCAGTAGCGTACCACTCACTGTCCTCGTCAAGAGGTATAAATGGTAAACAAGACATAATAAAGTCTTCACCTTTAAGACTGGGTGCTGGAGTGAAAGACGGAAAATAAACACAGATTGCAGACGGTGATAAATGCCATATAGAAAATGAAACAGGGTAAAGGGGATAGAGAATGCTTGAGGTACTGTTTTCACGTCCAAAGAAAAAGATACAGATGAGGACACTGAGGACAACAGAAGTTGGGTGAATTGTTCAAGGTCACAGCTAGTAAGGAGTGAACTTAAAACTCAGCCGGTCTGATTCCTCTGTTGTTCCTAACTGCTACACCATGCTATCTCATTAATATCCAGAGACATCAAACAATTTGGAGAATAGATAAGGTGAGGGGCCACCTTTATTTTTTTAAAATAAATGTCTCCTTTAGGGTCAACAGCAAAATTCCAAGAGCTATGAATTCATATGAGTAGGCTACTGGCACCATTTTGACAGCAATGCGAAAAATATCTGAGATTCTATATGCAATATTTAACATACTTTAAACCTTAAAGCCACTCTCTGAGATGAGAATTGTGTGTGTGTGTGTTTAGTTGCTCAGTCATGTCCAACTCTTTTGCGACCCCATGGACTGTAGCCCACCAGGCTCCTCTGTCCATGGGATTTCCCAGGAAAGAATACTGGAGTGGGTTGCCATTTCTTCCTCCAGGGGATCTTCCCACTCAAGGATCAATCTGCGCCTCCTGCATTGGCAGGTGGATTCTTTACCTTCTGAGCCACCTGGGAAGCCAGAGATGGGAATTACTGTTCTTAGATTTCATAAAAGGACACTGAGGCTCAGAGAGTGTAACCTGTTGAAAAATCACAGAGCTTTAACTGTGGAAGCTGCAGTCCAGGCCTTATGCCTCCGAGTGCACTGCTTTTTCCATTACACCACGTTGCCTTCCAGAAGACTCCCCAAAGAGCTGCGTTCCTCTCCCACTGGGAGACAGGGCAGTAACGATCTTGGCAATGCACAGAGAAAGGAGTGACTGTTTTGTGTCTCTGCCAAATATTCGTGCCCTTTGCAATATGACTTAGATACAACATCCAACCCGGCACTAGCAGCTAAGCATTCTAGAATTTGCTTAAGGATTTTTTTTTTCCACCTTCTCCGTATGGGGTCCAAAATTAAAAGGGGAAAAGCACATTTATGTCTCATTCAGAATTCAAAAAGTAATAAATCCTTCAAGGCCCTGGCAAGTTTCTCTAATCCACTGTAATCATGTTTCCTTGTATAACAAGTCTTGTGATGTCTGAGGCAGCGTCTCGCTATAGTAACGGCAGCCTGGATGCTGGAGCTCCTCTTCTCAGGCCTGGGGGATTACTCCATTTTCCACATTAGGAATAAGCCGCAGACTTTAGGTTCTAAAACAGAGCCAGAAACGCTGACAAGGATCCAGATGCCCTAAATATAATTAGAACTAAATTTGACTGCCCTCTGTGAAAGGCACAAATGAAAAGAATGTTGCAGCTTCTAGAACAGGGATCCAGGAAGCGAAGCTATGAGTAGGGCCGATAACAGGCTTCTTATGCACTTGGAGCCTTTCCAAATTTCCCCTGCTTCACATCCTTGGCTTTGTAACTTTTACAACAGCGTCATATTAGGGAAGGGGGTTTCCTAGATAGCTCAGCAGGTAAAGAATATGCCTGCAATGCAGGAGATGTGGGTTCAATCCCTGGGTTGGGAAGATCCCCCGGAGGAGGTCATGGCAACCCACTCCAGTATTCTTGCCTGGAGAAGTCCATGGACAGAGGAGCCTGGCAGGCTACAATCCATGGGGTTGCTGAGTCAGACACGACTGAGCAACTAAGCACACACGGGACACACATTAGAGAAGAAGGATGTACTACTGCTATTGCTAAGTCGCTTCAGTCGTGTCCGACTCTGCGCAACCCCACAGATGGCAGCCCACCAGGCTCCCCCGTCCCTGGGATTCTCCAGGCAAGAACACTGGAGTGGGTTGCCATTTCCTTCTCCAATGCATGAAAGTGAAAAGTGAAAGTGAAGTCGCTCAGTCGTGTCCGACTTCATGACCCCATGGACTGCAGCCCACCAGGCTCCCCCCATCCATGGGATCTTCCAGGCAAGAGTACTGGAGTGGGTTGCCGTTGCCTTCTCCGAGGATGTACTACAGATTCATCCTAATAAACCACATATTCATGGAGGCAGCCTTTTCTTTTTTTAATTTACTTTGTTATTAAATTATTAAAATTTTTTTATTGGTGTATAGTTGATTTACAATGTTGTGTTAGTTTCTGCTGTGTAGCAAAGGGAATCAGAGGTAGCTTTTACATTAATGATATTTAAACTTTCACAAGTTGATTTGATAAGTAACGGATAATTTATCTCTATGGTCAAACATTTACTTCTGTTATTACCAGAAAGACATTTATTAAATTCTTGAATGGAAATGGCATCCTCTCATTAGACCACTTGACATGAGCAGTGTGGAAGAGTGTAAACATACATGTCTCACTTCAAATTGTGAGTGTTAACTATAATGACTGTGACAGTGGGCCCATTTTTGAGTGCTTACTATGTGCCAGGAACTGTGTTCAGTGTTGTAAATACATCATTTTAGTGTTCAGAATGCCCTGACAAAGTTATTACTATTTCCATTTTACAGTACAGGGTCTCCATCTCAGGAAGGTCCCACCACTTGCCCAAGATTGCACAGCTTGTTAGTGGTGAGCTAAAATTTGGCTTCCCAGGTGGTGCAGTGAGATGGAAGAGACATGGGTTTGATCCCTGGGTCGGGAAGATCCCCTGGAGAAGGAAATGGCAACCTACTCCAGGATTCTTGCCTGGAGAATCCCATGGACAGAGGAGCCTGGTGGGCTACAGTCCATGGGGTCGCAAAAGAGTTGGACATAACTGAGCGGCTGAACACACAGAATTTGTAGAGATGGGATTAGACTCTAGAACCTGTTCTGGAATAAAAGGTCAAACCCTCTCCCCACTGCAGAGCAGTCATTGCTTCTAGCTACTGTCATTGAATCTTCCTGAACTAAACTGGATTTTCATAGAAATAACTTTCTTTTGTGGACTTTTTTTTTTTGTCACTTCGGGGATATTTACTTAAATGGTATAATTACAACCATAAGTCAAGCTGGCATTTCCAGGTCTGGCAAGAAACATGAGTGACTCCTGGAGAGCATACGCCTCACCTGGTGGGAGCAGAAAAGCACGAGGTATCCTGGAAACCAGCCTGCAGGCTGGGAGCATCCCGCCTCCCATGGGCACCAGATCGTTCTGGACCAAGGGGGCGCGGAGTGCATCAGTCAGGAGGGTCAGTGAAGGGAAAGCCGGTGAGGGGAGCCTCACTGAATATGTATTATTTTTCAAATGCGCATCACGCCTCTCGCTGCTTAACTCACTTCATCATCCCTCTCTTGGTGCAGTCAGGCTAGCACCAACACTTTCAGTTCTGCTTGTCCAGCACCTTCCGTCTCCTGGTAATGGCCAGCATCTTCCTTCCCTCATGCCAACCATGTTCCTTTTCAGACCCCGCCTCTCTGGCTCAATCTGGCTGACCCCCAAATAAGGAAGAGATGCAAGCTGGGCCGTGAGGTCTGGGTCTGGGTCGGGGGCTGGTCCGCGTCAGGTGCCCGAAGCTGCCAGCGGCCACGCTTCCTGCCTGGAGGAAGACGCCCATCTCCAGGGAGAACACCTGTTCATGCTGCTCCAAAACTGCAGCTTCACCCGAGGTTTGCTGGACCCACCTTTCCTTTCATTGTGTTCAGTGCCCCATGACTTCCCTTCGCCTCTGATGATTCAAGCTGGGTGTGTGTCACTTGAAGCCAACAGTGTTCTGGATAATTTAGAAAGGGTGCCAGCCATGGAGAGTCTAGATGTAGACTCTACCTGCATCTACCAAGTCTAGATGCAGATAAGGATGAGAAATACTCCTTCCAGGGTGAAAAAAAAAATAGTTCACTCACAATTGCTATTACAAGGTGGTAAAATGACTGGTTTAACAAAGCTGGGGGTTTAGGGGCTCTAGGGAAGCACAGATTATTGGAGACACTATTTCTTGCAGCGAAGGGATGCTTCTGTGCCAGCTGGTTCACCTGGAAGCAGATAAGGACAGCAGAAGTGCCATCTGACACCCTAAAGGGAGGCCACTTCTGCTTCTGGTCAGCCATCTGAGTCCTTTGGAACAGAGGACGCTGAATTTTCTGTGGCAAACTCAATTCAGCGGCTGTCAGGGAAATGGAAGAGTTGGATAAATGGATAGAAATCTACATACGGGTTGGAGGATGGGGAGCCAGAGCCCCTCATAAAGGCCCGGAACTCAGGTGCAGGCTGAGCAAGTGTGGGGTAAGAGAGACGAAGTGCCGTCCTGTGAGTCTTTGTTCGATTATCCACTGTGCAATCTCAGACCACAGGCTGGGTCTCCTCAGCTGCCTCTGAGCGGATTTGGGATGCCTGTCTTCACAAGGCAGTGAGAAGAGAAAATACTCTGTGGAAATCCTAGACACAATTAGGGCAAAGCTCTCTCTGAAATCAAAGGTCAGCTTCAAAATGACTTCGTTTGGGGCTCTCCGGCCCAAGCATTTCTGACTCCATCACTGTCTCCTGTGGTTGTCACACGTCTGTCCTACTCTTTGTGATCCCATGGACTATAGCCCGCCATGCTCCTCCGTCCATGGGATTCTCCAGGCAAGAATACTGGAGTGGGTTGCCATTACCTTCTCCAGGGGATCTTCCTGATCCAGGGATTGAACCCAGGTCTCTTGCATCGCAGGCGGATTCTTTACTGTCTGAGCCATGAGAGAAGCCCAATGGCTGTCAAAACATACTCCCTCACAGGGCCCATAGACAGGATTGAATCAGGTTTGGGCTCACTGGCACCGTGATGCCTGTCTGCCCTTACCACAGCACTTCATAAGGATTACCTCACTGTATGGAAATGATTTGTTAAATTTATATGTCTGTGGCTACAAAAAAAATTTTTTGGAGAAAGAGACTTAAGACATTCATCTTTTTACTATGTATCTTATACAAAGAGAGAATTCAACAGATTGTTGTGCAATGAATTAAGGAACTATGTCAATTCTGTGAACCACTCCATTCTCTTCTCCTCTTGAAGGGAAAATCATCTCAGAAGCCACAGGGTGCAGAGGGAAGCCCTGACCTTGAACTAGACCATGGCTGGCAAAGACATGCATTCGTGCTTGCCCACGGCAGATGTGACGACTCAGCCACGAACTTTTCTCATCACGTCTGAACCAGGCCTGAGACCCCTTCTCAACACAGCTTCCCAGGCAGCCACCCTCCTGAATGAGTCGGTCGGCACCCCTGATGCAGATGAAAGATACTCGAAGACAAGGTGGTGGGTGGCAGGTGTGTGATGTGGCCTCACGAACACTGAGATGAGGGAAAGAATGCCTAGACGGAGCCCACACTGTTCCTTTAAAACGCAACATGCCACCTTAAAACAATGCGGGAAGGACCACTAAACTCAGTGAGCAAACAACTGACCTGCCCAGTTGGGTAGTCGTGGCTAAGGCGGCTGCCTAAGGTCTACCTGTTCCTTTAAACGAGACACTCTGTCCTGAGATGGCTCGGACCCTGGGAGTTGAGCTGTGTGACTGGTGCCAAGTGAAATCTCTGCATGATCTCAGAGGTGAGAGAGGCAGCACAGTGCAGTGGGTAAGAGCACAGGCCTCAGAGTGCTGTTCCTACCTCACAGAGCTGTTCCTACCTCACAGAGCTGCTTTAAGGATTTGATGTGTTACTATTAGATAAGGAGCTTAGAACAGTGTCTGGCACGTAAGTACGAAAAAAGTAAGCATCAGCTCCTATTATTTTGTGTGGTGGTCTGGTGAAAGTCCCCCCAAACAACTAGTAAAATAGCCATTATCTATCATTAACTGATGGCTACTGCCTTGGTAATATAACAGGCTCTTCTAACAGGCCTGGCAGGCTGACGAACTGTGCCTGCATTCTCCATTGATGCCGTCCACAGCCAATCACCCTGGCTGTTATGAGACAAGGAAGACGAGGCAGCCCGTTACCTCCCTATTCACTCTGGCTGCCAGGAACCATGGAGTTACACTCCATGCTCAACTCTGGAAGTTTCCCTTAGTTTATGTTTCCTAAAACAATGACCCTAAAAACACAAAACTTGGCTCTTGTCCTTTTAATCTTATCCTAGAGGCTTTTAGATTTAGTTATGTTTATGGTTTTGACTATAACGATTTTAAATATTCTTTTTAAAATCAGGTAGAATGTACATAAATATAAGAAAAAAATATAACTGTCAGAGTCTTCATGCTGAATGCCAGCCAAGACATGAGTTTGAGGTGATATATTACATTTTTGTATATTACATGTACCACAGTCCTCTTGGAAAACAGGGCAAATCTTACATAACATTCTGCAGACACCAAAAAAGACTCATTTTACTGTCATGGTTCATCATTAAAAATGTCACACACACACCTCTACCCTACATTTCCCCAGGATCACTGCTCCTTCGACAGAAAGTGAAGCTGGAATCAGAGAAGCTATCAGCTACGCCAAAGACAGATTAGGTTGTTGAAACCAGTTCTTTTTCTCATCCTCTATCCTGATTCGCAGAATCAAAGAGCTCACTGACTGCAATTCTCTCACTTTATAGAGGACACTGAGACCCAGAGAGAAGTGACTAGCTTAAGGTCACATATTGGGTTAATGGTTGAGCTGAAAGTCAAACCTAAATCTGTCAGGCTTCTGTTCTAAGATGCCAAGATTCCTCTCTAGACAACTTAAATAGAAAATGAGGACGTTTACTTAGTTTTTAATTTTGAAATTCTTGAAATTTATTGTTTTATTATAGCAAAATAGAGGGCTTTAAAAAAAATCAAGGCAATAGATCCATAAAAAAAAATAGATCAACGTTCTCTGGGAAATATTTCTGTTGCAAAAAGGCTTTACTGTTAAGGCCTTTAACGTGTGTCTTTCACTTAGAATCAAGGGCCCATTCTAAAACTAGGAAATCAAATTGTTCATTTATCCAATGTACACTTAATGGTTAATTACTACATGAGGCAATGTGCTGGATCCTGAGACTATACTATTAAGAAATGTCCCTGGGGACTTTCCTGGTGATCGGTGGTTAAGACTCCGCGCTACCAATACAGCGGGTGCAGGTTCGATCCCTGGTCAGGGAGTTAAAATTGCACATGCTGTGCAGTGTGGCCAAAAGATTAAAAAAAAAATTTTTTTTCTTTAATTAAAGAAAAAAAGAAATATCCCTGACGTCACGGAGCTCAAGATCTAGAACAAATGTTCGACACATATGCCATCCTCAGTATCTTCGGTGCTCATGGCAGATGACTGTCTTTCCTGCTTCTATGACCATGTTCCTTGCTGACCCTGAAACTGGCCTCAGAAAATCCTTCCTGACCCACCCCTCCAAGTGGCCAAGAGCAGTTGGTAAGAGGGGCATGAGCTGAGAGCTACCTGTCACTCCTGAACTAGTCTAGTCATCACACGTCTGTTAAATGCTACACAACATGAGGTTATTATACTTGCTGGAACCTTGATTTCCCTCCATTAGAATGTAAACTCTTTCATGCATTTAGCACTGATTAAACTGGGAAGAACAACTCTTCTAGGTGCTGGGAGAACCCT
The DNA here is from genome assembly GCF_014754425.2 of Oryx dammah. Taxonomy (NCBI): domain Eukaryota; kingdom Metazoa; phylum Chordata; class Mammalia; order Artiodactyla; family Bovidae; genus Oryx; species Oryx dammah. Next base: position 5,119,862 of record NW_024070193.1, read on the forward strand.
TGATAACAACGCATGAAGGACCAATTATACCCCCAGGGAGAGACGCCGGTTATCTCCCACGTGAAATGTCCCTTTCATCCCTGGAAGCTCAGCCCTCTGCCTCTTGCCCGTCATCACCCACGGCTGCCATCTGCTGCTGGAGAACCAACAGAGGTGCCGCGCCACTCACTTCAAAGCCGCTGCTTATCATGCCCAGTGATTTCCCAACTGAGAGGAGGACCAGTTACTGACAGTGCCGCTGCCAGAGTACAGTTCTTCCTAATGGCAACAACAACAACAACAACAAACTTTTGATCTCGCCTTAAGGTGGACCCAAAGGCAGCTGCAGCACCTCCCTTTTATAACCCTGGCATCGGTCCTCCCCTTTGTGGAAGCAGTTCTTCTCCAGGTTTGATCAAGGGAGGAAGAGCAGGAAGACGGCTTTTCCTCTTAATGGCTTTTACTGTGTCTGTAAACATTGTAATTGTTGGTGATAAGTGAGCAAGGGCCCTGGGAAGTCCTGCGCAGGGAGGTACGGTCATGCCCCAGAGCTGACCTGTCTCCACAGCACAGGGCGCTGCATAGTGTCATCCGGAAGGAGACGCAGTGGAAGCTGAGCCTGCTTAATGCCCCAAAATACACCCCTCTCGGGCCGCTCATACCTGGGGCGGCTATACACTAAAGACCTGCATTTGCAGACGGGTCCCCCCCTCTACTCCTGGGGCCTGGAGAGGCCAGACACTGTTAGAAAAGAGAGTAGAAGCAGCATAAACAGGAAGAGGTGACAAAAATCAGGGTTAAAGAAGGAAGGGAACTTCGCAAGTCTCTGCCTGTTTGTATTACATTTTCACGTCCAAGGAGTGGTTGTGTTTCTGGTTGGGAGACACGGTGGTTGGAGACTGGGTGGAGTATAAAGAAAAATGGGCTTATTTTTCCCTCCCTGCCCCCTGAGTTTAGATCCCTAAGGAGGGAAAGATACAGCTTCTTGAAGGCATGTTCTGAGTCTTGTGCATGTCTGTATCTCTGCAGCAGCACTGTTCTTAAGAGCTTTCTGCAACGATGAAAATGTTCTGTTTTGTCCAGTATGGTTGTTACCAGCCACCTGTGGCTACTGAGCACTTGAAATGTGGAGGGTATGACTTTAGGGTCTAAAGCTTTTTTAAATTGAATTTTCACCAATTTAAATGTGCAGTTAAAGAGCCACATGTGGCTAGCGGCTGCTGTATTGGACAGCGCAGTCCTGTAAGATCCAGCACCAGACTAGGTTCCTCATGAGTGTTCAATAAACATCTGTTCAACTGAATGAGACTTTGTGCAGTGAATACATACTGAGCTTCCTCTACATGCCAGGCACTCTGCCAGGTGCTGGGGCTGGCTGAGATGCTGCCCCTGAATGAGTTGGAACTCCTGGTTGTGAGTGACAGGAAACTCAACCTTGCTTCTGTTGTTCAGTTGCTAAATCGTGTCTGACTCTTTGCAACCCCAGGGACGGCAGCACACCAGGCTTCCCACTCCTTTACCCTCTCCCAGAGCTTGCTCAAACTCGTGTCCATTGAGGTGATAAAGCCATCCAACCATCTCATCCTATGTGGCCCCCTTGACCTTGCTTTACTCAAGGCAAAAGGAGAGACCAAGGTAACGGCACCCTCAGGGCAGCTCAATTCGGGCCTTGGAGGATAAGGCCGTGACCGTCCTCACCCTCTCCCTCTCTCAACTTGGAGAGACTCAACTCTCTTCTGTGTGTGGTTTCCACGTGCAAACTGGCTCTCCACTCAGGAGCAGGAGAAGGCTGCCCCTGGCCCAGAGCTCATGCTGGCAACGCCCCCAGTCCTAGCCCCACCTCCCAGCCCAAGTCTCATTGGATCCCATGGCTGTCACTGGGTCATATGCCTATTTCTGCACCAATCATCATGACCGGAAGAATATGAGGGAGTGACTATCTGGGGCTTCAATTACAGACTCCAACCCTGAGCCAAACGGGTAAGTCAGCTCCACCAGAAAAAGCACATGGGATGAGAGCAGAGGTCCAGGGTGGGCTCTTAGACTAAAATCAACAGGCAAAGAGAGAATTTTGCTAAGGAGCAAAAACAACATGGGTCCATTCTAGTCTCTACTTCAAAGGGCTCAGTGCCTCTCTAGGGAAATTTTAAATAAGAATGCTGGTTGGTCAGATCTGCTGGCCAGATAGAGAAGAAAATACTAAAGAAGAAAAGCTACATTTGGCAAGGTCTAGGTTGAAATGTTAGTAACGTTTAATGACACAGAATTTCCTCTAATGCTGTCTACTTTTTCATAGATAAGTCTCATGAAACCTGTGTGGCCAAGGTGCCACCTATGAGACCCAGACGCCTGGAGGAGGGATGGGGGCCTGTTGTCTGCAGCCTTCCTCAGATTCAGGGATCCGAAGTCTCCCTCTGCGCTCCCCTGTCTCCCAGCTCAGGGCGTGCTCGGGCCTCAGAAAGTCCTGCCCTGTGTGGATGCAGGCGGAACAGACGCAGTGCGGCCCACCCAGGGAAGGGACACACATTGCCAATTCACACAATGCAATGTGAATTGTCTATTTTCATAAGGGCTACTCTGAGAAAGATTATTTGTGGGCAGGATGACTCATGGGAGAGCCAGATGAATTCGCCCCACAGAGAAGACAAAGGGCTTGGAACGTCGCTGAGATGAGAGAAATTAGCCAGAGCAGCTGCAGCACTTTAGGATCTTTTAAATAGCCTCCTCCTCCTCCACCCATTCCGAGCTGTGCTCTCTCACTCATTAAACACAGGCCGAGGTTTTCCTTTTGTTGGCTCCAAGGGCTAGCAGAGGTTGGGAAATATTCTTTTCAGCAAGCTCATCTTTTTATCCCTCTGAGCTCTCTGGGATTTTTTTTTTTTTTTTTTTTTTTTGAGAAGATGATTCTGGATTACTCTGAGAACTACTCTGAAATTTCTTGGCTTTTTTCTAGGTGGGAAAAAAAAGTTAATAAATGTTGTGGACCAGACTTTTCATGTTTCAAGGACAATCAGGGCTCAGGCCACATGGCAAGAAGGCCCATGACTCGGTCTCCTGGGATCCAGAAAACTTGCAGCCCCCCTCAATGTCAAACTGACCACCCCTCCTTTAACTGTACAACGAATCTTCCAGTTTGAGCGTGGCTCTCTTTTGGCAGGGCTTCCCTCATGGCTTGGTGATAAAGAATCTGCCTGTAGTGCAGGAGACGCAGGAGATGTAGGTCTGATCCCTGGATCAGGCAGATCCCCTAGAGAAGGAAATAACAACCCGCTCCAGTATCAGTGCCTGGGAAATCCCATGGACGGAGGAGCCTGACGGACTATAGCCCACGGAGTCGCAAAACAGCTGGACACAACTGAGCTACTAAACAACAACAACTCTTCAGGCATGGGCTGTAGGTACTCCGTGCTTGGTAAGCAAGGAAGAGCTGTTTGTTTTCAATATCCTTTCTGGGTTTTAACAGGCTGCTCAGTTCAGCGCTAAGTGGGCCTGTCCCCCACTGGAATGGCACTGTGCTTCCTGGAGCCCAGGAGGCTGGACACTTTCAGCAGACAAGAACTGGTCCTCCCGTGGGCTGGCAGTGGACACACAGTCGGTGCTCAGTGAATGCTGGTGAATTGTGGAACACTGTTGGCAACTTAGAGATGCTACTGTGCATACAAAATACTGACAAGAATGGGTCTGGACACTAGTATCTGCAATTATTTGTGTTTCAGAAAAGTGTTCCTCTGCTCTCTATAAGCCTCAGTTCCCCAGTGGTAACAACTGTTCAACCCTAAGGTGACTCGGCTTTTTAAATGGTCCTTATTATGGATCTCAAGCCTATGTAATAGCTGGTTAGCTGATTGTGTAAACACAGCTTGGTTAAGTGGTCCTCTATTCCTAAAGGGTTAACTCACTGGGACTCTAACAGATCAGATCAGCATGAATGAGTCTGCTTTTTAGAATGCCCTGATCTTACCCCTTTCAGTTGTGTAATGTCTAGTGGGCTTTCTCATGGGTTCTGCCTTCTCATTCATTTTATTTATTTTTTTATGTCAAAAACTATTTTATTGCAGCACTGGTGGTAATAACAAAATCAGAAATAATCTAAACATCCATCAACAGAGAAATGGAAAAATAACACGAAGTTACATATATACAAGAGAATATGATACTAGAGTTAAAAAAAATTTTTTTTAAGATAAAAGCATTAGACCTATATTTAGCAACATGGACAGGTCTTTAAAGCATCGGGTTGCATGGAAAAGGCAAGTTGCAAAACACAGCTTATGCAACTTATGTACTGTTTGTAAACACCTGGAAAGTACAATCAATATAAAAATACAGAAGTGAGGCCATGCACTAGTAGTAGTGGTCTCCCTGGGGAAGGGGGAGGGATGTCAAGTGGGGGGCTTCGTCCATAACATTTCTCTTACCTTAAAGAAAGAAAAACTTGAAGCAAATAACACCAGTGGCAGTACTGCATGGCATGACCGGCAAGCGTCTGCCGCATTAACGTTTGCGGCTAGTTTTCAAGTTCACAGACTTTAAGAGAAGTTTTAGATTTACAGAAAATTGAGCAGAGTTCCACGTGTTCTCTTCTCAAGCCTCACAGTTTCCTTATTATTAACCTCTCGCATTAATGCGGCACACTTGTTAACAACTGATGGGAACACTCGTAATACGTTATTATTAACTCCAGTCTGTATTTCACATTGGGGTTCACTCTGGTTTTATAGTTAGTTCTGTGGGTTCAGATATGTGCCCATCACTACAGTGTTATACAGAATATGTCATGAAGACCTCCTTTGGGCCACCTACTTAACCCTTCCTTCCTCCTCCTGAGCGCCTGACAAATACTGATCTTTAAACTATTTCTATAGTTTCGCCTTTTCCAGAATGTCATATCACCGAGTAATTACACAGTAAGCAGCCTTTTCAGAATGAGGCCTTTCACTGAGCAACATGCCTTTAAAGCTCCTCCATGTCTTTTTGTCATTTCATGGTTCATCTCTTTTTACTGCAGAATAATATTCCACTGTATGAATGTATCTCTGTGTTTTTTATTTTTAAACCCATTCACTACCGAAGGACACCTTGGCTGCTTCCAGTTTGGGTGGCTATATTATACAGCTCCCTTAAACACTCATGTGCAGGTTTTTGTGGGGACATACGTTCCCAACCCCTTTGAATAAGTACCTAGGAGCACAATCCTGAACAATCCTGAATCATAAACTAAGAACAGACAACTTGTTTTGTAAGAAGCTGCCCGACTGTCTTCAAAAAGGCCTGTGCTATTTCACATCCCCACCAGCAACAAGTTCTCATTCATTTAAAAATTAAATTTGTTGAGATACAAATCACATGCCACGCAGTTTACAGACCATACGATCCACCCGTTTAAAGTGTAAAATTCTGTGGTTTACATGTCTTCATGGAATTGAGAAACCATCACCACGGTCTAATTCCAGGACATCTGCATCATCCCCCAAACACCCAGGACCCATCCTGATTTCCCCCAGCTCTCCCTTCACCCGCACCATCTCCTGACAACCACTCATCTGTTTTATGTCGCTATAGATTTGCTTATGCTGGATATTTCATATGAATGGAATCTCATTCATTAAAAAAAAAAATTCTTGTTATTTTCTGGGGCATGCTAGCTTCCATGCCAGATGCTGGAATCACAGACTGGAGTAAAACCTAGCGTCTGCCTTCTAGCTGCTCACAGTCCAAGAATAAACATTTGCAGACCTCCAAGGGTTCTCTCTTGGCCACGACAGCCACACTTGCGTTAGCTGGCTGAGGGCCGTGTACCTCCTGGCCTGAGTTGGACGCTTGGGCCAGGAGGCCCGTCACTTCCCTTTGGGTTCAGCACTGCTCGGTAGATGCTACCCAGGGATCCATCTCACTGGGTGCTGATCAGGCCTACAAATGTTCCCCTTTATTGCTACTGATCAAGCAGATGGACTTGACCTATCCTTTCCAAAAGACACCCTCCTTGGTAATGACTCAGGAGTTTTAGCCTGTTTTCAAATACACCCAGTTTGTCATCTTCCTGCCATTAAGATCAAAGGAACGTTTCTCCTGGGTTTCCAGTAAGGTGCTTGAGATGTTCCTCTGTGATAATGACTGTACTCAGCACACATCAGTGGAGAAGGCAGTGGCACCCCACTCCAGTACTCTTGCCTGGAAAATCCATGGACAGAGGAGCCTGGTAGGCTGCAGTCCATGGGGTCGCGAAGAGTTGCACGCAACTGAGCGACTTCACTTTCACTTTCATGCATTGGAGAAGGAAATGGCAACCCACTCCAGTGTTCTTGTCTGGAGAATCCCAGGGACGGGGGAGCCTGGTGGGCTGCTGTCTCTGGGGTTGCACAGAGTCGGGCACGACTAAAGCGCCTTAGCAGCAGCAGCACACATCAGAGTGGGTATACTGAGGTCTCCCTGCAGATCCTGAAAATAAGGTTAGCCTCAGAGAGTGGAATCAGTAGAACTGACACATGCTGGAGGACCCTAGCCACGTGTCAAAGTTAGTCTACTGAAGAGACTGTAGAAAAGCAGTTGAGGATATGGGGGGCTTCCCATGTCAAAGTGACACAGGAGCCACGTCAGGAGACACATTTTAACTAAGAAAGTGAAAATCTATGTAACTCTAGAATGGTCATGGGTGGTATCAGGTTCCACGTGGAGTCTAAAAAAGGGAGTCCAGGGTTTCTGCAACCATTTGTTCATGTGTCTGCCTTTGTCCAGAGATTAGCAAGATGATCTTACTGGAAAGCAAAACTCTTCAGTTCCTGGGGATCACAGGTCCATGAGGTGATCATGAAACCTCCCAACTACTAACTGTCTCCCCACGTATGGACGGGAAGTGGCAGACAAAGCAAAGGTAACAATGTGTTGTTTTACATATCCGTTTCTTACGAGTTTGGCTACTGGGAGTTAGTCTTCAAGCTCTGGCAAGATTCTGACCCAAAGGGGTAGGACCCATGCACTGTGATGATCCACCAAAGCACCTATCTGGAGAAGGCAGGTTTGGGAGAGGTGAAAACCATGGTGCAACATTCAAGGCCTGCATTTAGAACAGGAATCTAACTCTAAGGCAAGTCCAACAACTAGAGATATTGTACGGTAATAGTTAACAACACAGGTTTTGGAGCCAAATGAGTTGGCTCCAACACTTACTAGCTACGTCAACTTGGGCAACTTAGCCTCTAGGCACCTTGATTTCCTCATCTGTGAAATGAAATGCTTGTGAAGACTAAATGAGATAACCCAAATAAATGCTCACTCAGACATCTGGAACACAGCAAGCTCTCAGAAGTTAGCCATCACATCACCATCGTCTGAAGGACGCTCAGACCACCCTTTGAGATGGGGAGCCCCCCGGAGTTCAACTGGCAGAGATCTGTCAACTGAGGGCCAAATATAAACTTGATGTCGTTGAATTTACTTCAACTCCAGGATTTCCAATGAGCTCTAAGCCCCTAAAGCTCTTACATACAATTCAAAACAAGAATGTGGTCTCAGTAGTTGATGCAGTTTTTTTTTACATAAAACCTTTTCTTGCCATCCAACTGATGGATACTTTCCTGAGGACTTATGTGCACAGCACCTGTTAGCTGATGAGAGTGGGAAAGGTGGTCCTTTCCTTCAAGAAGCTGAACATCTAATTGAGAAGAGGAGGCGGGAGAACGAGCGATGCAAACGCGCGTGCTGGATTCAGGCCGACTGCCCATTCGGTGCTTGCCTCTTTGTTGGAGGGACAGGGCAGTCTCTGTGTCCAGAATCGCTCTGTTCTAAGGAACACGAGGAGTGTGTTAGTAAGCTAAGCTGCGATCAGTCCCATTGCCTCTCCCTGCCTCTCTCAGCCTCAGTCTCTTTCCACTCCCTTCAAGGTACGACGAAGCAGTGTGATGGCTCTGTGGTCTTTCAGTCTCAGATTCCCAGGCGGTGCTGGCTGGACCACGGCAGCACCGCTGAAGGCAGACATGCAGCTTCTGTGCTTTGACTTCCCGGGACAGTAAAGGCTGCCCATTATTTACTTATAAAGTGAAAGTGTCAGTTGCTCAGTTGTGTCTTACTCTCTGCGACCCCACGGACTGTAGCCCACCAGGCTCCTCTGTCCATGGAATTCTCCAGACGAGAATACTGGAGTGGGGAGCCATTCCCTTCTCTGGGGGATCTTCCCGACCCGGGGATTGAACCCGGGTCTCCCACACTGCAGGCACATTCTTTACCATCTGAGCAACCATAAAGACTGCTCTGATGCCCCCCTCTTCTCATCTGTAGACTCAATGGGGGAGAAGGAAAGTGGGCTTTCTTCACGTGACCCCAGGAGGTTATTAATATTCACTGACTGAAGCAGGTTCACCCAAGGCTATTACAATCAGCATATGTAAGAAAAACCCCTGTTCTTCTCTTAAAGCACCACCTCCACTCTCTAGTGACACTTTTTGTGACATTTGAACCACAGTTCCAGACTTCCTTTAGGTTCCGTGGGATCTGGTTGCTGCATTTTAAGTATATTACTCTCCTTTAACACACCAGGTAAGGGAGAGAGGCCCCGGGGGTCTGTCTTGCACTCTGTGGACGAGCAGCCAGGGCCAGGGACACCAGGAGACTCCTCTCAGTGGGACAGTCGCCAGTTTACTGATTGCTCTTTTGCCTCGAGAAATTCACAGCACCTTCGGGCAAGAGGGAACAGCAGTGTGGTGTTTATTGAAATCTACATCTGGTAGCAATTTGTCCAACAGCAACCAGCTTTCCCCCCGTCCTTTTCTTCAAGTCAAATAATCCACAGGGGCCCATAATGCTCCACAACTGTTCATTTGTGTGAGGCCTGTACCGCGCCGTTTATGTTCCTAATTACAGATCTGGGTTTATCAACAAGTTTCAGCACGGTAAGGACTCTTTTTTAGACTGCAGTGGACTGAGGGCTCGTGTCCTGAGGCAGTGACGTGGACTGGCTGTCCCCATCTCGGCTGAAAGAGGCGGCCTCATGCTGGCCTCTGGCCCCACGCTTGGCCAGCACAGATGGCCTGAGCGGTCCCCTTCCCCACCCTATGAGGTGTGGCCTCACAATGCTGCACAGACGCTTGGCAGAAGGGAGAGCTGAGCCCTACCCGACGACGAGAAATGGGTGTGCTGCGGAGAAAGGAGCAGCCCAAGCTCCGATCTCAGGCAAAACTCTTCCTTTAGCGGGTGGTGGTGGTGAGGGAAGCCGAGCAGCTAGTTGTTTGCTGAAGGACTCGCTGAGCAGAGAGTTCTTTTATGGAACCTGTAGTTGGGTGAGAAGATGGTGCAAATCTAGAAAGCAGAGTATGTCAAGCTTGGGGGGGTAATATCTGGAGACTAGAATGCCCGGATTTACAATGAAGACCCCAGAGGAAAGCAGAACTGTTTTGGAGGGACGAGAACAGACGGAGGACTTAAAAGCAGGGTGGACTTGGGATGGGCTTCTAAACACGTGCCCAGCTATGCGTTACCAGTCTCGGGAAGGTCTGGCCTGTACCTCTTTGGATCCCCATCCAGCCATGAAATTGGAAAGGGTCAATAAATATTTGCTGACTGACAGGAGCCAGGCTTAAGTAGGAATAATATTACTAAAAATATACATTATAGAATACTTTGCATCCCTGTCCCTCTGTGCTCTCCCACAGCTAAGGTGAGAAGCAAGATGGATCAAAATGATGATTTCAGAACCGAGAATCAGTTTAATTTTACAGTATCAAAACATGGAAACCCCCCAAGTACAACACAGAGCAGCTGTTATGTTTGCAAGTGAGAAGGGTCAGCTGTAAAAATACAGCCCCTAGGATCGGGGTCATAAGGCCAAACAGCAAACACACCTCCCAGGCTCCCAGGACCCTCTGCTGAGGTCAGGAAGTCTGGGCCAGCAGCTCTCCACTTCCTTATCCCCACTTTCTCTCTCACAGGCTGAAAAATCCCTCCTCCCCGACAAAATGCACTCCTTTATCTTAATGCTTTTATAATCCAAAGTCACACACAAACTGCCGAGGAGAAGAGCTTTAGGACGGGACAAGCTGTTCAGTATGCCATTCCACTGGGAGACGACAGAATTCGGAGGGTGGCAATGGCGGCGGGGGAACAACTTGACGGCTTAGCTGGTCAATGTCACCTCAGTGGTTTACAGGTTGTATTCCCGTTTGGCTTCCCAGAGTCCCATTCCTACCTCCTCAAAGCCTCAGGCGCTGGGGACCCTGTGCAGGGGTGGGCTGGCCATCAGGACTGCCTCCGTCAGACCAGCATGCCCAGGAGATAACCTCAACTGGAAGAGGCCTGTGTGGGGCGGCAGGACAGTGGGGACACTGCCTAACGGGAGAAGTGTGTCTCCTCAGGTAGAGATGAGGGTGCGAAGAGAGCTTAACAGATATGCTCAAGTTTCTAAACCAAGAGACTGATGCTTAATTATTATTTCAAAAACTGCTTGTGTATAAGGATACAAACTTAAGGAGAAAGCAAATAATGGCTTAAAAGGTGCCTTTAAAACCCTGCAAACTATTGGGAAGTTTTGAGTTCGTGTTGGATTTTAGGTGGTATTACGGAATTATTGCTCTTTATTCTGTGGTGACAACAGTATTCCATTTACATAGAAGAGTGTCTGTATGTTTACCAGATTCAAAAAAACATAGGGGAGGGAGTGTCACTGTATACAGAACTTGCTTTCAAACAGTTCAGGAAAAGAGAAAACGTGTGAATATGCATGCGATGTGTGTGGAAAGAAAGAGCAAGAGATAGATAAGCAGGTGTGGCAAAACATGAATAGACGAATCCAAGAGGAAGGTATTGGGTATTCATTTTACTTTTCTGTAAGCTTTTATGTATGTTTGAGACTTCTCACACACACACACAAAATATCTTGGGGAAAAAATAAAATCCTATAACAAAGAGTGAAATTTTAAAGATTCAGAGCCAGGTTGGGATTTGGATCTTTCAAATGCCCACTTCAACTTAAACAACAACAGACCACAGGGCACCTTTGTCTTCCCTTCACCCCCTCCATCAGGGGCTGACCCTGAATTTTTCCTCCTAAGGAGCCGACAAGGGAGGCAGTTGACCAGTGGGCTCTGTGGTGTTGGAGAAGACTCTTGAGAGTCCCTTGGACTGCAAGGAGATCCAACCAGTCCATCCTAAAGGAAATCAACTCTGAATATTCACTAAAGGACTGATGCTGAAGCTGAAACTCCAATACTTTGGCCACCTGATGCAAAGAGCCGACTCACTGGCAAAGAGCCTGATGCTGGGAAAGACTGAGGGCAGGAGGAGGAGGTGGAGGAGGAGGCGACAGAGGATGAGACGGCTGAATGGCAGTTAAAGCAAACCTGGGGAGATAGTGAAGGACAGGGAAGCCTGGCATGCTGCAGTTCATGGGTTTGCAAAGAGTCAGACACAACTCAGCAAGTGAACAACAACAACTCAACAAAGTATTTACTGGCTCCCAGTGGCAGGAGAAAGGGTTAAATGAGGTGTGCAGAGACCATGGCTTTGAAAACGAAGGCACAGTAAAACTGGAAGAAATCGTGGTCACATCTACACCAAGTTTGCTCTTACAATGAGCTCGTTGTCACAAACAGAAAATCCCCACAACCACCAGGACCTAGACAGAGAAAGGAGGAGACAGAAGCCGGGGACTCCCAAGCATGTGCCTTGGGGCCATGTACTTGCTTTCTCTTCAAAAATATTTTATGGAGAAAAAATTTACACGCCACACAACTCACCCGTTAATGTGAATTATTTGAAGGTTTTAGCACATTCGCAAGGTGCAATCATTATCACAATCCAAGACTGGAACACTAAGCAGGAAGAAACCCTTACCCGGAAGCAGTCACTCTTCATTTCCCCCCAAGTCTCCATACACACCCACTTCCCAGCAAAGCCTAATCTGCTCTGACGCTATGGACTGTTCAATCCTGGACATTTCGTACCAATGAAATACTGTAACAGGTGGCCTTTTGTGACTGGCCTCTCACTCAGCATAAGGACTGCAAGTTCACCCTTCATCCACAGTATAACATGCGCCTTTCTTTTTTATCACCAAATAATACTCCATTATGATTCCAAGCGTCACACCCACATTTGACTGGTCCGCTCTCCAGGTGCTGGGCCTGTGGGTTGTTCCTGCCTTCTGGCGATTATGATAAAGAATGCTGTTATAAACGTGTGTACGAGTTTCTGTGTGAACAGTAGTTTTCATTTCTCTTGTTTATACACCCAAAAGGGGAAGAACAGAGCCATATGGTAACTCTATTTAACTTTTTGAGGAACTGCCAGACTGCTTTCCAGAGTGACTGTACCATTTTACACTCCGAGCAACAGTGTGTGAGGGTTCCAATTTCTCCATACCTCGCCAGCACTTCTCACTCTCATCTCTCACAGCCATCTTAGTGGGCCTGCAGTTAATCTCACAGTGGTTTTGATCTGCATTTCTCTGACAGTTAATGATGCCAAGCATCTTTTTTTTTAAATGGACTTACTGGACATCTGTATATCTTCGAAAAAATGTCAGCTTAAATCCACTGAAGTCACTCAGTCATGTCTGACTCTCTGCGACCGCATGGACTGTAGCCCATCAGGCTCCTCGGTCCATGGGATTTTTCCAGGCATGAATATTGGAGTGGGTTGCCATTTCCTTCGCCAGGGGATCTTCCCAACCCAGGGATCGAACCCAGGTCTCTTGCACTGTAGGCAAATGCTTTACCACCTGCGCTACCAGGGCAGCCTGCCTTAAATCCATTGACCATTTTTAAATTGAATTAGTGATTTTTTATTATTGAGTTACAAGAATTCCTTATATAAATATTCTGGATATTGGTTCCTAATCAGAAAAATGAATTGCAAAAAAAAAAAAACCTTTATTCTCTAATTCTTTTCCTTTCTTGATAGTGTCCTTTGAAGTACAAAGTTGCAAATTTTCATGGAGCCCAATTCCCAATTAATCTGTATTTTCCTTTGTTAGGTGCTTTCTTATTTAATGCTCACAGTAATTGTGCAGAGTAGAGTTTACTGATCCCATTCAACAGATAAGGAAAAGGAAGCTCAGTGAAGCAAATGACCCAAGGTCTCACAGTGGGCCACGGCACATGGCCTGGCCCTGCTGCACGAGTGAATACAGCAGTTGTGGCCACTGCTCGGAGCTGGGCCATGAATTCAGGCCTTCTGAGCAGGCTAGGCTCAGGCCTTCACATACTCTGGGAGTGGTACTGTGCAGTATGGCCAAGCTTTAAACAGACTCCTCAGCGATTACACATTTAACTTTCTGAGAATGCTGCCACTACTTAAAACAGGGGGGTCTGTGGAATCTGTCTTTGGAAGTTATATGAACAGGCAGTGAGTTGGGCCTGTTTTACAAACATCCTCAATTGTAATGTAATGAGGGGAGGTTTGAGTTTATGATGAAGCTGAAAGTCCTGGATACCAAGTCTGGAAAAGGAGGTAAGTTATTCAGTTGGATTGCGCCTTTTAGGGTTTATATCCATGGTGACACACACACCAACCAATATAAAGTATGAGAAGTCATTTAAGATTAAAGGTAGATCTAAGTCTCAGAACTGTTTCTAGCAATGGCAGCCAGATATGAGAGATACCAGAGGACACTGATACACCGTATGAAAAGGAATCACACTGACACATTTGAAGACATTTTGACATAAAAAACTGGCCATCTTTGTACTTCTCAGCCACACCAGTACATTGAATCAAAAATGACCGAATTACTAGAGCTAAAAAGGATTTCACATTTTGTCCAATCTCCTTAATTTAAGTGATGTAACTGATGCGCCAACTGTTGACTCGAGTCCTCATGAGAACACTAGCAGAACAGGGACTAAAATTAAGGGGGATGCAGTTTCCGTGCTCTAGTTCTTATTATCAGCCGTTTGGACTCTGCTTTTAGCCTTGATGGCTCTTCCCCTCTCTCCCCCACAGACCTCCAAGCGGGTTGTGCCGTCCAAGACGCCTCTTCTAAAGGTGTGGAAGTGTGCCCGGGGTTCTCTGTCCATCCTCCAAAAGGATGGTCCCTAATACCAACTTATTTAAACATCTCAAGTCCATGTAGATAGGTCTGACAGCAAATAAAAGGGGCTCATTTTATGAAGTGAGTTCTGAAGGGATACTGCCAAGCCTTATTTCAAAAGCCAGGCTCCAGTTTCCAGTCTAAGAATTAGATGGCTTTCTGCCTGCTGTCTCTGCCTTTCCCCTCTCACTTAGGAAAGAAGGCCAAAGATGAGCTCGAGGGGCTGCTTCATAAGGAAAAATCGACGCAGGGTACGGTGTCAGGACGGGCCAGTGCAGGTTGGAAGTGGGCTAGCAGAAGGCTTGGGAGAAGAGACGCTGCTTCGCGAGCGGGTTAGGTCAGTCCCCGGGGCCATTTCCCTCCACTGGAAACAGGTTTAAGTGCTGACACAGGGGCTTCCCACAGCTTCTACTAGCCTCCAAAGGCATATTTGTCATCGGAGGCTCTTGATGAAGCTGTACATAAATATCTGACTGTTGTTAAATACAAAACAAAACAAAACAAAAATATTCCACGGGAACCAAATCAAAACCAGCTGTGAGGAGGAGAGGCCAAAAACTCAGTGTCAGTGCAAAAGGCCCAGCAGAAACACTTGTTAACTGCGTCTTTACTTTGCTGAATAGTAAACTGTCATGCCAGTGAAGTCATATCACATGACTACAATGTCTTTCATATGACTCCCCAGCTATGGGAGAAATGGGCATTTTATTTTCTAGAATTCTGGACTCTGTAGTGGATGAGTCAGAATCTGAGTTTTAATTCAGAATCAACCCGTTGGCCCGGGGCCTGTTCATTGCCAGTCATAAAAATTAAAAAAAAAAAAAAAAAAAATTACGATTTTTACATCCTATGGTATACAGCTGGTGTGCTAAACTTACTTTTTTTTTCTTTTTTTAAAAAAATAATTATTTTTATTTATTTGGCTGCGTCAGGCCTTCATTGTGGCATGTGGGATCTGACCAGGGATAGAACCTGGACCCCCTGCACTGGGAGCAGAGTCTTAGCCACTGGGCCACCAGGGAAATCCCTAAACTTACTTTTTAAATGATCACTCATGAATCCCTAATTCTGCAGAAAGTGGTGCTTAGCAAAAACACAGCTCTTTTAAAGGAGTGCCATAATTGCAATCCTAAAAAATAGCTGGATGACACAGCACCCAGTAGAACGCGTGTGTGTGTGAGCTGCTCAGGCGTGTCTGACTCTGCGCGACCCCATGGACTGTAGCCCACCAGGCTCCTCTGTCCATGGGATTCTCCAGGCAAGAATACTGGAGCGGGTTGCCATTTTCCCCTCCTGGGGATCTTCCCAACCCAGGGATCAAACCCAGATCTCTTGCATTGTGGGCAGATTCTTTACCATCTGAGTCACCAGGGAAGCCAAGTACAGTGCGGCCTAAAATGAATGCTGGGATCATGACACTTGCCAGCTTTCAAAACTGAGAATGAACTATTTCAGGCAAGTTGGGTTATGGAATTTTGGAATTTGAACATCTCAAGGATATACCAATATAGCTTGTTTTATTAACTTCTATAAATCAGTGTTTTCTCTCTCTGGTTAGACAGAGTTTGAAGCTTATTTGGCATTTCCCACAGCACAATGCTGAACTCACAGCTGGAACTAAAGCAGTACATGTGAACTGCTACTTGATGAAAACCAACCCTAAGAAGGAAAGTCACAGCAAATTTTATGAAAAGATGGCTAAGTCATTCACAAGTTTGATTAGACTCGGCCTTTGTACAACAAGCTCAGCAGTTTAAACAGTATGTGGTGAGCATGTCAATGGCTCTGTGACTTGGATGTCTTGTGTTTCATCAACTTTAGGGTCATTTCCTCTGGTTCCAACTGGGATAAACAGTCAGCTAGGAGCCATGGGGGACTGGGGTCCATCTTCAAATATGCGAGACCATTCTCAACAGAGTCTTGAAAGTAAAGGTCAGAACTCTGTGCAAAATTCCCTGTTCAGAGAGCAACATTTTAAGAGGGTAAAAAGCTGAGTGAGGCCTCCTAATACCTCATGGGCAGAGTGTACTTACCAAGAGCTAAACTAGCTACAAAGAATCTTGCAATCTCTGCCTAAGACCCTTTCCTTATGAAAAATTTATGAGGTGGGTGTTTTAAAAATTTTCAGTCTACAACTTGAGATAAAGTTAATTCATCACCACATATTTTTCATGTAAGTATTTTTACTGCATCCATGGTCTATAGCTTCTCTTCACAGTACTAAATGAAACAGGAGGACTTTATCTGCTAAACCAAGCTACCAGTTCTGTTCTTTTTCTCCAAGCTGTATCTCCACCCTGTCTCTAATACCATCTAGTCATTTTCACTCATTTATCCCTCTACCTCAAAATCATCACAGCCCAAGAGAAACTGACCTCTGTGAATCTGGCATGCCCTCCCCCAACTACCAGCCCCCTTTTTGCACCCTGTTCCTCACCCCTTTTCCAAGAGACCCAACCTGGCGATCTGTCTGTTCCTCTCAACAGCACTATCATTAAACTAGTACAAAGGCAATCATTTTTGGATATTCGATGATGGGAGGGTCAATCTCACTCAACGTGGTTGATTCTGTCTTGAATCTCTCTCTCAACCCATTCTCTCTGTGCCCCTTTCTATGAAAATAAAGGATCTGTAGTCTCCAGTGGAATCAGTTTTGCATTCCTCCTTCATAAAGGGGCCATATCTGGGGAGAGAGACCACAGATGTTAAGGGAGATGAAAAAGTTTAACAACAATGAAACATTTTCTTTCGTTAAATTGAAAGGAATTACCCTGCTACAAAATGGATGAACCTAGAAAACATCACGCTAAGTAACAGACATCAGACACAAAGGCCTTAACTTGCTTTGGTTTCAGGCTCTTGAAAGTGAAGTCGCTCAGTCATGTCCGACTCTTTGAGACCCCATGGACTGTACCCTGCCAGGCTCCTCCATCCGTGGGATTTTCCAAGCAGGAGTACTGGAGTGGGTTGCTATTTCCTTCTCCAGGGGATCTTCCCGAACCAGGGATCGAACCTGGGTTTACCGCATTGTAGGCAGACTCTTCACTGTCTGAGCCACAATGGAAGCTCATTCAGCCTCTTGATGAAGGTCAAAGAGCAGAGTGAAAAAGCTGGCTTAAAATTCAACACTAAAAAAGCTAAGATCATGGCATCCAGTCCCATCACTTTGCAGTAAATAGGAGAGGGGAAAAGTGGGAGCAGTGACAGACTATTTTCTTGGTCTACAAAATCACTGTGGATGGTGTGACTGCAGCCATGAAATTAAGACACTTGCTCCTTGGAAGAAAAGCTATGACCAACCTAGATAGTGTGTTAAAAAGCAGAGACATCACTTTGTTGACAAAGGTCTGTATAGTCAAAGCTGGTTTTTCCAGTTGTCATGTAATGAAAGGGTAACAGGCAGGAAGGCTACGGGCCCCCAAATGGAGGAAATAGGCTGCAAATATCAGACATTAAAAAAAAAATCTCTCTCTTAAGTGGCAGGAGGAAACAAACTACAAATATCAAGATTTTTTTCCCTTCTCTATACAAAATTAAAAGGAGGTTTCTTTTAAAATTCTGTGTTGCCATAATGACACCTGGTTCTACCTGAACTTAACTTTTCTCAAAGCTTGAGCTAACCAATGCATTTTTCTTATGGAAATGTTTTTCTTAAGCTATGTTAATGAACTATGTATTTACCTTCAGTCAGTCAGTTCAGTCGCTCAGTCACGTCTGACTCTTTGGCACCCCATGGACTGCAGCCAGGCCTCCCTGTCCATGTATTTACCTTAGATTCTGTCTTTCTTCAAGTCGGTTTGCCTAAGACTCAGAACCAACGTGACAAACCAGTCTGTTTTATTCAACAAACCAGTATGTTTTACTCATGCAAATGTTCTCTTAAGCTATGTTAATGAGACTATGTTATTCGTTGGAAATCCACCTTTCTCCAAGATATACAAGATATATGTCAATCGTTTTATGGTCTGAGATGACTCACCTTGTGCCCATGTTATCTCAAAATGCATGCTGTGGGTGAGGGGCCTGGAGCCACTGTCTGAGTTTTGAGACACTTCCTTTCTCTAATTAGCAGTCTGCTAGTAGGTATGTAACTTCCTGCTAAAGGCTAGCAGGGGGGGCACTCTTTCTGCCCCCTTCTGATGTCTATGTCAGAAGCGTTCTCTATCTCTTTTATACTTTAATAAAAGTTTATTACACAAAAGCTCTGAGCGATCATGCCTCGTCTGCTTTTGTTTTTGTTTTTTTTTTTGCCTCGTCTGCTTTTGAACTGTGGTGTTGGAGAAGACTCTTGAGAGTCCCTTGGAATGCAAGGATATCAAACCAGTCCATCCTAAAGGAAATCGATCCTGAATATTCATTGAAAGAATTGATGCTGAAGCTGAAGCTACAATACTTTGGTCACGTGACATGAAGATCCAGCTCATTGGAAAAGACTTTGATGGTAGAAGAAATTGAAAGCAAATGGAGAAGGGGGCAGCAGAGGATGAGATGGTTGCATAGTATCACTGGGTCAATGGACATGAGTTTGAGCAAGCTCCGGGAGATGGTGATGGACAGGGAAGCCTGACGTGCTGCAGTCCGTGGGGTTGCAGAGTTGGACACGACTGAGACTGGACAGCAACAACACGTGACATGTCCAGGACAGGAAAATCCAGAGACAGAAGGGAGGCTAGTGGTGTCCAGGACTGGAGGGAAGCAGGTGGGAGGGAGGAGAGACAGCTCAGTGGGCACAAAGTTCCTTTTTATGGGGATGAAAAGTACTAAGCTCAACAGTGACAGTAGCAGGACTGTGAATGTACTAAGAGCCACTGAACTGGATATGCTGAAAGGGCGAACTTCACGGCACGTGACTTGTTAGTCGATAAAGCTATTATTGAAAAGTGCATTCAGGGTTTCCCTGGTGGCTCAGTGGTTAAGAATCCATCTGCCAAAGCAGGAGACATGGGTTCAATCCCTGATTCGGGAAGATCCCACCGGCCGTGGGGCAGCTAAGCCCGTGTGCCACAGCTACTAAGCCGGTGCTCTAGAGCCTGGGAGCCCCAACTACGGAAGCCCGCATGCCCTAGAGCCTGTGCTCGGCAACAAGAGAGGCCACCACAGAGAGAAGCCTGCGCACCGCAGTGAACAGCCCCCCTCATCACACCGAGAGAAGGCCTGTGTGAAGCATCAAAGACCCCGTGTAGCCAAACATAGGCAAACAAACAGTCTCTGATATCGGATGACTCCAACTAAATGCTCAAGATCTGAGTAACATATTTTAGACTCCTGGCCTCTGAGACCTTTATTCCAAGGACACCCTGGCCTCACTCTCCTGTTCCACTCCTTCCCCACGCTTTCCCTGCCCAAATCTTCTTTTCAGAGACAGCCTATTTATCCTATCCCAACTAACTGGAAAATCTGGTCCCTTCCAAAGAAAGCTTTTTGTTGACATAGTTACTCCTCCAGGCAGGAGTAACTGTTCTCTCAGCACCTAATATGCAAATGTCTAAAGCATTTTTTGCTGACACTAGAGTTCAGTAGTCGCGTCTCTGATGCTCACACTGTGAGCTTGTCTCGCTAAGTTTTATATTCAGTTACGAGCATAGTGGACTGCTAGCGAGTTTTCAAAAGATGTTCAGTAAAGGCCTTCTCTTTTGCAAAACTAGCATTGTACAAACATTTTATAAACAATGTATAAAATGATACTGTCACATATAATTATCTGGTTGAATCTTTTTCAAGTGTGATGTTGATGAATGAAACCAGTGAGTCCAAGAAGAGAATTAATTGGGCATTCCTCATTGCATTGCTTCCCTGGTGGCTCAGAGGGTAAAGCGTCTGCCTGCAATGTGGGAGACCCTGGGTTCAATACCTGGGTCGGGAAGATCCCCTGGAGAAGGAAATGGCAATCCACTCCAGTATTCTTGCCTGGAAAACCCCGTGGACGGAGGAGCCTGGTAGGCTACAGTCCATGGGGCACAGAGTCGGACACGATTGAGCAACTTCACTTTCTTTCTTTCTTTCATTGCATCACTAAAACAAGTTGGGACTTTTCCATATGGGATGCAGAAGTTTGTATCTTTATTACTGAACATCTGTAAATGTACTGAGAGTCAACTGTGCAAATCAGCACACGACCTTTACGCAGGTATGTGGATACCTTTTGATATTCATATTTATTCACACACATTTTTCACAGTAAAGTAGAATAACATAGGCAAGACAATGATTTTTGTTGCTAGGAGGTCTGCTGGTAAGCATTCTTTTTTAAAAACATAGTCCTATTTCAAATTTTTGAAGAAAAAGAATAATCCTTTTCTAAGATAGGGGTTGCAAACTCCAATACCAATGAGAGTCATCAACTGAAAAGCATCTTCAAAACAGCACCGTCACTTAAGAATATCTTTCGGGCAAGAAAGCAATAGCAGTGTTTGTCTCCACGAAGGGAACTGGGTGGTGAGGGCAGGTGTAGAAGGAAGGTTTCCTTTCCACACAGTTTTTATGCCTTTAAAAGCTTGAATCAGGCACATTATTTAATCTATAAAATTGGCTTTTTGGCTCCAGCCGACTATCACTATTAAGGAATGCAGGCCTGGGGTTGCCAGATCGGATCTTTCAAAGAAGTTGGAAATGGGAAAACTCACATTTTTATGTAAAACTCATAATTTTTAAAATGTTGGCTTCATTCAGAATTTAACACATGGGAGGCCAAACAAAACACACGTGTAAGCCGTATCTGGTCACAGGCCAACCAGTTTACCATCTCTAATCTAAAACCTATGTGTGGCTTACGACTGCAAAACTATAAATGTACTTTAATGGAGGAAAACTTCAGAATGAAAACTCAGACTGTGGATGAGGTCACTCCCTCTTCCTGCCCTACCATCTCACTGCTGTTGCTTTCTTAAACTGCCCCTTTGCCTTCTGGGTCTTCGAAAAGGCAACTAATGTTTGACCAACCAAAACGCAAAAAAAGCCATGTTTGATCAATGAATATACCCTTTATCCTAGCATCCGGTCTGTTTTTAAAGAGTGAAACATGGTAGGCAGTGGCGATGGGGTTGATATCAAGTTGCAATTCTTCTAGGCAACCAAAGAGAAGTATGTGAATTATTTCTATGTGGGTGGAAAAATTCCCCCTGCCAACTAGTCAAACGCCACTAGTCCCTCACCATCAGCCCTGCTCAGGAGACAAAGTGCAGCCTTGATCAACCTAACATTCTTAACCTTCTCTGGGAAGCCAATCCCAGCGCTGGGGAAAATCTCACCGTCTCTTAAAGGCCTGCAGAGACGGCAGTCATCCGCCGAGAGCGAGGCTAAGAGACTCTGTGTGGGCCTGGTCACAGGTCACAAGTGGAAGACTGCCTCTGCTGGATGCCCAGAGGACACCGGGGCGAGACAAAGAAGAATCGCTTTCGGTTCTACGACAGGCACTAGAGAAGTGCCATCACGCCTCTATGGTTCGGTGAGAACTCTCACTTCTGTCTGCTGAGAGCTTTGGGAGGTTTCGTTTTGGCATTTCTATGTGGGTTCCTCCCCTCGGTAATAGGTCCACTCTTATAAACAGCAGTCTCTTCACCGCTAGCTAGTCCGGTGGTGGGCTGGCCCACCATTCACTGACCCCTGGGGCCTCCCCCAGTAGTAAGGATACACAGCCCCAGACAGTAATCAATGAACAGGACTAGGGGGTGATGGTAATTCTACAAATGTCCTGCTCCCAAAGGACACAGGCACCCAAGCTTTTCTTATGTTACTTGAGGAAATGCTATGACAGGCCACGTTTTCCTAAGAGCTTCTTTACCCAGGTTACTGTGGGAGAGGGCTGAGTCAGGGGGTTGCTTTGATTTAATCTCATTCATCCATCTTGAGGGATTCCCTGGTAGCTCAAATGGTAAAGAGGTCCCCTGCAATGCAAGAGACCTGGGTTCTATCTCTGCATTGGGAAGATCCCCTGGAGAAGCGAATGGCAACCTACTCCAGTATTCCTGCCTGGAGGATCCCATGGACAGAGGAGCCCGGCAGGCTATAGTCTATGGGCTCGCAGAGTCGGACACGACGGAGCGACGAAGCGTCCACCTTGAGGACCTGTTTTGGCAAGTGACCGGGCAGTGCCACACAGACACAGCACACTGTTTTCTGAGAACAGCGAGCATTTGGAAAAGCAAAATGATCATCTACCCTGTAATCCCAGTCTTTAACAAACAAACGAACCACGATCAGAGCAACCCAGGAAAGTAAGATTTGCAAAACATTCTAAATGGCAAACAAAACAAAACTCTCTTAGGCTGTAACTGAGGAAGCAACCTCATGGTGGGCTTCAGGGGCCCAAGAGGACGGATTCGCTTGTGAAATAAAAACCAGGCATGTTCTCGGTGAACATGGCCAGAGTCCAGTGTCTTCCCTGACTTGCATTTTGATGTATGGACATCACAGCCAACTTTGCATCGGCCACAGGCATGCTGCTCGATAGAAAGAGCCGGGATGCTTGGAAATCGATACCCCGCAGTCTCTCCTCAGCAGTTCTGTGCGTTTGGCACTCACCACACAGCAACCTGCACACAGCAGCAGCCAGCCACTGCAAGAGGCTCACTGACTCATGACTAGCAGACCGAATGAGCAATTTGGTTCTAAGGAGAACAGTCATAATTAACCACTTCCTTCCTTTTCTGTAAATCTGAATACCAAACAGGCTTTAGACACATCTGTCTTCTGAACAAGATGCTTGTCTTAAGTCTTACCTCAGCAGCCTGGGTCTCCTGATGCAGCAACGTAAGACCGGTCAAGTCCTCTAAGAAGGAATGTGAAGAATTGAACACCTTCGCCAGGAAGTTAAATCCTTCTCGTTCATACTGATCGAGAACCTGTAAAGACATTTATGAGTGCAAGTGTTAAGTCACTCAGTCATGTCCGACTCTTTTTACCCCATGGACTACAGCCCTCCAGGCTCCTCTGTCCATGGAATTCTCCAACCAAGAAAGCTGGAGTGAGTAGCCATTCCCTTCTCCAGGAGATCTTCCTGACCCAGGGATTGAACCGAGGTCGCCTACCTTGCATGTGGATTCTTTACTGTCTGAGCCACCATGGAAGTATATTAGATATATGTTAAGGGGGAGGTAGGATTCAAATGCATATTAAAAGATTTTTACTTCTAATAATCACCTGTCCGAAAATGGAACTAAAACAAGAATTAAAAATTAAATATGGGAAAAATCAATCTGTTAGGCAAAAACCTGTGAGGGTTTAGTATTTATCATTTTCCCTTTCTTAGAAAGAATGACAATACCATCTTCCAATTTCGATGACAGTATTTATCAGACAAAATAAGTTACATGCAAATTCACTAAAAATTCTAGAAGAGTAGAGGTTGCTGATTCTAAAGTTCACTTTTTAGGAGAAAAGTAACAGGCAATTATTTCCTTGTGTATTGACAGATGAATGGATAAAGAAATCGTGGTACGTATATACCATGGAATACTAGCCATAAAAAGGTATGAATTTGAGTCAGTTGAAATTGGGTGGATGAACCTAGAACTTGTTATACAGAGTGAAGTAAGTGAGAAAGAGAGAAACAAACACTGTATATTAACGCATATCCATGAAATCTAGAAAAATGGTACTGATGACCCTATTTGCAGGGCAGGAAGGATGGACTCATGGACACAGCAGGGGAAGGAGAGGCTGAGACAAATTGAGAGCGTAGCACTGAATTATATCCACTATCACGTGTAACAGAGATGGCCAGCGGGAAGCTGCTGTGCAACACAGAAAGGTTAGCCACGCTCTGTGATGGCCCAGAGGGGTGGGATGAGGCTGCTGTTGAGATGGAGGCTTAAGAGACGGGCGGCACGTGTATATTCATAGCTGATTCACGCTGCTGCACGGCAGAAACACAACACTGTGAAGCAATTATCCTCCAATTAAAATAAATTAATAAAAGAACAAACAAGCAAAATTATAGGCAAGAGAAGAGCCAAGAAAAAAGTTTTTTAAGGATAAAGGGAAAGGAAGGGACAAAAGGTGGGACATGAGACCCACCAGTTAGTCAAATGCATTAAAAATGATTTTTTTAATGTAAAAATGAATTTCACCAGGCGTATCACAAAAAAGCTGCCCAAACAGCCAATCAACTTATGAAAAGTTGCTCAACATTACAAGTGACAGCTAAAAACTGCAATGAACGACTGCTCTGTGCCCACCAGAGTGGCTCAGACGAGCAAGACAGAAAACAGCAAGCACTCAGAAGGATGCGGAACAATCACTATTCTCACGGGAAGACAAAATAAGATGACCGCCTTAGGCGTTTAGTGTTTATATGCCCTGTGATCAAGAGACTCTTAAAGAAGGCTGAATGCCAAGAATCAGTGCTGTTGAACTGCAGTGTTGGAGAAGACTCTTGAGAGTCCCTTGGACGGCAAGATCAAACCAGCCCATCCTAAAGGAAATCAGTCCTGAATATTCATTGGAAGGACTAATGCTGAAGCTGAAGCTCCAATACTCTGGCCACCTGATGCGAAGAGCTGACTCATTTGAAAAGACCCTGATGCTGGGAAAGATGGAAGGCAGGAGGAGAAGAGGACGGCAAAGGATAAGATGGTTGGATGGCAACACTGATTTAATGGACATGAGTTTGAGCAAGCTCTGGGAGATGGTGAAGCATAGGGAAGCCTGGTGTGTCCACAGGGTTGCAAAGACTCAGACATGACTGAGCAACTGAACAACACCAACCAACAAAAAAATGTGCACAGAAGTGCATCAGAAGACCTGAACAAAAGTGTCCACAGCAGCACCATTCACGACAGTCCCAGCAAGAAATGACTCCAGTGTCCATCAACAGTAGACTGAATTAACAAATTGTGGCTTATTCATGCAATGGAATAACACAGAGACATGCAAATGTATGACAACTGCAAGCAACAATATAGATGATTCTCACAAACAACATTAAACAAAAGAAGGTAGAAGCAATGTATACTACAGGATTATAACAACATAAAGTTTTTTAAAAAAATGAACCTGTGCTGTTAGAAGTCAGGAGTGTGGTTATGCAGTGAGGGACTGGAATTGGAATAGGGCACAGGGGAGGGTCTGAGGTGCTGGTAACTTTTTCTCTTTTATCTGGGTTCTGGTTACAAAGATACACCTGGTAAAAACTATCAAGCACTTTTTCATATATACATTGTCCTTTGATCAAAAGATCAAAAGAGGGACTTCCCTGGTGACATAGTAGATAAAAACCTGCCTGCCAGTGCAGGGGACAAGGTTTGATCCCTGGTCCAAGAAGGCTCCACATGACACAGAGCAGCGTAGCCTGTGGACCACAGCTGTGAACCTGCGCGCCCCAGCTGCCGAGCCCTTGCGCCCCAGAGCCGCTGCAACAAGAGCAGCCAGCACAACGAGAACCCCCGTTCACTGCAACTAGTGAAAGCTCACACAAAGCCACAAAGACCCAGTGCAGCCAAAAGCAAAAAATATCAAAAGATATGAGACCGGTAGTCTTTTGAGGAGAACAATATAAGAACATGACTGCTTAAAAGTGATTACCACACTGAGGAATTCAATGATCACAGAAACTGTGAATTACAGAAGGTGAAGAAGGAATTCATAGGGCCTGGACTCCATCTTAGGCCTGTTCATGCTGATCATGCTCAGTCACCTTTCCAATGGACTCTGAACTCTGTGTTTAGAGCCTATGAAAACAAACAACAACAGAAGGATAAGACCCCTCCAGACAGGGGAACCTTGAAGATCGTATCTAGGTTACTCACCGCCTAAGAGAAAACATACACTAATCACCCCTTCCTCCAGACAGGCCATAAATTTTTCTGTATCAGTCGGAGTGTAACCTCGGGTTTACTGATTATTGGCTAATTGTTTGACTGCGCACATGAGCACATAGCATGTGAATGATGGGGTTATTGGAATTGTGTATTTTCCTTGGTTTATGTAAGTCTCAAGGAATTTGGAGTGGTGGGTTCAGACAGGTACACAGGTGGTATAAAAGATTTTCAGAAATGCTGGTCGGGGTCCTTGGCTAAGAGGAGACTCTGCCTTGGGCACGTCGCTGTAATAAACTGCACTTCACTATCTGCATTGTCCTTCTGAGTGAGTTTGTTTCCCGGAACACGGGGCTACAACAAAGGTCCATAGTGAACCAGAATGCCTTGGAAATTCTCTCAAAACTCAGAGTAAATAAAGAGACAACTGCTTCAAATACACAGCAGAGACTGATGATGCATCCCAGAAATCAACACATGAGCGGAAAGGTTGGAAAAGTAATGACACAAAATACAGAAAAAAGAATTTTTTAAAAATGTCTCCATGCAGAAATGAAAATGTAGAAGTCCTTCAGTCCAACAATTCCACTTCAAAGACTTTTCAAAGAATTTTTGCTGTTGTTGAGGCTTGCGGAATTGTGATCCCCTCCCCGCTTCCAATATTCTTTAGTACTGAGAGGGTAACAGGCAGGAAGGCCAGGGGTCTCCAAACGGGGGAAACAGGCTGCAAGTGTCAGACATTTTTTATCTCTCTCTTAAGTGGCAGGAGGAAACAAACTACTAGTGTTATATTTTTTCCCCTTCTCTATACAAATTTAAAGCGAGGTTTCTTTTAAAATTCTGTGTTGCCATGACGACACCTGGTTCCATCTGAACTTAACTTTTCTCAAACCTCGAGCTAACCAATATATTTTTCTTATGGAAATATTTGTCTTAAGCTATGTTAACAAACTATGTATTTACCCTAGACTCTGTCTTCAAGTAGGTTGCAAACCAGTATGCAAACAAACCAGTATGTTTTACTCATGCAAATGTTCTCTTAAGCTATGTTAACGAGAATGTATTTGCTTGGAAACCTACCTTTCTTCAAGATTCTTGTCAATCATTTTATGGCCGGGGACAACTCACCTTGTGCCAATGTTATCTCAAAATGCATGTTGTGGGTGAGGGGCCTGGTGCCATTCTCTGAGTTTTGAGACATTTTCTTTCTCTAATTAGCAGACTGTAGTAGCTATATAACATTCTGCTAAAGACTAGCAGGGGGGCACTCTTTCTGCCCCCTTCTGATGTCTATGTCAGAAGCTTTCTCTATCTCTTTCATACTTTCAGTTAAAATGTTATTACACAAAAGCTCTGAGCAGTCAAGCCTCGTCACTGGCCCCGGACTGAATTCTCCTCTGGAGCCCAAGGATTCCGGCATTTTTCGTGGTTCAGCAACAACCTTTCAATATTCAGCTATTTTTTCTTTTATAAGGTGAATATTTTAAAGAAAATCTGATGATGAGCATGTTGACTCTTCAGGGGCATGCCCACCCCATCCCCACTTAAATCTTGCTTGTTGCTGGTCAGTCGCTCAGTCGTGTTCAACTCTTTTCGGCCCCATGGACTGTAGCCCACCAGCCTTCTCTGTGCATGAGATTTCCCAACCAAAAATACTAGAGTGCGTTGCCATTTCCTTCTCCAATATTTTGCTTGCATGGGCACAAAGGATGATGCGCAAGGATACTCACCGCAACACCATTTGCAACAACAAAAGATTCGAAATAACCACCCCTTTAAAGGTGCAGACTAACTAAACTGCAGTATATTTACGGTCAAAGACATAATCAGGATGCATTAAAAGAATGAGGCATTTCTACAGTACTGATATAAACTGACTTCCAAGACAGAGATATATTAAAAAGCAATATCCAGACCATGAATCTAGTACTGATGCTTTTAAAATAAAGGTGGAGGAGAGGAAGCAAGGGAATGGCACATATGCAGGGGCTTGTTTTTGCACATAGTATCCCTGGAAGAACAGACACATACACACATATACGCCTGACAACAAGTAGTTGCTGTTGTAAATTCTTTTACGCTATTTGAGTGTTTTTAGACCATGTGCACATATTATCTACTCATATAAGATCATAATCTCAAATTATTTTTTTTTTTTTCCCTTTGGTGCCAGAGAAAGGTCTTAAAAGAAAGGGATGAAGCACTCTAACGTCCTAATGAGGAAGCTGGAGCTGGAGGGGAGCAGCGGCTCCTCGTGGGCATAGCAAGTGTGTAGGTAGGGACCAGGGAAGTGGCCGCAGTGCTAAGTTAAGGAGAATAAGGAGCTGGGTGCTGGGGAGCTCTAGGGTCTGGACAGTAGAGTCCAGTGAGGGCCAGTCAGCTCTGGGGTCAGGCAGTGAGGTCATCTGCTGCCAGAGAAGGGGATGTGGTGGGCCATGGAGCTGGAGGAGGGTAGTGATGGTCTAGGACAGCGGGGCGGAGAATGGAGAGGGGCAGGGGGTTGGTGGTGCACAAAGTGCTGACAGCCTAAAGCCCCCATTCAGGACAAAAGTCATGAGTTTGCGGAGAAAGATATTTAACAATCCATCAAAGCTTGGGGACTGGCCAGAAAGGGTCAAATAATTTGAGGCGCTAGTGAGTAATTAAAAGACAGTTGCTTCTTGGAAGGAAAGCTATGACAAAACTAGATAGCACATTGAAAAGCAGAGACATCCCTTTGCCGACAAAAGTTTGTATAGTCAAAGCTGTAGTTTTTCCAGTAGTCAGGTACAGATGTGAGAGTTGAACCTAAAGAAGGCTGAGTATTGAAGAATTGATACTTTTGAACTGTGGTGCTTGAGAAGACTCTTCAGAGTCTCTTGGACAACAAGGAGATCAAACCAGTCAATCCTACAGGAAATCAACCCTGAAAATTCACTGGAAGCACTGATGCTGAAGCTGAAGCTCCAATACTTTGGCCACCTGATGCGAAGAGCCGACTCATTAAAAAACTCCCTGAAACTGGCAAAAATTGAGGGCAGGAGGAGAAGGGGGTGACAGAGGCTGAGATGGCTGGCTGGCTGCTGCTGCTGCTAAGTTGCTTCAGTCATGTCTGACTCTGTGCGACCCCATAGACGGCACCCCACCAGGCTCCCCCGTCCCTGGGATTCTCCAGGCAAGAACACTGGAGTGGGGTGCCATTTCCTTCTCCAATGCATGAAAGTGAAAAGTGAAAGTGAAGTCGCTCAGTCGTGCCTGACTCTTAGTGACCCCATGGACTGCAGCCTACGAGACTCCTCCATGGGATTTTCAAGGCAAGAACACTGGAGTGGGGTGCCATTGCAACACCGATTTAATGGAGATGAGTTTGAGCAAACTCTGGGAAATGGTGAAGGACAAGGGAGCCTGGTTTGCTGCAGTCCATGGGGTCGCAAAGAGTTGGACACAACTGAACAACAGAAGTGAGTAGTCATGAAGGGGCCTGAGGTTGTTGAGCACAGACCTGCAGGCGGGAGGCACAGACCTGCAGGCAGGAGGCACAGAGAAGTGGAATCCTGGAGAGCTGGAGGAGCAGGGGGTGACTCTTACATGCCAAGGCATCAACAAAGTACAGTCTTTGGCCGATTAGCCACAGTAAATTAATTTGACAACCCAATGCCTGGATAAAAAAGCATTTAATAACTGAATTCCTCAGTAATTACGAGATTCCTTACAAACCAGAATGTTATCTCAGGAAAAATGTGCATAGAAATTAGGTGACCCTTTTCAAAATGCCAAGAGCTCTGTGTTTAGTGATCATCCCATTCCTTTTAAAGAGAGATGACATTAATATTGCTATTTTTCAATTGACATCTAGTTCATTTATAATGTTGTGTTGGTTTCAGATGTACCGCAGAGTGAGTGGTTCATATATATCTATTCTTCTTCAGATTCTTTTTGCTTATAGGTTATTACAGAATACTGAGTGGAATTCCCTGTGCTATATACAACAGGTCCTTGCTGGTCATCTGTTTTATATACAGTGGCTTGTGTATGTTAATCTCAAGCTTCTAATTTATCCATAGCCCCGTTACCATAATCGTAAGTTTTCTCTGTTAATCGTTTTCTCTGTGTGTGGAAGTCTGTTTTGCAAATAAGTTCATTTGTATCTTTTTTTGTTTAGATTCCACATATACACAATATCATATGATATTTGTCTTCCTCTGTCTCTCTTCACTTAGTATGATAATGTCTAGGCGCATCCAGTGATCACTTATTTCTGAGTGAACTAGTCAACGCATTAAACAGCTTCTTTCTGCCAAGTTTCCAGTAAGGCAAAAAAAAAAAAAAAGACACGGGAATGAAAAATGGACAAAAACTTTGATAAAAAAAAAAATTTGGAAGTAACTCCAGAGATGACTCTTTGTTGGACCTTAATTAAACCTGGAGATTTCAAGCCTGTTTCCACAGATAATTTTATAGTGCTACAAATCTGGACGAAGTGGAAGAAACGAATGGCCAGGGCAGAATGAGTGAAGGCCTTCCCCATAATCAGGACGTACAGAAAGTTTGATGCTGAAACATTATTAATAGCTCTGGCTTGAAAAATATGTGGAAAAACTTAACCTTCCAGGGGCATATTTAATCATCCAAGAGTTTTCCAGTATTCCCTTTACGTGCTGGGAAGTTAATCTGTGTTACGAGTATAAGCAGCTTATAAAATGTAGGAGGATTTTTTTCCTCCTCCACAAACAGCTCAACTTTAAAGGAGAAAAAAATGTGTTTTAAATTATCAAAAAAAAGAAAAGAAAAAACTATCACAATGAATTTGAGCACTGCAACAACCTGTCATAAAACATAAAACATATAATACCTCTTAAGTAAATTATATAATACGTGGTCTTATACACATTACATTTTGGAAGGTTATAAGTATTCTAAAGATACTAGGACAGTTTGCTAAGTAGAGAAATAATAACTCCTTTAAAGATATGGATCCTTTCCTGATGGACACAATTTTCCTTACTTAACTATGGCAACCCACCCCCGTATTCTTGCTGGGAAATCTCATGGACAGAGGAGCCTGATGGGCTACAATCAGTGGGGTCGCCAAGAGTCGGACACAAATGAACAACAACAAGGCTATGCCACTCGCCATGGCACGCTGACTTGCCATGGGCATTGAAGGAAACACTCTGCTTCACTGTCTTGGTAATCTGGAGCTGATCATTTTTAAATATCAACCAGATGCTCGGTAACTTTGTTTCTATTTCTGTATATGTCAGTGATATAAACCAGATAATGGATAAGAAAACTTCCTATGGAAATGCAGCTATCATCCTAACGAAATCAGTTGCTGTTAACTTCCTCTGTTTAGACACAGCCTTTACAACGTCAAAATTTTAAAAAGGACGACAGTTCTGAGTTCAAGATACATAATAGCAGGGGATGATTCGTGGGTAGAAGAGTGGGAGGTACAAACGATTCAGTACAAGACAGGTTACAAGGACATATTGTACAACGTGGGAGATAGCCAATATTTTGCAATAATTGCAAATAGAGTATAACCTTTCAAAAATATATAAAATTTTTTAAAAAGTGAGTCTGAAGATATAAATGAGATTTTAAAGTTAACTAGTTCTTTCCTGTAAACGGATCTAATTCATAATGTAAATAAAAATATAAACAAAGTTTAGAAAACATATCAGTATGTCAAAAACTATAGCATTAATCAGGATAATACCTGGCATGTCAAAAACACAGTACAGATAACTCTCTTGTTCTTTCTAATGTCATTGTATAGTGTCCATTTTTCTTAGGTATCCAAATCTAAAACGGGTACAATGGTAATTTAGAGGATATGGGAGATTTTAAATCAAAATGTTGAATAGCTTTCAACTTTCAACAATGGAATAAGAGTTCCGAACACTTTGGGGATTTTAACTGAACTTCTTACAGTGCAACACACAACTATACTAAAAAAAAAAGCCAAATAATATTGTATCTTGGTGTTGTCACATACCCAACTCAGAAATCTACTGAGGTTAACTGAGCAGAAGGAAAGAGACTGAAAATTGGGAGACAACATGCAATGGGCAGTGATTTGCCAACCGTGGGCAAAACTTCATCTGAGTCTGTCTGCTCATCGCTACAGCGGGTTTGTTTGTTGCTTAGTCGCGAAGTCGTGTCTGACTCTGCAATCCCATGGACTGTGGTCCACCAGGCTCCTCTGTCCATGGGAAGAAGGCCAGAGTGGGTTGCCATTTCCTCCTCCAGGGGATCTTCCTGACTCAGCAACTCAACCTGCGTCTCCTACACTGGCAGCACTGGGGAAACCCTACAGTGGAGATAAAACTCCAAGCCTATCTGTCTACTTACATTAAAAAAAAAAAAGATTTTATGACTTCAATCACTGACTAAGAATGGTTTACAAAGGACAATAAAAATGCTATTCTTTTATTACCTTTTCTGCACTTATTCTCATGATATAATTATTATCACCTAATAGGGTGTGATACATACAGCAAATACATGACAAAATGACACACAGTGACACTGAGAAAATATCAGAGTAAGGATCTCTGAAAATACTCTCTTCCATAAACGAGGCGTATTTATTTAAGAAAACCAGCTGTAAAAATAAGGTCTGTGGCATTTTAACTTGACCAATTCCCACCCCTTTTCCCCTTCTAGCTTGACTGTAGCCTTGAAAACCAACACACCATCACAGTGAAAACTAGGCTGGTAGCCAGCGGAGGAGGCACTGAAGGAGCTGTGACCCCATGTTCAGAAAATTGCCACCTGTTTATAAGGAAGACCCCACTCACTTGCTGTCTTTATTTGACTTGACTCAGAAATCACTGTATGTGAAAGCCTTTTTCCAGGTACCAGTTGTTGAAAAGTATCAGGAGCAACTGTTTAACACTGTGATCTGCTGAGGTGGTAAGTGACAGTTAAAGCAACAATAAGCTGACCAAAAAGTGTAAAAGGAAAATCTGGTGAATCCCACAATCTTAGGAATCTAGACGATAACACAGGAGCATAGAGCTAGGTGCATGCCCTAAGTCACATATGTGCTCAGGAAAGATCTGAGAAGGCCTAAGCTCTCAGCTCTAGCTGATCAGGAGGATCTGGGCAGGTAGGAGACAAACGGTAAGGCAGAGTCCCTAACTGCCCAGGTGAGCACTGAAGACACGCCCCATCACACACAGAGCCCCCAACAAAGAGCGGAGGGCTTACTGGTTCTGTTAGGGGAAGCACACTGATTAAAACCGCCCACCCTGGCCAGGCACCATAGTAACCATTTGCATGAGT
Organism: Oryx dammah; assembly: GCF_014754425.2. Classification (NCBI taxonomy): domain Eukaryota; kingdom Metazoa; phylum Chordata; class Mammalia; order Artiodactyla; family Bovidae; genus Oryx; species Oryx dammah. The sequence continues at coordinate 5,152,883 of NW_024070193.1, forward strand.
TGTTTTAGGACAGGAGATCCTGATAAGGAATAAGGAATTAATAAGCCACCAACCAGAAGAGTTTAGGAAAGGTCAAAAGGAGTCTGTCTGTCCACATGTCTGTCCACTTCCCAGAATCCCTCTTGCTAGCATCCATTTTGGCTGAGTGATGCGTGTGCCACCAGGGAAGACTCTGAATTAGAATGATTGGCCAAAGACCACCCAGAAACTAATCCCATCACCGAGACTGCGAGCCACGCGGCAGAGCAGTTCTCCTGGGTTCCCTTACCCTACTGCTCTCCACCCGGGTGCCCTTTCCCAATAAAATCTCTTGCTTTGTCAGCACATGTGTCTCCTTGGACAATTCATTTCCAAGTGTTAGAAAAGAGCCCAGTTTCGGGCCCTGGAAGGGGTCCGCCTTCCCACAACAGTTCCAGGCATTTCAGGAGATCTGTGTCCAGTCATTAGATGGCCACCAAGTTAACTGGGCATAACGGGCCACACAGGACAAAGACTACAGACCTAACGAGATTAGCTTAGAGGAGTCACTGAATGACAAACACCAGGAGCAGCAAGGAATGGCAACAACCCTTAGAGAAGGAAGAAAATCCAGTTCCCAGAACTTCTGCATTAGCTTGTTGAAAATGTACAGCTCTCAACAGAAAATCACCAGTTGTGCAGAGAAACAGGAAAGGATGTCCCCCACACAAAACAAAAATGAAATCAGTCTACAGAAACTGTCCCTGAGGAGCCTACTAGACAAAGACTTGAAAACAGCTATTTTAAGTATGTTCAAATAACTTTAAAAAATCATGTATAAGTAACTAAAGGAAAGTATGAGAATGCTACCTCACCAAAATACAGAACACCAATAAAAGGAAATCATAAAAAAAAACAAACACCCAAGAGACATTCTGGAATTGAAAAACACAACTGAAAAATTCATGACTCTCAACAGCAGCTTTGGGTTAGCTGAAGAAAGAATTACTGAACATGAAGAGAGGTCAATTGAGACTATCCAGTTTCAAAACTCTTTCAAAAAACTGCAGAGGAAGGAACACTTCTAAACTCATTCTATGAAGCCACCATCACCCTGATACCAAAACCAGACAACAACAACATAGAAAAAGAAAATTATAGGCGAATATCACTGATGAACATAGATGCAAAAATCGTCAACAAAATTCTAGCAAACAGAATTCAACAACACATTAAAATTTTCAAATACCATGATCAGCTGGGTTTATTCCAGGGATGCAAGGATTCTTCCATATACACAAAGCAATCAATGTGACATACCATATTAACAAACTGAAAGATAAAAACCATATAATAATCTCAAGAGATGCAGAAAAAGCCTTTGACAAAATTCAGCACCCACTTATGATTAAAATTCTTCAAAAAATAGGCACAGAAGGAACCTACCTCAACACAGTTAAATCCATTTATGGTAGGCCCATAACAAACAGTATTCTCAGTGGTGAAAAACTGAAAGCATTCCCTGTAAGATCAGGAATAAGACAAGGGTGCCCACTCTCACCAATATTATTCAACATAGTCTTGGAAGTCCTAACTATGGCAATCAGAGAAGAAAAAGAAATAAAAGGAATCCAGATTGGAAAAAAAGAAATAAAGCTCTCACTGTTTGCAGATGACATAATACCATACACAGAAAACCCTAGAGATACTATCAGAAAATTACTAGAGCTAATCAGTGAATTTAGCAAAGTTGTGGGATACAAAATCAATAGACAGAAATCACTTGCATTCCTATATATCAACAATGAAAACTCAGAAAGAGAAACTAAGGAATCAATCCTATTTACCACTGCAACAAAAAGAATAAAATAGCTAGGAATAAACCTACCTAAGGAGACAAAATATGTGTATACAGAAAATTATAAGGCACTGATGAAAGAAATCAAAGATGACATAAACAGATGGAGAGATATTCCATGTCCCTGGGTTAGAAGAATCAATATTGTGAAAATGAATATACTATGAAATGCAATCTACAGATTCAACGCAATTCCTATCAAACTACCAATGGCATTTTTCATAGAACTAGAACATAAAACTTCACAATTCATATGGAAACACAAAATTCCCTGAACAGCCAAAGCAGTCTTGAAAAGGATGAATGGAAATGGAGGAATCAACTTTCCTGACTTCAGATTATACTACAAAGCTACAATCATTAGGACTCTATAGTACTGGCACAAAAACAGAAATACAGACCAATGGAACAAGACAGAGAACCCAGAAATAAATCCATGCACCTATGGGTATCTTATTTTTGACAAAGGAGGCAAGAATATACAATATAAAAGAAGCTAAGATAGCCTCTTCAGTAAGTGTTGCTGGGAAAACTGGTCAGCTACATGGAAAAGAATGAAATTAGAACACTTCCTAACACCATACACAAAGATAAAATGGATTAAAGACCTAAACGTAGGACCAGAAAGTATAAAACTCATAGAGGAAAACATAGACTACTCGATGACATAAATCAAAGCAACATTCTCTATGACCCACCTCCTAGAGTAATGGAAATAAAAACAAAAATAAACAAGTGGGACCTAATTAAACTTAAAAGCTTTTGCACAGCAAAGGAAACTATAAATAAGGTGAAAAGATAATCCCCAGAATGGGAGAAAATAATAGCAAATGAAACAACTGACAAAGGATTAATTTCCAAAACATATGAGCAGCTCATACAATTCAATACCAGAAAAACAAACAACCCAATCAAAAAGTGGGCAAAAGACCTAAACAGACATTTTTCCAAAGAAGACGTACAGATGGCTAATAAACACATGAAAAGATGCTCAACATTGCTTATTATTAGAGAAATGCAAATCAAAACTACAATGAGGTATCACCTCACACTGGTCAGAATGGCCATCATCAAACAGTCTACAAACAACATATGCTGGAGAGGGTATGGAGAAAAGGGAACCCTCTTGCACTGTTGGTGGGAATGAAAATTGATACAGTCACAATGGAAGATGGTATGGAAATTCCTTAAAAAACTAGAAATAAAACCACCACATGACCCAGCAATCCCACTCCCAGGCATATACCCTGAGAAAATCAGAACTAAAAAAGATACATGAACCCCACTGTTCACTGCAGCACTATTTACAACAGCTAGAAGATGGAAAGGAAAGGAAAGGAACGTGAAGTTGCTCAGTCATGTCTGACTCTTTGCGACCCCATGGACTGTAGCCTACCAGGCTCTTCTGTCCATGGGATTTTCCAGGCAATAGTACTGGAGTGGATTGCCATTTTCTTCTCCAGTGGATCTTCCCGACCCAGGGATGGAACCCAGGTCTCCCGCATTGTAGAACATGGAAGCAACTTAGATGTCCATTGACTGATGAATGGTAAAGAAGCTGTGGTACATATATACAATGGAATGTTACTCAGACATGAAAAGGAACACATTTGTGTCAGTTCTAAGGAGATGGATGAACCCAGAACCTATTATACAGAGTGAAGTAAGTCAGAAGGAGAAAGATAAATATCGTATACTAACACACATACGGTAAGTCAGTGGGTAAAGAATCTTCCTCCAATGCAGGAGATCTGGGTTCCTTCCCTGGGTTGGGAAGATCCCCTGGAGGAGGATATGACAACTCACTCCAGTGTCTTGCCTGGAGAATCCTCAAGGTGAGAGGAGCCTGGTGGGCTATAGTCTATGGGGTTGCAAAGAGTCAGACACAACTAAGCAACTAAGCACACACAGCAACTCATATATACGGAATCTGGGAAAGATGGTACTGATGATTTTATCTGCAGGGAAGCAATGGAGAAACTGACACGGAGAACAGACTTATGGACATTGGGGGTGGGGGTGGCGTGCAAGGAGAGGGTGAGATGTACGGACAGAGTAACATGGAAACTTACATCACCATATGTAAAATATACAGCCAATGGGAATTCACTGTATGGCTCAGGAAACTCAAACGGGCTCTATCAACCTAGAGGAGTGGGATGGGGAGGGAGATGGGAGGGAGATTTAAGAAGAAGGGGATATATGTATACCTATGGCTGATTCACGTTGATGCTTGACAGAAAACAACAAAATTCTGTAAAGCAATTATCCTTCAATTAAAAAATAAATTTAAAAAATTAAAAGTGATGGAGAAATTAACACACTCCAAGGTAAAGAGAAAACAGAGAAGTTAATCACTAGAAAACCTGCCCTGTCAGAAAAACTAAAGGGAATTCTTCTGACTGAAATGAAAGGATACTGGACAGTAACTCAAATCCACACGAAGAAAACATTACAGGAAAAAGTAACTGTATAGATAAATGCAGAAGACTAAATATATTTCTGTTGCAATTTTTTTCCTATGTGATTTAAAATACAAATGCATAATGCAATAATTATGTCTATGTTGTCATAAAATACAGAAGACTAAATATGTTAGATAAATAGATGAATACAGAAGACTAAATATATTTCTGTTGCAATTTTTTTCCTATGTGATTTAAAATACAAATGCATAATGCAAAAATTATAAGTCTCTGTTGTCGTGAAATATATAAAGATGTAATTTGTGTGACAGCAAGCACAAAGGAAGGAAAGAGAAACAGATATATACAGGAGCAAAGTTTTTGTATACTAATGAAATTAAGTTGATGTTAAACAAAATTACATTGCTATAAATTAAGATTTTAATTGCGATTTTCAGGACAGCCATTGAGAAAATAACTGAAAAAATTTATTATAAAAGAAAACACAAGGCATGAAATACAAGAAAAGTAATGTGGCATGTCCGAAAATATCTAGTTAACACGGAAGAAGGAGGTAATAGAGAAACACAGAAAGAAAAGACGTAAGACACATAGAAAACAAGCAGCAATACTGCAAATGTAAATCCTATCTTATCAGTAATTACATTAAATGTAAATGAATTAAACACTTCAACTAAAAGGCAGACATAGCAAAATGCATAAAAAAGCATATCCAACTAAATGTTGTCTACTTGAGATGCATTTTAGATTCAAAGACACAAGCTGAAAGTAAAAGAAGAGAAAAAGGTATTCCATGCACTTTCAATTATGCAAGAGAAGTATTAATAAGTTCTAGAGACCTAATGACATGGTAATGATAGTAGACAATAGTATACTGTTTACCTGAAGTCTGCTAATAGGATAGATTTGAAATTAAACTTCTCATACACACACACACACACAATAACTGCACTTGTTGGAGGTGATGGATATGTATTAGCTTGACTGTGGAGATAATTTCACAATACATACATATTTCAAAACATTAATTTGTATACCTTATACACATATAATTTTATATGTCAATGATATCTCAATAAAGTTGTTGTGTTTTGCTTTTGGGGCCATACAGTGTGGCTTGTGGGATCCTAGTTCCCCCAGTCAGGGATTGAACCCTGGCCCCAGCAGCGAAAGCATCATTTTAACTAATGGACCATCAGGGAATTTCCTAAAGTTATTTTTTAAAAAAGATATCGCATGCAAATGGTAGCCAAAAGAGAGTTGGCTAGACTCTCTTTTGAGAGAGTCTAGACTTTAAAATTGTTAATAGAGACAAAGAAGAACATTATCTAATGATAAAAGGGTCAGTCTATCAAAAATGTATAATAATTATAATCATACATGTACCTATCAAACAGCCCCAAAATAAACAAAATAAAAATTGACAGAATTGAAGGGGAAAACATAAGTAAATAAACAACAGTTAGAGAAGTCAATACTGAACTTTCAGTAATGAATATAACTAGAGAGAAGATCAGCGAGGAAACAGAAGACTTGAACAAAACTATATACCGGCTAGATATAGCAGACGTCTACAGAATACTATACCCAGTGACAGAAGAACACATATTCTCCTCAAACGCGCACGAAGCATTCTCCAGGATATACAATGTGCTAGCCCATAAAGAAATGAAGTAATGCACTACATGTTCTCCAGCTACAATGGAATGAAGTTTGTTATCAATAACAAAGAATTTGGGAAACTCACAAATAAGTGGATATTAAAAAAACACACTCCCCAAAAGCAGTGAATCAAAGTGAAAAACCACATGGGAAATCAGAAAATACTTTGAGATGAACAAAAAAATTAACACAACATACCAAAATGTATGAGATGTAACGAATGCACTGCGTAGAGAGAAATGTATAATGATAAGTGTCTATAATAAAGAACAGTTTCAAATCATCAATTTTACCTTTCACCCTAAGAACAAAACAAAGCAAAAATCTAGCTAAATATGAAGCAAGCACAAGGAAGGAAATATAAAAAATTGAGCATAAGTAAAATGTCGGTTTCTTGAAACATGAACAAAATCGACAAATCTTTATCTAGACTGATCAAAAATCTGAAGACTCAAACTATGAATATTGAAAGTGACAGAGGGGACTATCAATATTAGAGAAATAAAAATGATTACAACACCATGAACAACTGTACGCCTAGATGAAATGGACAAATTTATAGAAAGATACAAAGAACCAAAAGTGACTTGTTGGTGAATTTCACTACACATTTAAAGAATTAACCAAACTTTCACAAACTCCCAAAAAACAGAAAAGCAGGAAACATGTCTTAACTCACTCTCTGAGGCCAGTCGTATCCTGATGAATGAGAGAAGCCGTCACAAAGAAAAGTCCCTTATGAATATAAATGCAAAAGTCTTGAGTGAAGTACTAGCTGAATGAAACCAGCAACATAAAAAGAATTACACACCTTGAGAAAGTGGGATTTACTCCTGGAAAGCAAGGCTGGTTCAACACATAAAAATGAACTAATGTACTGTACCATATTATGACAATAAGGAGCGAAAACCACATGATCACTGAGAGACACAAAACGCATTTAACAAATTCCAGAACCCTTTCATGACAATACACACGCAAATGAGGAACAGAAGAGAATTTCCTCAACCCGCCTAAGAGCATCAGTAGTCATCAATACGGTGAAAGACTCAAAGCTTATTTACTAACATTAGGAACAAGACAAGGATGCCCACTTTCATCAACTCCATTCAACATTGTATTGGAGGTCTTACTCAGGGTAATAGGCAAGAAAAAGAAATAAAAGACATCTATCTTGACTGAATAGGGGAATTTTCTGGCAGTCCAATGGTTAGGCCTCAGCTATTTTACTGCTGTGGCCAGGGTTCACTCCCTATATGCATGCTGTGTACAAAGTGGCAAAAACAAACAAACAAAACCCACTGAATCTAGATTTGGAAGGAAGACATAAAACTATCTCTATTTGCAGATGACATGATCTTATACAGAGAAAGGTCAAAGGAAACCAAAATAAATTAAAAAACCACCTTAGAACAAAATAAGTACAGCTTGGCTGCAGGATACAAGAGCCATATTAAAAAAAAAATCAAATCTATTTCTATATACCAGCAATGAACAATTCTAAGAAGAAATTAAGAAAACAACTCTATTTTCAACAGTATCAAAAAATAAGAGGTAGGAGGTGGGAGGAAGGTTCAAGAGGGAGGGGACATATATATACTTATTGCTGATGCACGTTGATGTATGGTAGAAGCGAACACAATATTGTAAAGCAATTAACCTTCAATTAAAAATTAAAAACTTAAAGAAACATTAAAATATGTAGGAATAACTGTAACAAAATAAGTATAATGCATGTACACTAAAAAATAAAAAACTCCATTGAAAAACATTAAAAAAACAAAATTAATTCAAAGACATCCCAAGTTCACGAATCTCAAAACTTAGTACTGGTAAGATGACAGTACTCCCCAAATTGACCTAATATTCAATGTAATCTCAGATGGATTTTGGTAGGGGTGGTAGATATTGACAAACTGATCCTAAAATTCATATAGAAATGTAAGGGACCTAGAATAGCCAAAATAATCCTGAAAAAGAACAAAGTTGGAGATCGCACACTACATGATTTCAAAACTTACTAGAAAGATACAGTAGTTGATACTATGGGTTACTGGATGGACATAAGGATCGACATACAGATCAACAGAACAGAACTGAAAGTCCAAATATAAACCCTTTTTTTTTTTTTTTTAACAAAAGTGACAGGACATTTCATGGAGGAAAGAATCATCTTTTCATCAAGTAGAGCTGGAACAATTGAGTATCTACTTGCAAAAGCTTGAAGCTAGAACCATAGCATAGGCCATATACGAAAATTAACTGAAAATGGGTTATCAGCCTAAATTTAAGAACTAAAACAAATACACTCAGAATAAATCATAGTAAATCTTCATGATCTTGAGTGGGACACAGGTTTCTCAGTTATGACAACAAAGCCACAGGCAACCAAAGGGAAAAAAATTAGGACTTCATCAAAATTAAAAACTATTGTGCTTCAAAGCATAGGTTAACAGTGAAAATACAAGCTATGTGAGAAAATATTTATAAATTATAAATCTGATAAGTTTGGTGTTCAGAATATATAAAAAGCTCTCATTAACATATCAATAAAAAGACAACTCAATTTAAAAATAGGCAAAGGAATTTAATAGCCATTCCTCCAAAAAAAAGCTATAAAAATAGCCAACAAGCACATGAAAAGACGCTCAACATCACTGTTCTTTAGGGAAATGTAAATCAAAACCACTAGGCGATACCGCTTCATGCTCAGTAGGATAGTTATAATAAAAAGGAGACAATAACAAGTGTTGACAAGGAAGAATGGAGAATCAGAGCCCTCGACACTGCTGATGGGAACTTAAAACAGTGCAGCTGTTGTGGGAAACAGTTTTGGCAGTTTCACAAAACGTTAAACATAGACTTACCGTATGACCCGATAATTATACTCTTAGATACACAACCAGGGGAACTGAGAACATTTGTTCACACTAAAACTTGTACACAAATGTTTATGGCAGCATTATTCACAATAACCAAAAACATCTGTAACAGCCAAATATTCATGAGTTGCTAAGTGGATAAAAATATGGTATATTTATACAATGGAATAGTATTCACCCATGGAAACGGATGGAATGCTGACACAGGCTACAACACGGAGGAACCTTGAAAATATGATGCTAAGTGAAAGAAGCCATTCACAAAAGACCACATGGATAATCCTCTTCCTATGAAATGTCCAAATAGGAAAGTCCACAGAGACAGAAAGTGCTTGCCATGGTCTGGGGAAAGGTTGTGACTGGGGATAGGCCTTTGTTTTGGGGGTGAAATTGTTCTGGAATTAAGATAGTGTGATGTTTGCACAAACTTGTAAATATACTAAAAAAGCCGATGAATTTTACATTTTAAAATGGTGAATCTTAGGGCACATGGATTTTATCTTAATTAAAAAAAAAAAAGCACAATCAGCTGTTAGTATGACAGGGTAACTATAAAGCAGCCTGAGTAATTAAAAACACTACCTGGATGGCTGGTGGAAGGCAGGGGAAAAGGGATGAACTTAGCCCTGCCCCCATTAATTCTTGGATTGCTAGGGCATGCTTACTCAACATGTGTCATTTCCAATTAGAGTTTTTTGGAGCTAAATAAGCATCAAGTCTAATTTATCATTTTAAAGATTAACAATGCTTCTGAAGATTCTTGGGAAAATAAAGAAACACATATGGTGAACAGAAAGCGAGAGAAAGAGAAAGAGTGACTTCACTTGAGGAGGTTTCATAACCTTCAAGTTTTAGGGACTAGAAGAGGATCAAAGAACTAGCAGAGAGCTTTTGTAGAAAAGTTAATCTGGTCCCCATTCCCCTAAAAATGGGAAAAAAAATATGCCATGAGCAACTTTATCCAAATCTATAAACTAACTCTTTTTAACTCTAACAAAAAAACAATGAGATTTTCTCAAATAATTTGACTTCACAAACTTGAGCTGGTTAAAAAAAAAAAAAACTTGAGCTGGCTAGTGAACAGGATATTATAATGACCAAAATATTTACAAATGGATGCTCTGACCTATTAATCCACTCTTGTAAAGCTTGTAAGTTTGAGGAGGGCTTGTTTTTATTGGGGTAAAATGTACGTGACATAAATTTATCATCTGAGTGCATAGTTCAGTAGCGTCAAGTACATTCACACTGTTGTGTAGTCATCACCACCATCCATCTCTAGAACTCTCTTTATTTTGAAAAACTGAAACGATATATGCATTAAACTCCCCATTGCCCCCAGCCTGGCCCCTGGCAACCACCACGCTACTTTATGAGTCTGACTACTCTAAGTACCTGATTCAGTCAAGTCATACAGTATTTGTCTTTTTGTGACTGGCTTATTTCACTTAGCCTAACGTCCTTTTTTTATTCATGTTGTAGCATGTTGGAATTTCCTTCCCTTTTTTAAGGCTTAGTAATGTTCTGTTGTATGTATAGACCACGTTTATCCATTCAGCTGTCGACGAACACTTGGACTGCTTCTGAGTTTTAGCTTTGGTGAGTCATGCTGCTATGAACAGGGGTGTTCAGGGGTGCCATCTCTTGTCAAGGAGATAATCTAACATCTGCCCTGACACACAGTGCATACCCAACCATTTCTGAACTTGTGATACTCGTTCTTTGGTCTCAGGTTTGCTGATACAGTAACATTTTGTTCGTTTGTTTTTATTTGTAATTTTCTTTGTTAGATCATTAGCACTCATTAACTTCTAAAATTAAGTCAGGGAAAAGGAACCAGGCTATCTTACAAACTTAAGTATTAACTAACAATAACATATCAAAAGAAGGCTTCCCTGGTAGCTTAGCTGGTAAAGAATCCACCTGCAATGCAGGAGACCCTGGTTCAATTTCTGGGTCAGGAAGATCCGCTGGAGAAGGGATGGGCTTCCCACTCCAGTATTCTTGAGCTCCCTTGTGGCTCAGCTGGTAAAGAATCCGCCTGCAATGCAGAAGACCTGGGTTGGACCCCTGGGTTGGGAAGATCCCCAGAAGAAGGGACTAGATACTTCACTCCAGTATTTTGGCCTGGCTGCAAAGAGTCAGACACGACTGAGTAACTGTCACTTCATTTAGCAAAGGAAGATTTTTTCCCCCAATTAAAAGCAAGTAACTTACAGGTGGAAAAAATATTTTAAAATATATATGTTAAAAGTTTACATTATGTACAAGTTGTAGAGGAATTGGACAAGAACTATCCTTTTTCAACATTTTCTTCTGAACACAAACAAGCTGAAATGCCTACCATTTCAGAAACAGACAAAAATCCTGTCAACTACCTCTCTCTTATTACCTTCCCCCAATGTCTTTAACAGAAAAAAATATCCCTGAAAAATGCATCTCTTTCAGCATACGAGGAGCGGAGGAAAAAGGCACAAAGGGGGGTGGAACTGCACCTTTTGTCATACAAATCTCACTTTGAAATGGAATTTCTAGGGATGTAATTTTTCTTTCTCGGTTATCTTTTTAAACCAAATGTGTATGTATGTTTTACCTGATTCTAACATCCTGGATATATTCTTTAAAGGATCGTTTGGAGGATTCCAAGACTTAAAATACATGGAAAACTTAAAGTATAACTTTCTAAAGACATTCTTCAAAATAAATCACAAAGCACAAAAACTACAGAGCAGAGATTCTCAATCTGGAGCCTGCATCAGAATCCCCTAGAGGGCTTGTTAAAACACAGAGCTGGGGTCTACCCCCAGCGTTTGTGATTAATTAGGTCTAGGGTAGGGTTGAACCAGTCAATCCTAAAGGAAATCAACCCTGAATATTCATTGGAAGGACTGATGCTGATGCTAAAGCTCCAATACTTCGGCCATCTGACGGGAAAAGCCAACTCATTGGAAAAGACCCTGATGCTGAGAAAGACTGAAAGCAGGAGGAGAAGGTGACAGGATGAGATGTCGGGTGGCATTACCAACTCCATGGACATGAGTTTGAGGAAGCTCCGGGAGTTGGTGATGGACAGGGAGGCCTGGCGTGCTGCAATCCATGGGGTCACGGAGTAGGACATGACTTAGAAACTGCAGGACAACTACAAGGGTGGCATCTAAGAATTTGCATTTTCTACTGAGTTCTCAGATCACAGGGATGCTGTGGGGTCCTTTGAAAAAACCTGCTATATCCAAATAGGAGCATATTCTCTTGAGACTCAAGAAGCATACACGTTCCTTTTAAACTAACTTTAAAAAGTCACCTTTAGCTGTTTCTCCAAAAAGAAATTACTCTATGAGATAGTATGTTTAGTTAGCAGTTTTGGTCAATCCCTTTAATAAATTCTTTATGGTACAAAGTTTTTAGTACTCTTTCACAGAGAGCCAGGTCTCATTAAAAGAACTTACTATCCCAAGTGACTTTTGTAATGTGTGAATTCTGGTTCAGCGAATTTCTTTCAATTTGGAGGCCGATAATTATACTAGCACATATTTGGCAAGCAAGCTCCACTGAGAAAAATTAGGTACTTGATTATATTATTTTACACATTTTTCTTTATCTCCATCTGCGTGATCCTTGAGCTTACTGCCATAAACCAACAGGCACTGGATCGAAATAGCCCACACACAGATTTGGTTTGATACATGGAATACTTGGGGCAAGGGGAAGTTATGCTTGATCCAACACTTAAAAATCAGGTGCTTTCACATTAAAATTCAGATTTCCTCCATTCTTAAAATTAAAAAAAAAAAAAAAAAAAAAACACGAGATCTGGTAACGTTATTTCCAATTTTGCAGGTAAATCATCATCCAGAGCTGGGCCACAGCTGCCCTTCACAGAGAATTTGCGCTCTAGCTGGCCACAGTCTCCATTCATTTCCCGTCGTTTCCTCCACTGGATTTATCAGCCTCACCTCTGTTGTTCAGTCACTCAGTTGTGTCCGACTCTCTGTGACCCCGTGGACTGTAGCAAGCCAGGCTCCTCTGTCCGGGGAATCTCACAGGCAAGTATATTTGAGTGTCAGGCATAAGAGGAATCGCATAGGAAGTCTCAACTTCAAAAAGTACATATAAACTGGCTCAAATTCAGTGTGGTGTGCATAGCTTCTCTGGACGCGGTCTCTTAAGGCCTAAGGTTGTTGAGCAGTGGGATCTACGGGCAGGCCACTTCTATTCTTAGGAACCTGCAGGCTAGGACGAGCAGTCTCTGAAAAGCAATGTGTCAGGCTGAGACCCTTCCTAGGTGGCAAAAAGAACAGTGTAAATGATGGTTGTGTCTGCAAAAACCTGCATGCAGAAGGCCTATTTATCATTTTTTTAAAAATTTTATTGGAATTTAGTTGCTCAGATGCCTACTTATCATCTTAACCCTTTTTCATGTGAAACAACAGAAAAGTGAAATGGAATACACAGGTTAAAATACTGTAGAGTAAACCTCTATATGAGCCTTCCTGGTGGCTCAGATAGCAAAGAATCTGCCTGCAGGAGACCCAGGTTTGATCCCTGGGTTGGGAGGATCCCCTGGAGAAGGAAAGGGTAACCCGCTCTGTTACTCTTGCCTGGAGAATCCCAGTGGACAGAGGAGCCTGGCGGGCTACATACAGTCCATGGGGTTGCAAAGAGTTGGACACGACTTAAGCAACTAACACACACACAGTAATCCTCTGTATAACCACTACTCAGTCAAGAACACCAAAATTCCCTACAAAGCCGCCTCCTAATCACGACACTCGGCTTGCCTTTCAGAGGTAAACACTGACTTGTAAGGGCTTCCCTGGTGGATCAGTGATGAAGAATCTGCCTGCAATGCAGGACACATGGGGTCAATCCCTGGGTTGTGTTGCTTTTCTGACTTCCTGAGATAATATTTTCTAGTTAATCTGGGGCCTTTTTTCTTTTAAGGCCATACGTTTTTCTACTATGTATTGTTACCTGTACGCTATAAATTTTATTTTCTTTATTTTTTTATGTTATAAATTTTAAATGAAATATTTTTTAATCATTTATTTTTCTTACTTTCCATTGTATCTTTATTAGTTATTTAAGGTTATATATTTCCATTTCCAAACATGATTCTATTTATTACTGATTTCTAGCATAATTACATTGAAATCAGAGTACATATTAGGTATCATATCAATCTTTGAAATCTGCTAAGGCTTAACAATTCAGTGTCATAAATTCTTGTAAAATATTATGTGCCCGCTTTAAAAGAAAATGTACTTCACAGTTTGGTCCAGTTTGGTTCACCAGAATGTGTTTAGTAATTATGCTGATCAAATTTTCAATAAACTTTACAGATTTTTTTCATATGCTTCTTTCATCAGTTACTGAGAAAGGCCTGTTTAAAATTTTCACTGTGATTATGTATAATATTATCTATTTCTCCTATAGTTCTGTAAAATTTTGCTTTATATACTTTGCAAACATGTTTATTTGTTATTGTTGAGTTGCTAAGTCGTGCCTGCCAGGCTTCTCTGTCCATGGGATTTCCCAGGCAAGAATCCTGGAGTAGGTTGCCATTTCTTTTTCCAGGGGATCTTCTCAACCCAGGGATCAAACCCGCGTCTTCTGCACTGGCAGAGGGATTCTTTACCTCTGAGACATCCAGAAAGCAAGTATATCTATTAAGTACAGACAAACTTAAAATTCTATCTTCTTGGTGAATTAAAACTGATCATAGAAAAGTAACAGTAATACACAATAATGCTTTCTGGCCTGGAGTCTATTTTATCTGATATTAACACAGCTACCCCAGCTTTCTTGTGAGTAGCATTCATATTGTACACATTTTTACATCTTTTTATTTCTAATCATTCTGTATCCACAGATTTAACATACACTGTATAATTTATAAAATCTAGACTGAAAAATCTTTGTCTTTTAACCATTAACAGTCAATTTATGTTTAAGGTAATTACCAATATCTGAATTTGTCTACCATCTCTCTTGAGAGTCCCTTGGACTGCAAGGAGATCCAACCAGTCCATTCTGAAGGAGATCAGCCCTGGGATTTCTTTGGAAGGAATGATGCTAAAGCTGAAACTCCAGTACTTTGGCCACCTCATACGAAGAGTTGACTCACTGGAAAAGACTCTGATGCTGGGAGGGATTGGGGGCAGGAGGAGAAGGGGACGACGGAGGATGAGGTGATTGGATGGCATCACGGACTCAATGGATATGAGTCTGGGTGAACTCCAGGAGTTGGTGATGGACAGGGAGGCCTGGCGTGCTGTGATTCATGGGGTCTCAAAGAGTCGGACACGACTGAGCGACTGATCATTTCTTTTTGTGTTTTATATATTTCACTTGTTATGTTCCTTTTCTCTTCCTTTAAATTCCCTTTGTTAGTTACAAGTTACAAAAGTTTCTATTTGTTTAATGTTTTTTGTATTATAACATTTATCCTTGACTTATGCAGGTGAAATGTTAATTGACACCTTACTACCCTCCTCCAAAACAATGTACAGATCTCAGAATAGGCTAATTCCACTTACCTCCTCCAAATTTTTATGCTGTTTGCCCTGTATTTTAAAAAATTCACCATGGTATTATCTTACCCAGCCAATGTTCACTTGGAGTTACCCACATACTTACCACTGTTTTTTTTAACTATACTTTTGACCACCCGTTTGGATTTCTTTTCTCCTACTTGAAGACCCTGATGCTGGAAAAGACTAAGGGCAGGAGGAGAAAGGGGTGATAGAGGATGAGATAGTTAGATGGCATCACTGACTCAATGGACATGAGTTTGAACAAACTCCAGGAGGTAGTCAGGAACAGGGAAGCCTGGAGTGCTGCAGTCCATAGGGTCATGAAGAGTCAGATACGAGTTGGCAAATTAATAATAACAACAACTTGGAGACTACCCATTAGTAACTCCTTTTGGGCAAACAGCTGGTGGTAGACTCAGTTTTGTCTATATAAAATAGCTTTAACCTTCACTTTTATCTCTTTTCATTCCTGAACCCTATTTTCTGCTTGGTCTAAAATTTGGGGCTGGCAGTTCTTTCTTTCAGCACACGAAAAACATTATTTCACTGCCCCTGGTTTATGTTCTACAACAGAAAAGTCAACTGTAGTCTAACCATCACTCTTCTAAAAACTTCATGACATTTCCCCTCCTTACTGCTTTAAGATTTATCTTTGTATTCTGCTTCCAGAAGTTTCGTTATGATGAGTCTAGGTGTCGATTTAATTTTATTTATACTATTTCGGCTTTATTGGGCGTCTTCGATCTTAAGCTTGAGGCCATTCATCTGTTTCAAAAATGTTAAGCGATGATCCTTCCAGTATCTCACTCTTCTCTTTTCTAGGACTCCAACTGTACGACAGGCCTTCCTCCATCGTCTCCTACCTTTGCTTTATATGTATTTCTTCATTCTCTCTCTGTGCTTCTCTTTGAATGGTTTCTTCTGATCAACTCTTCTGTTCACTATTTGCTTTCCAGATGGGTCCAACTGTCTGTAAACTTGTTCATTTTCTTTTACATATTCAGGTCTGGAGTTTTTTAATCTGCAAAGTCACAATTTAGAGTTTTCGGTCCTTGCTGAAAATAAACTTTTATTTCCTTGAATACTGTAAAATAGTATTTTACACTCTGCATCTGATAAGTCCAATATCTAGAACTCTGAGTCTACTTCTGTTGTCTGTTGCTTTTGCTGATTCTCACCTATGGTGTCTTCTCTTTTCGGATGACTATTAACCTGTAATTATGGCCAGGTGTTGCAACTGAAAATTTATTTGTAGAAATAATTTGAGAAATAGAATTATTATGCCTGTCTCTGAGAACATTTCATTGCTTTTGCCTGGTACCTATGGGTATTAGCTAAATGGAAATCATCTTATTCCAAGTTTTGGGGATACTATAGTTTCTGGGCTGTTCAAATAATGTGAAATTGAGCTGCAGTCAATATGAGAGTTGGTTTGCTACTAGTCCACCCTTATCGTTAGACATATCCTCAAGGAGTCCCAGCTCAAAGTAAGGAATATTTTACCAGGTTTCCCAGGTTTCAAAGACTCAGACTATAATTTTTACCTCCCTAACTCTGAAAGGACTCCAAAGGTGAGCTCAGACTCTCAACTTCCTTTTTCTGATTAGCAAATGCCCACAGGACAAAAGTGGCACCAGGGCTAAGCTCAGTCCTCGTTGTTTACATTCTCTCCCAAATCTTAACTCAAATCCATACAACTTACTAGTTCTTTAATGTTTAACAGTAAGTACATTTTTATCCAGCCTCTTTCAGTTCAGTTCAGTTGCTCAGTCATGTCTGACTCTTTGTGACCCCATGGACTGCAGCACGCCAGGCCTCCCTGTTCATTGCCAACTCCCAGACCTTGCTCAGACTTATGTCCATTGAGTCAGTGATGCCATCCAACCATCTATCCTCTGTCATCCCCTTCTCCTCCTGCCTTCAATCTTTCCCAGCATCAGGCTCTTTTCCAACAAGTCAGTTCTTCGCATCAGGTGGCCAAAGTATTGGAGTTTCAGCTTCAGCATCAGTCCTTTCAAAGAATATTCAGGACTGATTTCCTTTAGGATGGACTGGTTGGATCTCCTTGTAGTCCAGGGGACTCTCTAGAGTCTTCTCCAACACCTCAGTTCAGAAGGCATCAATTCTTTGGCGCTCAGCTTTCTTTACAGTCCAACTCTCACATCCATACATGGCTACTGGAAAATCCATATCCTTGACTAGACAGACCTTTGTTGCCAAAGTAATGCCTCTGCTTTTTAATATGCTGTCTAGGTTGGTCATAACTTTTCTTCCAAGGAGCAAGCCTCTTAATTTCATGGCTGCAGTTACCCTCCTCAGTGATTTTGCAGCACAAGAAAATCAAGTCTGTCACTGTTTCCACTGTTTCCCCATCTATTTCCTATGAAGTGATGGGACCAGATGCCATGATCTTAGTTTTCTGAATGCTGAGTTTTAAGCCAACTTTTTCTCTCTCCTCTTTCACTTTCATCAAGAGGCTCTTTAGTTCTTCGCTTTCTGCCATAAGGGTGATGTCATCTGCATATCTGAGATTAATGATATTTCTCCCGGCAATCTTGATTCCGGGAGAAACCTTGATTTTTGTGCTTCATGATGTATTCTGCATATAAGTTAAATAAGCAGAGTAACAATATACACCCTTGACGTACTCCTTTTCCTATTTGGAACCAATCTGTTGTTTCATGTCCAGTTCTAACTGTTGCTTCCTGACCTGCACACAGATTTCTCAGGAGGCAGGTTAGGTGGTCTGGTATTCCCATCTCTTTCAGAATTTCCCAGGGTTTGTTGTCTTCCACACTAGCCTCTTTAGGTGACTTCAATAAGAGAGCATCTTGAATTACATGGCTGACTGCTAACTAAAGTAAAAATGTCCTAGCATTCTGTTACGTATTATAACCTTGGTACATGCCTTCAGCATTATGCTAGGCTTCAGTATTATGTTAACCAAGAACTTCCAGATATCCAAGCTGGGTTTAGGAAAGGAAAAAGAACTAGAGATCAAATTGTCAACATTCACTGGATTATAGAGAAAGCAAAGGAATGTCAGAAAAACATCTATCTCTGTTCCATCGACTATGATAAAGCCTTTGACTGTGTAGAACATGACAAACTGTGGGAAGCTCTTAGCTCTCTGGGAATACCAGACCATCTTATCTATCTCCTGAGAAACCTGTATGTGGGTCAAGAAGCAACAGTTAGAACCCAGTGTGGAACAACTGACTGGTTTAAGATCAAGAAAGGAGTACGACAGGGCTGGCTGCTGTCACCCTGTTTGTTGAATTTATATGCTGAATGCATCATGAAAAATGCTGGGCTGGATGAGTTACAAGCTGGAATCAAGATAAGTGAGAGAACATAAACAACCTCAGACATGTGGATGATACCACTCCACTTGCAGAAAGCGAAGAGGAAACTAGAGAGCCTTTTGATGAGGGTGAAGGACAGGAGTAAAAGAGCTGGCTCAAGACTAAATATTAAAAAAACTAGGATCATGGCATCCAGCTCTATTACTGTAGGACAAATAGAAGGAGAAATGGTGGAAGTAGTGACAGATTTCCTCTTCTTGGGCTCTAAAATCACTGCAGATGGTGACTGCAGCCATGAAACCAGAAGATGATTGCTTCTTGGCATGAAAGCAATGACAAACCTAGACAGCGTGTTGAAAAGCAGGCACATTACTCTGCCGACAAAGGTCTGTATACTCAAGGCTATGGTCTTTCCAGTGGTCATGTATGGTTGTGAGAGCTGTAAAGAAGGCAGAATGCCAAAAACTGATGACTTAGAACTGTAGTGCTGGAGAAAACTCCCGAAAGTCCCTTAGATCAAACCAGTCAATCTTAAGGGAGATCAACCCTGAACATTGACTGGAAGGCCTGATGCTGAAGCTATAGTATTTTGGTCATCTGATGTGAGCAGATGACTCTTTGGAAAAGTCCCTGATGCTGGGAAAGACTGAGGGCAGAACGAGAAGAGGGCATCAGAGGATGTGATGGCTGGATGGCACCACTGATGCAATGAACATGAACTTAAGCAAACTCCAGGAGATGGTGAGGGAGGCCTGGCGTGCTGTAGTCCATGGGGTTGCAGAGTCAGATACGACTGAGCGACTGAACAACAACAGCAGCAACAGCACAGCCTTCGCTTGACAACACCTACTCCAAGGTGAAAAGTCCTGTGATAGTCTTTGAAGAACAGTAACAGTTCTTGTTGGTAGCAACTTACCCCTATAATGCAGAGGAACTATGAAGGATGAGATTTCAAGTTACAGTTTCCTTCCATCAACAGATGTATGAATAAAGGAAGATGTTTATATGTATTTGTGTGGAGACAATGGAACATTACTCAGCCATAAGGAAATGAAATCACGCATAGATAGCTATTAATCCACAGTTAGACCTAGAGATTATCATACTAAGTGAAGTAAATCAAATCAGAAAGACAAATATTATATATCCCTAACGTGGAATCTGAAAAATAGTACAAACTTATTCACAAAACAGGCTCAAAGACATGGAAAACAAACATGGCTACCAAAGAGGAAGGTGGGGAGGAATAAATTGGGAGTTTGAGACTAACAGACATAGACCATCATATATAAAACAGGGAAACAACAAGGATTTACTGTATAGCCCAGGGAACTACACATAGTATCCTATAATAATCAATAATGGAAAAGGATTTTTAAAAAGAATATAGATATATACAAATAAATGTATTACCAAATCACTGTGCTGTACGTCTAAAACTAACACAATATTATAAATCAACTATTCTTCCAAAAAAAGTTATAGTTCCTGTAATGTGTTCACTCTATGACCCTGGACGAAGATTTGTCTGCAAAACTGGGTAGGGGAAATAATACTTCCTTACGTATCAGAGTGCTGAGTGAGTGCTTAGTTGCTCAGTGATATCCAACTCTTTGTGACCCCACAGACTATAGTCTGCCAGGCCCCTCTGTCCATGGGATTACACAGGCAAGCATACTGGAGTGCTGGCTACTCCCCACCCAAGGATCAAACTGGTGTCTCCTCTGCCTCCTGCACTGCAGGTGGCTTCTTCACCCACTGAGCCACTGGGGAAGGTAGACGATCAGGTCAAAGAACACAGAAGAACTGGAAGAAGCCTGTAAAACTGAAACTACAATTCTCTTCCTTCCTTGCTCTGCCCTATGGATGAGCTACTCATGCACGGCCTAGCTAATTCATCAGCGCAGGCTAGTGCTCAACTCATAACTCAGGTCAGTCATCACTGGCTGGCAACATTCCGGAAGATGCAGCATTCCAGGGGCCAATCAAGAGCTACCTGTTGTTATACTATCTATATTTTAAAAACTTCTGTATACTGACTGTGCACACATACGACGTATACACACACACTTAAATCCTGTAGCTAGATAGTACTTCAGGTACCGTAATTGAGAAATGCCCACTTCAGGTGTGGTTCACATGAGAAAGACTAGCAAGTACCCAACCTTCAGAGTCAGGTTATCATAAGGATGTCAACTACAGCTGTCTAAATCTACAGGAGAGGGTTCCCAATGAGAAGAAAGAAAGAGAAAAGTAACTTCTCTGACTAACAGCATTCACTATACATAGGCTGGCTGGAATAGTTGTAGAGGGGCAGTCAGCCTTGTATATATACATGTGGGTTGTTAAGAATCTGGCAAACCAGGCAACCGAACACTCCTGCAGCAGCACTCTGGGCCTGGTTCTGGACATTTCACAGAGAATCCCATCACCTGATCCGATGGAAAGGTTAGACACGTCCTGTGATGAGAATAAGTCTGCATCTGTTTCTACAGAACTTCTGGCGTGGAACACACAGTGAAGGCGAAAGGCCAGGGGCTTCTGTCTATAAGAGGCTGAACGACTAACTTTCGTGCCTGCGTGCACGTCTGTGTGCTCGGTCGCTCTGTCGTGTCTGACTCTTTGCCACCCCATGGGCTTTAGCCCGCCAGGGTCCTCTGTCCATGAGATTCTCCAGGCAAGAGTAACAGAGCGGGTTGCTGCTCTCCAGGGAATCTTCCCGACCCAGGGATTGAACCTGGGTCTCCTGCATTGGCAGGTGGATTCTCTACCACTGGCGCCACCAAGGAAGCCCAATGAATGTTCTTATACATGGCAAAACTTGGTCTGAGACTTGACTTTATTGTTATAGATCAAATGGTAGCATGATATCCTCTAATCGCTGGAAGTTACTGATTTCTACCAGAAAGATTTTAACTGTCAGAAGCAGGGAGACCGTTGGCTCAGTTCACTTTGCAACAATTATTGATGCATCCGATTTCCCAAATGAAGCCTGCCGGAACAGAACCTCAAAGCAGGACCATCACGCTGATCAAGCTGATGCACTAACTTGCCAGCCTGGACACTCTAAGAGAAAAGCTGTTCCTCTTCAGTGGGAAAACCACAGGAAGCTACAGAGACGGCCTTGGGGTGTGGGTTTTTCTGGGCCTGGGAACGTTCCAAAAATACCATCATTCCATTTCTGGCCCCTAGAATGCAATGATACCCAAGCCTTTTTTTTTTTTCTTTTTTTGCCTCCAGGAATTCCCCTAAACCACCTGGACACAGTACTCTGCTCAAAATGATGTCACTTAGACAGTATCTGTATTCAAAGGAATACATGGGAAGCAACTCTCCTACTTCCTTAAGTAAATGCACAGCAGAAGCATCTGTACTTTCAAAACAGCACTTATTTTGGATTCCTAACAACTGTATGTCCTTTCCCTTCAAATTTTTTTTTTTTAAATTGAAGCTGAAAATTTACCCAAATAGGAGAGTGCACTATGTTTGCCATGAACAGTTTCTTGAGGAAAACCTCTGAAATCCTCACTCCCCTCTCCCAGCCTGCATCTGGGCTGCTGGAGGGAGGCAGCACCTGCCATCGCTCCAGCCCACACGATATTCCCGACGACACCTTCTAAAGTCACAACTCTGAGAAGCACGTTCAGCACGCTCCTCTGGGTATCAGAATTCCCCTTTAAAAAGACAAGTTCCCCAAGGGTAGTCAACCAACTGGTTCATCAAGGAGCTTAACCAATCTATTTTTTTTTTTTTTTTAATTTTCTTTTTGTGGCTGCACTGGGTTTTCATTGCTGGCTTTTAACTAGTTGCAGCGAGTGGGGGCTGCTCTCCAGGTGCAGAGCATGGGCTCTTCATTGCTGTGGCCTCCCCTGTGGCAGGGCAGTCTCTAGGCACGGGGGCTCAGTAGTTGTGGCGCGGGGGCTCAGTAGTTGTGGCGCGTGGTGTCAGTTGCTCCACGGCACGTGGAGTCTTTCTGGACCAGGGATCAAACCTGTGACCCCTGCACTGGCAGGTGGACTCCTCTGCTGAGCCATGCCACCAACGCGGTCCCCAATCCACCCTTGAAACTGTTGAAAATGTAAAGTGGACTCTTCCCCTCTGCCCCCAGATAAGTACACTGGAATACTCTGAGTGTGAGTTAATCCTTCCACCTCACTGTCTGAGAGCTGTTTAATACAGCAGGTAAACAAACTGGGAGTCCTGGACTCTTGTGCAACTTCTCTGAGTCCAGTGATCTCTCCACCTGATAGACTGGGAAGCCCCCTTGCTAGCCTCTTCACAGGAAGCTTGAAAGGGAGACTGGGAAGATGTCCATCAGGGGATGCCAAGGCGGGCAGAAATGCCGCCGCCCAGGCAGCTGATGCACTCAGCTCCCGTTGCACTGGCCTCCAACCCACTCACAGCTCCAGCAAGAGGCAGGAGACAGACAGGGACGAGAATGCAGACTGGTGCTGGCACAGAGCTGCCCTCCAGACCTTCGGGGCCTTGCCTCTAAGAGCACAGGGAGACACAGAGTTCAGAGGGAGCACAGGCAGAAGCCTTTCCCCAAGGTTCGCATCAGCTCCTCAAGCTGTGGGCCCAACCCGGCCACATAAGCCTGCAGGGCTCTCCAGAAAATGAGAAGATTCACCCCTGCCCCGAGTGCCCAATCCTGGGAACATTAAACCTCATTTCATTTTGGTCAATAAATAGAGCCCTGGGTGAACAGCCTACTGGAAAAGAAAAGAGAAAAGGAAAGAAAAAGACAAAGAATCTAACAGCCTGCACGTTTAATATCTGCGGACCTCCTAAGGCCATGCCCTTTTTACAAAAATTGCTCATCTTTTTTTTTCTTCAATTCATCTCATTTTTTTTTTTTGGTCAACTTCTGAAGATGAAAAGTTTGTTATGTCTGTAAATTACAAAGTGAGCACATTTATAAAGGACAATGAGAATGGCACCTGATCTCTGCTTGCACAAAGGAGAGATCAAAAACATTTACAGAAGGACGTGCGTGGTGGTCCAGTGGTTAAGAATCTGCCTTGCAATGCAGGGGATGTGGGTTCGATCCCTGGCCTGGGAACTGAGATCCCACAGGCCTTGGGGCAACTAAGCTTGTAGATGGCAACTACTGAGCCTGCCATACAACTCGAGAGCCCGTGAACCGCAATGCAACATCCTATATGTCACAACTAAGACCCAACAGTCAAACAAGTGAGAAAAATAAAGCAGGGGGATGGGGGGGAGACATGTACAGAGTGGCGCCTCATCCATGACACTCGGCATACCTGCTTTTCTTTAATCCTCACTGCCACCAAGAAAGAATCATAGCTCTTCTCCCCCTGAGGAAACTGAACCGCAGAGACTTCCAGATACTTGCCACAGGTCACGGAGCTACTAGCTGGCACTGTCTTGAGAGTTGGTACTCATTTCTAGTGCACAAACCCTGTCCAAGCGGCCTGTTGCCTTTCTGCCAGGCCTGTACACCCAGAGTTCCCTGGGACAGGAGCTCGCACCTGTTTAGACCTGCAAGCTGTCTGAAGCCTCTGCCATTCTTTAAACATCACTGACTCAATGGACATGAGTTTGGGCAAACTCCAGGAGATGGTGAAGGTCAGGGAAGCCTGGCATGCTGCAGTCCACGGGGGTCACAGAGAGTGGGACATGACTGAGAGACCCAACAACAGCAACAAAAACTTGAAACACTTTTTTTTGCAAATGGCTCGTTCCCTTTATTCAGGACACACGGCTTCAAGCTGCTTTCAGCCTTTTCCAAAAAAATCAAACCCATCCTCAAAGGTCAAGAATTCGCCACTGCTGAGGCTATGAGGAGGAAAATATTGTGAGATCTGAAGCAATTTCCCAAGAAGAACTTGTCAACTGTTTTTGAGTTACCACAGCAGAACTGAAACAAGTACACACACCCCCTGTGCTGCACCCCCTCCCCACCTGCCCCCAGGGGTCCCTGAAATAGCCCATTTCTGGGGACTTTCAGTCCTTTTGGAGAGAGCATGATAGGGTGACGCGGGTCTCATCTTTCAGGTATTAAGTAAGTGCCTATTGGAATATTCTCAGTAATAGGGAGCAGTGAGTGATTAGGCAAAGAACACCAGATGTTGTGAAATAAAACTCATATTCCTCCAGCAGAGCCAAGTGGCAGGCGTGTGTTTTTGTTCTCTTACTTATGGCAACCCACTCCAGTAGGCTTGCCTGGAGAATTTCATGGACGGAGGAGCCTGGTGGGCTACAGTCCATGGGGTTGCAGAGAGTCAGACACAACTAAGCAACTAACACACACACTCATATATACTGATCTACCAGGAAACCATTTTGCTCCCATTAATTTTTTTAGTTTTTAAGTCCACTTGCATTGTGGCTGAAGTCAAGTTCGTCAGGTCAGACTGAACTAACAGAAAATCTGGATGTGGGCAGAGTGGCAAGCCCACAGCCGATTTTCTGCTCAGGCTTCCTTCTCGAAGAAAGAACAATGTGGAGTTCATGTTCATGCTCGGGACGGGTGAGGGGTTTTTAATGCGACAGTGAATCACTGCCACTCGCTCCAAACCCCAACTTTTGCCATCATCTCCCTTTAGGGTCCTTCAGGTAAACGTTGACATAAAATGAAAGGGAAATGTGAAGTTCAGCCTGGAGCTGGGGGAAAACCCAGATTCTCTCTCCTGCCTTTGCAAACAACATGAAAATGTACTTCTGCCTGGACTTCCGTTCGAAGCTGGAGTGCCAGTAAAGGTCTTAAAAATATCCGTGTGCTTCAGTGACTCAAGTCAACTGCCAAGACACCTAGGCTGCCTGGAGTTCTGACTGCGGGCTGTGACATTCATCACGGCCGGCAAAGCAGTCCTCGTGGGGAATGAGCGCGTGTCCCAGCGATGCTGCTGTTCCTTAAGATTCTGCCGGGTGTCTGCTCACTCAGTGTCAAGACGATTCTGATAACTTAACAAACTTTGCTGTGTCTGCTCTCCCACC
This sequence comes from Oryx dammah, assembly GCF_014754425.2. Taxonomy (NCBI): domain Eukaryota; kingdom Metazoa; phylum Chordata; class Mammalia; order Artiodactyla; family Bovidae; genus Oryx; species Oryx dammah. Next base: position 5,178,470 of record NW_024070193.1, read on the forward strand.
GGCTGTTCACCTTCGGCACGCCTGCAGCCCTGCCAGGGCCCCAGAGCAGATATCTCCCCACGTTTAGTCTGACAGCTATAAATTTAAGATGTCTAACTTCAGTGTGTGCTTTAGCCAGCCCTTAAGATACTCCAGGAAACAGGAACATGCAGTCTTTTCTTCTGTGTTAAGAAAAATAAAAAAACCTTAATAAAACTTTTATGCTGGAAGAATTACTGAGAACTAGGAAAGGCCAGACACTGTAAAATTTATCACTATGATCACATACGATGTGATATAAACAAGTTATAACAACAGTAACTTCGGGAATAGGATGTTCTCAAATGGTTCTTTCACATTTTCTAGGGCAAGAAAGGCTGCAGTGATAAGTGCTTATAGAAATACCTGGACAGGATATCAGAAGACCTTTCAGAAAATAATAAAATGGAGACTTTTAAGAATCCTACAAGAGAGCAAGCAAAAGCCTGCAAAAAGCTCACTGCCAGAATGCAACCTTTCATAAAATGTTAAGTCATCTTTGATGAATCCCAAAGGCTCTTTGGTTTAATATACTTTGGAAATGGTCTTCCATCACAATAACAAATCATCGAAAGAATCAACTCGAGCGAATGAGGTAGTAAAAGCTGGAAAGCGGCTCAGCTGAACACATACCCAGAGCACTGGGATGTAACATTGGATTCCAGCTAGCACGTATAGCTTCATGAAAGATCATGCCTACACACTGGCAGGCAGAGGGTATGTGCCACCACACCTCTGCTTCCTGCCCGACTCGGTTCCTGGAGGGCACAGCCTACCTTCCCGTCCCTCCTTGTTGTGCTGTTCATTTATCCAGCTACAAAGCACTCCTTCATTTTTCTCACCATTCAAAGCTTATTTCATCAGTTCTTGCTACTTGCTATGAAACGGTCATCCCTTCCAAGCTGAGGAACATCTCTTGGGAAAACACGTTTAACTAAGTTGCTATGCCTGAGGTACATAATTGTGTGGTGTCATTTTCCTACCTTGTCCAGAAAGACACCATCAGAAACTTCATAGGCTACCGTCTCGACCTCTGTATCATCCCAAAATGTTTCATGAAACAAAAGCTCCCAATGTGTGTTGAATAATGGTTGTGAAAATAAACACCCAAATATATATTAACATGAGGTTTAAGTACTCAATTTAAACAGTTTAATATATATATATTATTTCCAGCTTCCCTGATGGCGCAGACAGTAAAGTGTCTGCCTACAATGCGGGAAACCTGGGTTCAATCCCTGGGTCGGGAAGATCTCCTGAATAAGGAAATGGCACCCCACTCCAGTATTCTTGCCTGGAAAATCCCATGGATGGAGGAACCTGGTAGGCTACAGTCCATGGGATCGCAAAGAGTCGAACACGACTGAGCGGCTTCACTTTCGCTGTCTTTTATTCCAACTGTGTCTATACAATACAAGCATGAATGTCCACAAATGGTTTCCCAATTCAAGCTGATGGTGTCCTTATTTCTTGGAGTGGGAACCTACCCATTCTCCAGTGGATCTTCCCAACCCAGGAATCAAACCAGGGTCTCCGGCATTGCAGACGGATTCTTTACCAGCTGAGCTACTAGTGAAGCCCTCTTATATCAAAACACAGCAGTTACTCCCATGTTCTTCCCTCCCCCACTTACAAAGGTATGAAGGGTAGAGGGGGAGGGAAGACGATGAATGCATTACAGAAACGAGAAAGAACACGAGCAGACGGCAGCTGGGGCTCTTTGCCCGTCAGGAAACAAACCCATGGGCCACTGGAGCAGCGGCAACTAACCACTAGAACCGCGCAGGGTCCGGGTCTCCTCCCTCCCCCACCTGGATGTAGCTCAGCCTAAAGAAAGTCGCTGATCGAGAGAGGCCACAATCTCCAAGTCGGGGAACAATACTCAGTGGGAGAGCAGCCCAGGCATCTCCCTTTACTACAGCTGAGGGAAAGGACTCCTCAGAGAGAGGGGGCTACTTTCCCAAGCCGCAGAGAGCTCATGGTGGGGCTGGCGGCACCCACACCCTGCAGTGTCTCGTCAGGGGAACGGGAATGTCATCCCGAACCTTCCCCCACCCCAAACCCGAAAAAACCTCAGAGCAGGGATGTCTTCCGAGGATCCACGGGCATGTTTGAGGGACTTCACAAAGCCAATGAAATCACCTACAAAATTGTGTGTGGCTTCCACATCTCACGGGGGCAGGGTTCACTGGCTTCATCAGTCTGAATGAGGCCCAGAATCACTGTGTCAAGAGCTGGAGAAGGCAGAAAGGCTAAAAGCGAATGAGATCAATTCCAAACTGAGAGGAACCCAGATCTTCAGTAACGTGAAGGGCCAGGCAGCCACTGGAACCTTCTAAGGGGAACACAGCCCTAAATTTTCTGGTCTGGATGTTAAAAGGAATCCTGTGAGGAAAAAAAAAATGTGTTTGGACAGGCAAGGCAAGTTTTTGACCTCAAGTGACAGGGAAAGCAGTAAGCACTGATTGGGTGGTCTCAGAAGACCACAAGTTAGACGTAACCAGCAGGGGAGGTTTTGGCATCAACAGTCATCAGGGACCACGACGGAAGGTTTCTGCGGCCCCTCAAAGCCAAGGCAGCCTGCACTTTCAACCAGGCCTTTCACGGTACGGTACCTGCTGGGCAACAGCGAGCCCAGGAGGGGAGCCACAAACCCGGGGAGACCTAGCACAGTCACAGCGGTCTGTGTTTCCCTCTTGTTTCTCATGTCGACATCAGTCCCAGGAGCGGGCAGAGGCCTTGCTACTTGGTCACAGGGAACTGGATATACGTCAGCCATTGCGATTTCCCTGGGAGACAGAAAATATTTTCCCCACTCTATGGATGAGGAAATTGAAGCAAAGGGAGAACCGTCCAAGGCTTTTCAAGGAGGTGAAGAGCCAAGAGCTCTGAGGTTAGGGGCCTGCAGCTAAAACACTCCATACTGGCTCAGGCTGGATGTTTTGCCTCCTTTTGGGAACCGAGCAGTTCTGGGGGGTTGGGGAAACCCTAGTTGCTAAGGACGAGATGCGGGATACAGTTTCACACAACACGGCCATACATATGGAGTCCATCACACATTAAAACAGAAGACTTGGGGCCTTGCTGGGTAAATGAGATAGAAAAAGGGAACCTGGGGGTTACTCATCATTTTCCAAATCAGAGATTTATGTCCCTTTTGGAAAGGAGAAGGAAAACCTGGCTGCAGCCCAGTTTTGAGTAGTAGTTGCCACTGAGAGGCTGCACGTAAAAATTCCTGGCCTGCGCTGTGGAGAGCTCTTCCGATCGGGCTCCCGCCGGTTCTTCTAAGCGACTGAGATTTAAACCCTGCATCAGATCAGAGGCTGAGAGCATGCGTGACGCAGCAGCACAAATCCCTCTCTCTAAAGCTGGTTTCAGGCTTATAGCAGGAGTGCTCAGAGAGAAGAATCACCTGCGCATACCCATAAAATGCAGGCTTCCCTGGTGGCTCAGACCGTTCAAGAATCTGCCAGCAGTGCAGAAGACCTGGGTTCCATCCCTGGGTTGGGAAGATCCCCTGAAGGGAATGACTACCCACTTTGATATTCTTCCCTGGGAAATCTCATGGACAGAGGAGCCTGGTGGGCTACAGTTCACAGGGTTGCAAAGAGTTGGACATGATTGAGCAACTAACACTTTCACTTCACCCTAAAATACAGGTGATTTTTAAGTCCAGAAGGGCAGACATCAACACCTGACCAGGATCTGCATGGCTAGGATATAGTGAATTACTTCTTTATCCTTAAATATACTTGTTGATTTTTCTGCAATGAAAACGCATTGCTTGGAGACTAAAGAAAAAAGCAAGGAAAGGAAATATAAAAGCTAGAAACGTCGAGGGTCAACAGGGAGCCAGAGCTTATCTCATCCGACTGACTCACAAAACGGAAGAAAGGGAAGCTGGCAGAGCGGGGAGCACCAGGAAAGCCCCGCCTTTCTTCCTGGGCCCCTATCCCCATGCTGGGGCTGCAGCGGCTCAACTCCTCAGGCTAGGAAACCCCCTAAGCCCAGTGCTAGGTGAGAAAGAGCCTCAAGGGCCAGAGGAAATACAACCAGATTCCACTCAGGAACAACCGAGATGGAAACAGCTCACCAAGACAAGGGGAATGAGGTGTGCCACTCCCCAGAACGCCTCAGAAACGTGCCATGTTCTCTTGCCCCGGCTGTCGCCCGTGTGATGCCCCGGGCCTGGAATATCTCCCCCGTGTCCTCTCCCCCACGGATCTCTACACATTCCTCCTTATCCTTTAATGTCAGCTTAGAAGCTGCTGAGAGGCCCTCCCGGGTCTTCCCCATTTACAAAGCTAAATGGTACCGGGACACCCTCACTAGAGGATATCCTGCAACTTGCATGGCACGGCAAAACAAGAAAGCAAGAGGATATGCCTTGACTCTGGAGCACATCACAGTGTCAGGGAGATTAGCATTGGTTTATAAGTCTCCCTCACTCTTGGTTCAGTCAGTAAAGAATCTGCCTGCAACGCAGGAGACCCGAGTTCGACCCTTGGGTCAGGAAGATTCCCCTGGAGAAGGAAATGGCAACCCACTCCAGTATTCTTGCTGGGAGAATCCCATGGACAGAGGAGCCTGGTGGGCTACAGTCCATGGAGTCACAAGAGTCAGATGCAACTTAGTGACTAAACTGCTCTCTTGTCAGTGTTCTCTGAAGGCAGTGGCTGTTTTAATCATCTCTGCATCTCTGGCACACAGCAGGGACTCACATGTCAGTTGAGTAAACGAATGTCTGCTGACAGACAGTGAGAGTTCCATTTCTCCTTCCAAACCTACCCTTTGTCTTTCTGTCCTCAACAGCGCATCAGCAGAACTTTTAGGAAACAGGTTGCTCTGGGGTAGAGGTTTTTCTTAAAAGAATTTTAAATACTTGAGTTTAATGTTGACATTTCATGCTTCTTCAATTAAGAAAGAAAAGAGAAATGAGAGAAGAAAGGTAGGATTATATAATATCAAAAGAAAAATGACAGCCTGGCTCTGCCAAAGGCAGAATGAAAGCACAGTTGACCATATGATGATACCAGCGCTGACATACACTCTTCTTGCACCAGCCTCTCTGTCCTCAAGACGCACACACACAGGTGCACATGAAAAGCTAATAACAAGTCACTTTGGGAAGTTTACTCATAGCCCATCAACAGAAGGGCCCATCGTACTGTAAACACCAGAATGAGGATAGTATTAGGGTTGCTAATGGCTAATTAAAACTGAAGATCAGGTTTCTAGGCACATCTTGCTACATCTGGGCACTAGGCAGTCCCAAATGGTATGAGAACTGAGTTTGGGGCCTGCTTCCTCGTACCAGGCTGTCCCCGCAACATTGCCAAGGTGGGGAGTGACGGAATCGTGCAACCACACCTGAGTCCCCTGCCTGCAGTCTCCTCGGGAACGGCCCTGTTCCTGACTCGGAAGGTCTGAGAGAAGGTTCTGGTCAGCTGCTGGGTCCCAGAAACAAGGCTACAGGTCCATCAAGACCAAGGGGACCTAGCTTTACTCCTTGGGAAAGAGAATGGTCACAATACCCAGCATACTACTCCCTCCCCTAAGACTGTCTCAGAAAAGGCACAGGGAAACTTTCCGGGGTAAGGGAAACACTCTGTGCCTTGACTGAAACGTAGGTTACATGGGTGTATGTGTTTGTCCCAAGTATAGAATTAAGTCTCTTACGATTTCTGCATTTTGATCTATGCAAATTGTACCTAGAAAATAAGAACCGTGCACAATGATCAAATTCCAGGTGGCAGGCTTACCATCTGCAATGGGATGGACTAGCAATTTTGGAACTACTTTCTGTGTAGTTCAGTGAATCAGCCAGTGTAATGGGAGTCAGGTTTCTCACCGTGGGGGAAGGTAGTTACAAACACAGAAAGGGGGAAATTCTCACTACCAAAGAGGGGTAACATACACCATGTGCCTCCTGACACGAGGACACACGATCTCTTTTTTCATCTCATCTCTCTGCCAAATATTCATAACCTGAATCTAGTCATAAGGAAACAGTAGACAGATCCAAATAGAGGGAAATTCTACAAGATAACTGGCACAACGTCAAAGTGTTCAAGTTAAGGAAAGATAAAGAAAAGCTAAGGAACTTTTCCAGACTGAGGGAAGCCAGCCAGACGTGACAAGTGAACGCCTGATCCTCCTGACTCGGAGTCTGGTCTGGAGAAAATGCTTATGAAGGACATCACTGGTACAAATAACAACACCTGAAACAGTGACTGTGTGTCAGGTAACAGTATTATGCAAACATTTACCTGCCTGCATTTGACCGGTGCATTCTGCTTAGGTAAGATAGGAATCTTTTTCTGAGGAAACATATACTGATGTATTTAGCTGTAAACAACCACAATCTCTCCAACTCCTCCCAGAGTTTCAAGAAAAAGAGGAGGGGGACTTCCCTGGTGGTCCAGTGGTTAAGAATCCACCTGCCGATGCAGGGGGACACAGGTTCAATCCCTGGTCCGGGCACTAAGATCCCACATGTCACAGGTCAACTAAGCCCAGGAGCCACAGCTGCTGAGCCCACACACCCTGGAGCCCAAGCGCCGCAACCAGGGAAGCCACCACAATGAGAAGCCCTGCGTTGAAGAGTAGTCCCTGCTCGCTGCAACTAGAGAAAGCCGGAGCACAGCAACAAAGACCCAGCACGGTAAAAAAAAAAAAAAGGAAAAGAAAACGAAAGAAAAAGAGGAGAGGTAGGCAGGGAGAAGATCACATATACACAAATGTGGAAAAATATAAACAATGGGGAGATCTGGGTAAAGGAGTTCCTTGTACTATTCCCACAGCTTGCCTGCAAGTTAAAGATCCTATCAAAGCAGAAAGGTACCCCTCCAAGTACCCTAACTCCCCCAAATTATCTAGGTGAAAAATCTAAAAACAAATTAATTCAAAGTATTATGAGAAATTCTTTCAAGAATATTGGTTTCAAAATTATACTTTTCCCTCTGGTAGCAGTTCCACAAAACTATTTGGCACTGAAAACTTAAAAAAAAAAGAAAGAAAGAAAAGAAAGACACAAACCTTGAAATAGGGTCTTTTGAAATTCCAGTGACAGATACTATCTATCATTTTAGAAAGTCTTACAAGGCAATGCACAGAAATCAGAATAAAAGCGACTCCTCACTGCCCTCCTCCCTTCAGACCCTCCAATATTTCTTCTGGAATGGAATAATTCACCTGGCTGCACACCAGCTGAAATCAACTAGGATAAGGAGCAATGTGAGTGTAGGCAATCTAGCTTCCCTGTACTCTTCCCCAGCTCAGGCTTTATAAACAGTCTATGTTTCACTTACATAAATAAGGTGACAAAAGCATTATTACTCAGCACAGCTTATTCTACCTCTCCAATCTGTATTTATGGTTAAATCAAGACACAAGAATGGCCTTGTGTGTGTGTGCGCGAGCGCTCAGTCGCGTCCGACTCTTTGCAACCCCATAGACTGCAGCCCTGGACCAGGCTCCTCGGTCCATGGAATTTTCCAGGGCAAGAACACTGGAGCAGGTTGCCATTCTTCCCGATCCAGGGATCAAACCCACATGTCATGGGTTGGCAGGCAGATTCTTTACCACTGTGCCACCTGGGAAGCCCATTCTATTTAGTACTTTGCTTTTAAAAATCATAATAGTAGTTCATGGAAGTAATATCAAGACACAAGTATGGCCTCAGTCCTATGGGGGGGGGGGAGGGGGGAGGAAGCAAAAATATTGAAAAGTACCAAAGGAAAAAATTACTGCATGGATGTCAAAGGAGAAATTTTTAAAAGTCATTTTTAGCCCCAAAGAATGTTTGAAACAAAAAAACTATGATATGACTCAGTATAAAAAAAAAATCATGGTAATATGCATTAAGAAAAATTCATACACACAGAGATGAAAATGTAACTGCATCTGTCATTTCAAAGTATTAATGCTGGGTATGCAGATAATAGAGAATGACATTCTCCTAGGCAAATGAGTAAGGTAGCCAAGTAAGTACATGCTGGGCTTCTACTGTAAGGAAATACATGCACCCATGAAGCAACCTTTTCAGCACAAAAGAAATTTAATACCCGGACCACATGAAAAGTGATCGCTCTGGGAATAGCACAGCTGTTAAAATGCAAGTCAGTTTGTATTAAGTCGTCCAGCGTGTTTATGTAAAGCAGGACTCTCAGAATGACCACTAAGAGGAAATACTTTGCTAACAAAAAAGTACTATCTACACTTAATTCAAGGCTCAGAATAAGCGTGAAAGAAAAATGCAAAGCTATGCGCCTTCAAAGAATATGAGGGACCGCAGCTAGCGGATATGCTTGTGATCCTTTTGTAAACAGTATCTCCGGGGCTAATTTAATTAGAAATAGAACAAGGAGAAAAAAAAAATGAGTGTTTGCATTTCACTTAGAGAACCTAATTATCTTCACCTCATTTGACTAACTAGACCTAGATAAAGCCACAGAGAAGTCTCTGACACTTGTATCAAACAATTTCAATATGAAAATTAATACTGCCAAGTTATTTTGAGACCAATTAGCTCAGACATTCAAAGGGGAAAAAAAAAGGTACTGTGCTGAAGAGCACATAATCCTAAAACCTGCATTTCTGAAGACGGAAGTGCACGCAGACATCCTTGAGGCCTTGGCTCAGGCACATAGGTATCAGACGTGCTAGAGAACCCACGGAAAGTATGAGCTCGTGGATAACCTACAAATAGCAACGTTTAACTCTCAACATGGACACTTGGGATGCAGAGTGATAAAACCAGAGCTCAGTCTACTTTTGAATAAGAAAGAAAGAAAAAATTCCTCGAAGTTTTTGAGCACCTAAAATTAATCAAATTTATCAACACTGTTGGTCAAATGTGAGTTAACTTTTTAGAGAAACCGGTCAAGATGGTGCTCCTCCTAAGACGAGACCCAAGTAAAATTTTCAAAGACAGCTTGTCATCTCGGAGTGCAGAGACTTTACCCAGAATTCAGTCCTGTTCAGACTGATGTAAGCTACACAGCAAAGAAGTCCCAAATTATAACTGAGAGGCTGGAGTCTGGGATTAATGACCCCAATGCCTAACACTTGAACATGGAAGTCTTACCAAGAATCTTGAGTTTTAAAAGCCAGGTTAAATCACTGGGCGTTAGAAGGCTTAGAGAGCTTTCCAAAAGGAAGTCAGCTAGAACACACAGTGTATGTATAAAAATAACTCAGACTATCTCAAGGCCTATTAAAAAAAAATGAGATGCCATCACTGTAGCTTTGAGGTATATCAGCCGGTTCCCTTTACAATGGGGGACACACGAGCTCTGTTTTTAGAGCCTCTGGAAAGATCAAAGCTGAATGGGCCTTTTTATTGGCTCCCCGTCCAGTCCCCTAATCTCTGTTTACTTTTTCTTTGTCATTATGTGGAACTCCAAAAGACACACCATCAGGACTGCCTGGTCTCCCTCATCCTCTGAGCAACACTTAAAAAACTACTCTGTGACAGTTTGTGTGAGCGAGGAGCCTTCGGGGGAGGAACAAAGACGAGAAAAGTTCAAATTCGCGTCCAAATCAGCCTGCTTGCTGCAAGGACTGACACAGAGCTGAAACGATCCAATTCAGTCTCTCTCGCTATACTACAAACCAAACTTTCTCAGGCTGGTTTCCCTGTGAGAATGAACACAGATAAATGAAACCATAACCCCTTCTGGTTTGGTCTTTTTTTTTTTCAGACCCTCGCCCTCCCCAGCGAAAAGCCCTCAGCTAGTTTCGGGGCCTCTAGCTAGGAAGGCTGACTGGGCTCATAGTAAAAAACAAGTCCCGCCAATGTAGAACGACTTACTTTGGAAGAACAAGCCGTGCATTTGTCAAAGGCCAGGCTGACAGGAAGGACGTTATCAAACCGTGACAGAAATCCTCGTATCTAGAAACAAACAAACAAAAATTCATGTCAAGCCCCGAACGACACACCTGTGAAGGACATTGTAGTTTCTGGCAAGAAGTGGGGAACAATTAATCTGTGCTCTTGAGACAGATTATGAACAGATTACTAACGAAAATGGAGTTCAATGTACTTTAGTACTTGTGCTAAATAAATCAGTTTTAAAGAACTATATTAGGTCCTTTATTCCATTAAGAACTGGCACACAAGCTTTGCATATATCTGAGACCTAAACACAAACTGACTCCAAAACATAAAAAGCTGAAAAATCTATTGTTTTAATAAATGTCTTCAAATATATAATCAGCCAACTGGTTTATTATGGCAATTCTCACATATGTTACAGTGAATATAAGCTCAATGTGCACTTTTAGGATATGGCATTGGATGGGGCCTCACAAGGTAAGAAGGTCTGTGAACAACAGAAGGTAGAAATGGTCCTAGATGTTTATTGAGTTACTCGCCTGACTTGGAACCCACAGAGATAAAAATGCAAACATTACCAAAAGAATGGGAAAACAGCGCCACCCTGAGCATAAAATTCTGAACTACATCTGATTTCCACTTACAGGGTAACAGCCTGGGACAGAGGGATGAGATAGTTGGATGGCATCACTGACTCAATGGACATGAGTTAGAGCAAGCTCCAGGAGTGACAGACAGGGAAGCCTGGTGAGCTTCAGTCCATGGCGTCACAAAGAGTCAGACACAACTAACCGACTGAACTGAACTAAGCCTGGGAAATCCCATGGACAGAGGAGCCTGAGGGCTACACGGTACATGGGGTCACAAAGAGTCGGACACAACTTAGTGACAGATTTTCATTTTCAGCTATAATCAGTAGATGGCAAATAGAAGGGGAAGTGACATCTCGGGTTCCAAAATCACTGCGGATGGTGACTGCAGCCATGAAATGAAAAGATGTTTTCTCCTTGGAAAGGAAAGCAATATAAACCTAGACAGCATATTGGAAAGTAGAGACATCACTTTGCTGACAAAGGTCTGTAAAGTCAAAGCTACGGTTTTTCCAGAAGTCATGTACAGACATGAGAGCTGGACCATAAAGAAAGCTGAGCACTGTAGAATTGATGCTTTCGAATTTAGGTGCTGGAGAACAAACCAGTTTGATCAAACCAGGTCAAACGAGCTGCAAGGAGATCAAACCAGTCAATCCTAAAGGAAATCAACCCTGACTCTTCATTGGAAGGACTGATGCTAAAGCTCCAATACTTTGGCCACCTGATGTGAAGAGCCAACTCACTGGAAAAGACCCTGAAGATGGGAAAGATTGAAGGCAAAAGGAGAAAAGGGTAGCAGAGGATGAGATGGTTAGATAGCATCACCAACTCAGTGGACTTGAATTTGGGCAAACTCTGGGAGACAGTAGAAAACAGAGGAGCTTGGCTGCAGCCCATGGGGTCAAAAAGAGTGGAACACGACTTAGTGACCATACAGCAATAAGATATAGTCAGGTTTCACAAACTATGATTCAGGTAATTTATTCAGATATTACATCTCCAGAACTACACTTATACAAAAAGAAGAGTTTAAACTTTATCATTTGTTATCACTGTTCAGTTGCTCAGTCGTGTCAGTCTCTTTGCGACCCCATGGACTGCAGGACACCAGGCTTCCTTGTCCTTTATACTTATCATATTATTAAAAATACATCTGGTGAAATCTCTAGACTCCAGAGGACTCAACATTTATAAGAAGCCAAACAACACGAATCTTGTTCCCAGTTAATTTATTTGATCTTGACGACCGTCCTGTTGATGGGACTCTGGCTGAGGAGGGTGAAGAATGTTGGCTCAGGCAAGCAGAGAGTGACTGTGCTAAGATTCAGAAGTGGGTCCCCAACTCCAAACCTGCCTGGGCTCCCCCGCTTCCCTCCCTCTGAGGACAGCACAACTTTCATCTTCCATATGAGGCTTACCACACATTTAACAGCCTCACTTGAACACAGCACAACCACCAACCCCTCCACCATCCCACCCCTAGTTCTTGCTGCCTTCAGCCACCCTAGCACTTCTCTGCTATCCCCCCTGCCCGCCCCCCACCCCACAAAAAAAATCCCAACAAAACCTGGCCAACTCTTTATGGAGACAGACCTTCTTCACAGCGTGGGTTAACTCCACTGCAACCAACAGCCTAGCTGCACTTGCACACTTATCAAGGGAAAATCTCACCTTAAAGGAAATGTCCACAGCAATCTTTTAAATGTCGTCATCTATATGTGACGAGATTTCAGTGTAAAGCAATATCGAAAGAGTGTTCAGTAGAAACGATAAATTAGACAGCTAGGATAAGTAGCTGGCTTCGCAGTGAACCTTTGAAAATGGGACAATCGTGAGTTTCCTGTGTGAACCTTTGAAAAATGGGATAATTGTGAGTTTCCTGTGTCTTGGGAAGGTGGTGACCATTTCCTAGACAAGTACTTGAGGCCCAAGTAGGGCCCTGAGGCTGCTTTCTGGTTCACCAAAACCGGAGACAGCAAACCGTCGGCAGACCACAAAGGGGCATGTTGACGTCTTCGTGAGATCTTGAAATGACAGGACTGAAAAAATTCTCAGAGCAAGTCTCCTCATATCTCAGTGGCTTTCACATTAAATTTACCTAGAAAAACATTCATCATACGTAGCCTATTTTCCATGAAAATAGTCACTGCCATGGCCTACATGTCAATGGTTCCATATACGCTTCATAAAAAGGTTTCCCGTCTTTTCTTTCATGCAGCTAAGATCAGACTTCATGTTGTGCAAAGGAACAGTGGCAATCTGCGAGACGACTGGAGGCGGGGAAGTAAAGGGAAGAGAGACCGTAGAACCAATTAGGAGCAGAAAGGGAGAAAAAAGGAGAGGAAGGAAGGAAGGGGAGAGAAAATGTAAACAAAAAGCACAGATGGCCAGCAACAGAAAGGAGCCGTGGTGAACGGAGCGCCTGAGCGGAGGTCCCCACACCATTGTTTAGCACCCAGACAACTCTCTACCAGGAAGCTGTGACTCACTTTCCCAGGAAACGAAGTAGAATAACATCTGTGTGTGAGGCCTTGCAAATTGCCTATGCTGGTATCAGAAGGCTCAGAACTCCAAACTAATTGCCGTTTTAGGAAATGTAAGGGATGAAGGCCTCTTCTCACACCGGCTGCGATAGATTCCTAACAGGGCCCTCGACAGGAGCGTGAGCTCCCAGCACTCTGGGGTGGACTGAGTCTCCTAAGACTCAGCTCTGAGGTGTGCCACTTTCTCTCAGCTTCCTGTGTGTGCTCAGTTGCTCAGCTGTGTCCCACTCTTTGCTGCCCCAAGGACTATAGCCTACCAAGCTCCTCCATCCATAGGATTTTCCAGGCAAGAGTACTGGAGTGGGTTGCCATTTCCTTCTCCAGGGGATCTTCCCGACCCAGGGATCGAACCCCGGTCTTCCACATTGCAGGCAGACACTTTACCATCTAAGCCACCAGGGAAGCCCCATCAGCTTCCTAGGGTGACCAAATACGGCAGAGAATTCCTCATGCTGACACTCAAGAGCCCCCTAATCTGGGCCCATCCTGCCTTTCTGATTACGTCTTGCATTCAATCTTTTCACAGGCTTCATATATACAACTACTAAGCTCAAAGCCAACTTCCCCCAGACAATCGGCCATTGTAGGCCTTTGCTCTTCATTTACTCAGTCGTGTTCAACTCTTTACGACCCCATGGACTGCAGCACGCCAAGCTTCCCTGTCCTTCATTATCTCCTGGAGCGTGCTCAAACTCATGTCCCTTGAGTCAGTGATGCCATGCAACCATCTCATCCTCTGCTGTCCCATTCTCCTCCTGCCTTCAATCTTTCCCAGCATCAGGGTCTTTTTCCAATGAGTCATCTCTTCACATCAGGTGGCCAAAGCATTGGAGCTTCAGCTTCAGCATCAGTCCCTCCAACAGCTATATTCAGGATTGATTTCCTTTAGGACAGATTGCTGGCCTTACTTCATGCCAAACTCTGTGACTCAGAGCTCTTCCTTTTGGAAGCAGCTATATATCCAAATCTCTAGCTTCCTTAAAAGCCACTCAAGCTCAAACACATCCCTTTCATAAATCCTAAAAAGCAGAGACACTACTTAGCCAACAAAGGTCCGTCTTGTCAAGGCTATGGTTTTTCCAGTAGTCATGTATGGATGTGAGAGTTGGACTATAAAGAAAGCTGAGCACCAAAGAATTGATGCTTTTGAACTGTGGTGTTGGAGAAGACTCTTGAGAGTCCCTTGGACAGCAAGGAGATCCAACCAGTCCATCCTAAAGGAAATCAGTCCTGAATATTCATTGGAAGGACTGATGCTGAAGCTGAAACTCCAATACTTTGGCCACCTGAGGTGAACTGATTTGTTGGAAAAGAGCCTGATGCTGGGAAAAATTGAAGGTGGGAGGAAAAGGGGAAGACAGAAGATGAGACGGTTGGATGGCATCACTGATTCAACGGAGATGAGCTTGTGTAAACTCAAGGAGTTGGTGGTAGACAGGGAGGCCTGTCGTGCTGTTGTCCATGGGGTTGGGAAGAGTCAGACACAACTGAACTAAACCCACCACTTGACTTAGAGATCATGCCTTCATTATGTGAAATTCTTCTTTTTGGTATTTATCACCAAAATACCTTGTGCAATAGTTATTTCTCTAAAAAAAATAACAGGGGTATTGAGATTAAGATTCATGTACCATAAACCTCATCTTTTTAGAGTATACGATTCAGTGGGTTTTAGAATATCCATGGAATTTCATAACCATCAGAAATATCCAACTTCAGAACATTTTCATCACCCTCAAAAGAAACTTGGAACCCATAAGAAATTAGCCTCCATTCTCCACCTTTCCCAGACGCCGGCAACAACTACTCAACTTTCTGGGCTTTCCTGGTGGCCCAGGCCCATCCTGCCTTTCCGATTATGTCTCGCATTCAATCTTTTCACAGGCTTTGTGTATACAGCTACTAAGCTCAAAGCCGACTTTCCCCCAGACAATCTGCCATCGCTGGCCTTTGTTGGTCAGTCTATTTTCTATTTCTAGAAAACAGAAATCTACTTTCTATTTCTACTGATTTGGCTAATTTGCCTATGGACTATGAATGGGATCATACATGACTGGCCTCACTTGGCATATCTGTCATGCGTCTGTACCTCATTCCTTTTCATTGCTAAACACTATTCATTACATGGATACATCGTATCTTGTCTGTCCATTCATAAGCTGAAGAACATTTCTGCTGGGTATAAACAGAGTGGAATCAATGAGTCACAAGGTAACTATAATACTTGTCTTACAGTTTGAGGACCCAAGTGACTGCGCCATATTTCTTTTCTGCAACAGGGTTATTTTTCCCCCGCGTGTCTTTGGAGGATAACCATTATTCTAATGAATGCAAGGTGGTATCTCACTTTGCTTTTGATTTGTATCTCTCTAATAACTAGTAGTGTCGAGCATTCTTTTCATGTGCTTCTTGACCATTCATACTATCTTTCTTTGGAGAAATATCAATTCAAATTCTTAGCCAAACTTTATTAGAGTTTCTTTGATGTGAACCATTTTTAAAGTCTTTGTTGAATTTGCTACAATATTAATTCTGCTTTGTTTTGTTGTTTTTGGTTAGCTGACCAGGGATCAACCCTCACCACGCCCCCCCAACCCCCCCACACACACACACATTGGAAGGTGAAGTCTTAACCACTGGACCTCCAGGGAAGTCCTGTTGGCAAAAAAAAAAAATTTTTTTTTGAATACTCATTGTTTTGGCTGCACTGGGTCTTAATTGCTGCATGTGCAATCTTTACTGCATTGGGGGGTGGGATCTTTGTTGTGGCGCATGGACCCTCTAGTTGTGGAGCACGTGCTCAGTAATTGAGGCACACGGTTTTAGTTGCTCTGCCATATGGGGGACCCAATCAGGGATAGAAACTGAGACCTCTGCATGGCAAGGCAGATTCTTAACCACTGAACCGCCAGAAAGTCCTGGCCACATTTTAAATTGGGTTATTTTTCTTTTTATTGTTGACCTGTTTAGAGTTCTTTATATATTCTGGATTTAAGTTTCTTACAGACATATAATTCTGCAAATATTTTCTCCCATTCTGTGGAGAAAATAACAGGTTTATTCCGATACAATCATATATAACAAATCACTTCTCAATGTCATGAAGACTGATCATGTTTTCTTCTAGTTTGATAGTTTTAGCCCTTACATGTAGGTCTACGATCCATTGTGAGGTGATTCTGAGGTGATTTTTGCATGTGGTGTGGGGTAAGGGTCCAAGTTCATTCTTCGCATGTGGAAACCCAGTTGTTCCAAAACTTTGTTGAAAAGACTCTTCTTCCCTCCAAATGAACTCTAGAAATGACCATAACGTAAAAGGGTTCATATCTGAGCTCTCATTTCTATTTTGTTGATCTGTACTATCAATCCTTATGAAAGTACTACACTTTTTAAAAATGTGGACCGTTTTAAAAGTCTTGATTGAATTTGTTACAATAATATTTCTGTTTTATATTTTGATGTGTTTTTTTTTTTTTTGGCCAGGAGGCATGTGGAAACCCTGACCAGGGATTGAGCCCACACTCCCTGCTTTGGAAAGCAAAGTCTTAACCACTGGACCACCAGGGAAGTCCCCATACTGTCTTGATTACAGTAGCTTTGTTGTAAGTTTTGAAACCAGCAAGTGTGAGTCTTTCAGCTTTGTTCATCTTCAAGGTGACTTTCACTATTCTGGGTCCTGTGCCTTGCCATATGAATTTTAGAATCAGCTTGTGTAGTATAATTACTTAAAATTTTATTCTTTATCTCACTTGCTTTTACAGGGCAAGATAGAGGTCAAACTATTTGCATTTGTCCATAGCACAGTGATGTGCACATAATAGATACTGATTATTAATTATGAAATGAAAGAATGAGAAAACACAAACATCCAAGAGCCAACCAAGTTATTCATGTCTGAAATATCCAGAGAAAACTACAGCCCCAGTAGCTCAGCTGGTAAACAATCTACCTGCAATGCAAGAGACCCAGTTTAATTCCTGGGTTGGGAAGATCCGCTGGAGAAGGGATGGGCTACCCACTTGAGTATTATTGGGCTTCCCTGGTGGCTCAGATGGTAAAGAATCTGCCTGAAATGCAGGACACCTGGGTTCGATCCCTGGGTGGGAAGATCCCCCGGAAAAGGAATTGGCTACTCACTCCAGTATTCTGGCCTGCAGAATTCCATGGAAAAAGGATCCTGGCGTGCTACAGTCCATGGGGTCACAAAGAGTTGGACACATCTGAGAGACTTTCACTTTCATCCCAAATGAACAACAACAAAAAAAACCTCTTCCCATCATTCACATTTTCCAAGTAATTTGAAACCCATCTCCATCAACAATGCTTTAAATTCACAGTATTACAAATGCACTGAGCTCACACAATATGCTCTGTATTCCCTAATATCTTATAAGAAATGCTTAGAATTTAAAAAGTGGAGGTTGCCACTTAAAATTTTAGCACCTTCCTTAGACAGGCACTGAAATCTCAGAGCAATCTAAAATCCAGGCACCTGATGTAAAACCCAAATAAACATATTGCACCTGTTGAGAGAGGCCAGGCACCAATTCACAGCCAAACAAGTTACAAGGGGATGTCCCTGATGGTCCAGCTGTTAAGAATCTGCCTTCCAACACAGGGGACAGGGGTTTGAGCCCTGGCCAGAGAACTAAGATCCCACATGCCACAGAGCAGGGCAACTAAGTCTATGCATTGCAACGAGAGCCCGGGCAGCTAAATAAATATAGGTATAAAAAAAATGCATAAGAAGTTTGCTCTATACACTCACCATCACCTGTAAGACGTCAGAAGACCTAGGGAAGCCGTCACCAAGCCTCTAGTTCTTTCCACGATTTCTGTGCACAACCCCATCACATCCAGCTACTTAAGCCACGTCTAAACTAATGTCTAAATGACAAGGCTTGACAAAGTGATCTCTCCATCCACAAGGCCTCCTCACACTGCTCAAGACACAGATTCCATTTTGGGGACTGCACACAGCTTACCCTAAACTCTTAACTGATTACTAATATCTGCTGTCAATCTTTCCGTACAGGAGAATGTGTTAAACAGCTGTTTTTAAAAATCTGATTCAACCCATAATAAAAAACAAGCATATGACAGAAAACAAAAGCACAAACAAAAAATCATTGGTACTCCCATGGCATACTTATGCCCATTTTCCTATTTTTTTTTTAATATAGTGTTTACATACTTAACTCCATTTTGAACAGCCTCCCCTGAATAATACTCGCTTCTCATTATTTCCCTTCCGCAGAGAGGGGGAAAACTGCTAATTTTACACACACACACACACACACACACACCCCTCCACCCGCCTCTACCTAGATTTCTGGCTAGCAGGAGGTATCCTTTAGCAGTGACAAACTTTGCCTGCATCCCTGCATGTTTTATTTTTTTAATTTACACTGATGACTTTTTCCCCCCTTTAATACTGAAAAGAACAAAGAAAATATTAAAATGGTCCATATGAAAATCAGACCAGTGGGGATATTACCCTGGAAAAGGCACAAAGTCAACTTTGGGGGTGACGGAAATGCTCCAGGTCTTGTCTGTGGCAGTGGTGGCCAAACACAGAGCACATACCCGTCAAGACTCATTAAGCTGTGTATTTAGATGAGCGCATTTGACTACACATGTATTGTACCTCAAAAAAGAGGAGTTTAAAAAAAGTTAACCTTATTAACAGGTTCTAAACATTACAGAATGGTACAAAATGAAAAGCATAAAGTCCCTATTGCTCCCAACCCCTCTGCCTCAAAAAAACAAAATGAAACAAAACCTTCAGCATTAGTTTCCTGTGTAGCTTTCTAGAGGGAAAAAAACACTGTTTTATAAAAAACAAAACAAAACAGCTTTACAATATGTGTCTCTGCTGTGCTGTGCTTAGTCGTGTCTGATTCTTTGTGACCCCATGGACTACAGGCTGCCAGGCTCCTCTGTCCATGGGGATTCTCCAGGCAAGAATACTGGAGTGGGTTACCATGCCCTCCTCCCGGGGACCTTCCCAACCCAGGGATTGAAGGTCTCTTGCATTGCAGGCAGATTCTTGATGCTCTACGCTCTCAGGGAAGCCCGTCTCTTTGCTACTCCCTGAGTATTTAAAAGCCCCACCCAGGACCGATGGCATCCAGGAGGAGGACAATTACCTGCAGCTTCCTGGCTCCGTGCCCTCTGTCATCCCCACAAAGGGCAGAAGCAGCTTGAGTTGAAATCTTCATTGTCAAACACCAGTGAGAAGAGGCGCTAGGTCATATTTGGGTTTGGCTAACAGGTCTTAATGCGAACAACATTTGAAAAGACCCTGATGCTGAGAATGATTGAAGGTGGGAGGAGAGGGGGACGACAAAAGATTAGATGGTTGGATGACCTCACCGACTCAATGGACGTGAGTTAGAGCAAGCTCCGGGAGGTGGTGATGGACAGGGAGGCCTGGCATGCTGCAGTCCGTGGGGTCGCAAAGAGTCAGACACGACTGAGCGACTGAACTGAACAGGGCCCTCATGCTCCCGTCCTCAGGAGGAGTAAAGGTGCACGCAGAGTACACAGCAAAAAGCCGCAGAGCAGGGCCTGTGGAAGCTCCTCGGCCTCCCTCCTGCCCCGGGTGGGTGGGTCCCAGGACAGTGGGGGGCGGACCCACCCATTAGGCACACCTGTGCATGTCTAATTAGCCCCTCTGGCCGGGCGCGGGGGTCTGCCTGGGACCAGGAGTCAAGGGCGCTTTCGGAAGGACAGCGAGTGTCCGTGTGAGTACAAAACTTAAAAAGTATGCTCAAAGACCAGGATGCGGCTTGTGTTAACTTGACAGACTATGTACTTTGTCCCACAGGATGCCATCAAGAAGCCATTTTTACAGACTGAAGCCAAGTCATCATTCTCAAAATGCCGAAGGTCCCTGGAGGCTGTCATGCAGTGGACCTGGAATGGGGCTGGAGATTCTGACATGGCTCCCGAGGAGAGTCTGGCACCAGATGAGGGAGCCCCTGGATGAGGCTGTCTTCCACTCAAAGGCTCAAGGGTTCCAGCTCTATACCCAGATTCACTAACACCTCTTCTGGTCTTTCTCTGTGCAGCAGCCAAACCTGAAACCTGACCACATCCCGACTCAGGTTATGACTTTTCAAGGACTTTCTGCGGCCCCTGGGTATGTGGCCTGTGAGGTCCTGCCTCCCCTGCTACCCTCAATCCCTCCACAGAAATGACGGCTCCCTCCCAGCCTAGGAGGTTGTGTAGGAGGGCCTGTCCCAGCATCACGCGGAAATGGTGGCGGGGGGATGGAGCAGAGGACCAACATTACACGCCATCCCTGTGACATCCCTGGGGGCTCAGCGGTGAAGAATCCGCCTGCCAATGCAGGAGAGGCAAGTTTGATCCCTGGGTGGGGAAGATCCCCTGGAGAAGGAATTGGCAACCCACTCCAGTATTCTTGCCTGGGAAATCCCATGGACAGAGCAGTCAGGTGGGCCACAGTCCATGGGGTCACAAAGTCTGACACGACTGAGTGACTAAATAACAGCATCTATGTGTCTGGCTCTGTGGAGTGTTTTCACATACTCCCCTCACGGGGGTCTCACTACCATCCTGTGACCTCCCTCGTATTCCAGACAAAGAAATCGAGGCTAAGGGAGTGGCTTGGCTTGCCCAAGATTCCACAACCACCAAGTAGCAAAGCCAGGGATCTGAGTTCTGTTCTTTTTCTCCAAAGCGTAGAGGGAAAGCTGAAAAGCAAGGAGAAGGTAGAAAGAAAAGAAAGAAGAAAGAAAAAGACCAGAGGAACTAAGAAACAAAGAAACAGACACCCTCCTCAAACCAAAAACTCATATGAAGATGGCTGCTATCAGGGTCTGAGTGGATTAAACTGTCTTTGGTCATTTATGCCCAGTTGGCATAAATATCAGGAATAAGAAGGGTTCCCATCCATTGGGCCACCCCTGGTAGTATTTACACCTAAGCTGAGTTAAAAGCAGCATGGAGCCCCAAGCCCACCTCACCTGGATGGGAAGTGAAGGTCCAAGGCCAGAAACAAACAGAAACAGCTGCTCTGAGAAGGCACAGCCGTAGCCACAGAGGGGCCCCCTGCTCTCACCTCACACTGGTTTCCAGCAGGCCTGGCAATACTTCTGGAGCTTGAAGTCTGCGTAAGTAAGAACTAAGTCCAAACTCCACGAGGCTCTTGGATGTTGAAACGAGTCTTAACCAAATTCAATGCCAAAACAGAGTTTAGCAATTTCGAAACCCTAGGTGCACCACAGGGATCTGAACATTCTCCGGACAATGGCTCCAGCTACCACCACTAAGCCACCGCTCACTCTCAAACAGAGGCCACCGAGGAACAGAGGCCACCGAGGAGCAGAAGCCGCAAGCTGGAAATGAGCCAGCGTCGTCCTTGGAAAAACAGCGCAGGATGGGACTAATCCCTCCAGCCCTTCCCTACACTCACTGCTTCCGGAGTTTTATAAATTCCTTGTAACCTCTTTTTAGGAGGGTAGATAAGCTTGCACTTTACCATTTTAATGAAAAGTGAAAGAAGGGCCTTCCCTGGTGGTCCAGTGGTTAAGAAACCACCTTGCATAAAGTGCTTATAGTGCAGGTAAAAAAAAAAAAAAGAAACCACCTTGCAATGTAGGGGAAAGTAGGTTCAATCCTTGGTCAGGGAACTAAGATTCTTCACATGTGCGTGCCCGACTCTTTGCAACCCGATGCACTATAGAGCCCACCAGGCTCCTCTGTCCATGGGGATTCTCCAGGCAAGAGCACTGGAGAGGGTTGCCATGCCCCTCTTGGGTGTGCTAGGATTTAGAAACTATGATTTAACCTGTACATGAATCCCAGTGTCTTATTATGCCCGTTCCAGTAATTTAAAATATGAAGTTCTGAAAGGATCAGTAACATGCCCAAGGTCACACTGACAAGTGGCAAGAACTTCCTCAAACCCCTTTTATCAAATGAGCTGATGAAAAGGAAATGAAGAGGCAGAGTTGGGATTCTAATTGGGTCTGTATGATCATTGAGCCTTCAGGTTGCCTGCCATGTGGGCCTCCTACACAGGAGAGCCTTATCAGGTGAGCAAAACTTATGGGCATGAGAGACCTCCTTCAGCTGATGAAATTATACCCAGGCTGGAACTTCCCTGGTGGTCCCAGTGGTGAAGAATCTGCCTTCCAATACAGGGGATGAGGGTTCGATCGCTGGTCCGGGAAGATCTCACATGCCATGGGGCAACTAGGCCTAAGAACCACAGCTACTGAGTCTGTGCTCTAGAGCCCGGGAGCCACAGCTACGGAGCCCACAGGCCCTAAAGCTCGCAACCAGAGACGCCGCTGCAGTGAGAAGCCCACGTACCACACCTAGAGAGCAGCCCTTGCAGCAATGAAGGCTGAGCACAGCCAAATATAAAATAAATTAAAAACCAAAAAAAACCCAGACACTTTATTAAAAGGTAACAGCCTGAGAATTTGTGGGGAACAGCCTGTGCAGACAGGCCAAGGCATGGCTGGAGCCCACAGCTCTAGCTAGCTCAGCTTCCGTCTCGGTGGGGAGATTTCCTGGGCTGCTCCCTCCCTGGGTCCTGCCTTAGTTTGGGCTTTGTCCTAGTTTTCTGAAATTAGCTAAAAGAAAGAACTCAAGAGCCCAAAAGAACCATGGGGTTGGCAAGACCAAACTCCTAGGAGGGGCATACCCATCCAGGGTCTTCGTTGAGCAGTGCTTGAGGACCGAGAGTACCTTCACACAAACACTAAAAAAAGGTGAACGGCTCTCATCCAGAGTCAGAGGAGAGCAGGACTGCTAGATTCACGGCCGTGGTGTTGGGATGACTACTGAATCGCCACGACGCTTTTCATTCTCTGAGGGATGTCCAGTTAGATGACCAGGAGCTACATCGGCTGCAAATTTCCATCACATCTCTGTCTCACCAGTCTGCACACCAACTGCCTGGCGACGTCAGGAGTGGCTTCTACATTTGATAACTCCTGAACTGCGCCTCCCACCAAAGAACCAGGAAAGGAGGGGTCTGACCTCACAGAACTCAGTCGTGACCCCAGGAGCCAGGAAAAAGACAACCTTCTTTAAAAAATAAAATTAAATAAATAAAAGATCCCACTCGCCGAGCAGCAGAGGGAACGACAGTGTGCTAAGACCGACAGTGACAAAGTTCTCTCTACAGAAGAAGCCAGACTCCAAAGAGCACGCGCCACATCACTTCGTTTACAGAAAGGTCAAAATGAGACAGAAGTTTCCTGAGGTGTTCGGAGTCAAGAGATGCTTGTCTCTGTGTGCGAACGAGGCCATGATAACTGGAAGAAGCATGGAAGAGGCTGTGTGGGTGCTTGACAAGATTTCATTTTGATGTGTGTGCTGGGTACACACGTGGTATTCATTGTATGATAATCCAAGTTATACACTGCATGGTCTGTGTGATAGCGTGCATTTTATATGTGGATAAAAATGACAAACTGAAATCACATTACAGACCGGAAGGGCTTATACTCAATGACCTTCTGCTTGTAGAATCCCATCTACATACAATGGGCTGGAGGCTTTTTAAAAAGCACAAATCCATAAGCCTATTTTCTCACCTTCAAATGGTTTCAAATGCAGTAAGAGGGTTGGGGTTCTTATTTTCCCCCCAGGCTGGGTATCACTGAATTCCAGGGCCTTCATGAAGCCTTTGCCTGCACTTGGCCAATCTCTGGATAAGCCAAATCCTGCCTGTGGGCCCACAAATAGAGAGACTAAGTCACCCCCAGGCCTCCCAGGTCTGACCCCAGCCAGGGAAAGCAGTGACAGGAGAGCAGGAAGTGAAGCAAGCTTCCCCAGATGACACGACCGACTGGCTAGTGGGTGGGGCGGCCCTGGGATTCTCCGCTCGAGGACTATCACTTTCCTACTATATCTCATTCCACAGGGGCCAATTAATAAACGCTCTCCTTTGGGGAATGGAGAAAACGGAGCCCGGGGACGTCATGGGCTGCCCTCTGTATACAGAGCACACAAAGGGGCTTGGGAGTTCCTCTCCAACAGGAAGTCATTTGTCTGGAAGAGCCAGGAAGGGGGTGGGGTGGGGGGGGCGGTGGTGCTGAGTCTGCACTGCACACAGCCCAGTGTTTCCATGGAAATGACAGTCTCCTGGTCAAAGCACGGCTGCATACACGGACTCACTCCACTTCAAAAAGGAAAAAAAAAAGGGGGGAAGAAATTTAAAGCCTCTAAATAGGGACCACACAACCCTGAATAATCGTGAAGTTCTTTCTCCACTGTCTTTTTTAGAAAGTAGCTAAAAATAAAGGCTTGACACTTGAAATAATGTAAGCAAGCAGTCACCCGCACGCACTGGGCCTTTCCCATATATGGCTGCGTTACCCTTCAGCCTTTGAAAAGGCCAAATGAAGAGATGGCCAACAACCAAAATAATCCTTCAGACGTTTGAAAACAAGGAGAAAGAAGTGGAAGAGTGGGTGACTACAAACAATCGCCAGGCTCCATGGGGGTTAGTAACACTGAGAAGGATTAGTTGCCACAGTACTTGAAAAACACAGGCACGCATTTTGACATGGGACCCCTTCTATAAAGACTCTTTTGCCCTCTGGCCTCAGCATCGAGAAAACTACAACTGTGGTGATTTAACATCAAGGACTTCAAGATGGAAACTGGTGTGGGGCGTGACTGAAAATTTAATTAAGGCCCTTCTCAGCGGGAGATCTGCAAAGAAGGTGCAGGCACACCGCAAGGGCAGCGGACGAGGAAGGCGACTGGGGAAGAGCGGCGAGGGTGGGCATTCACGTGAGCAGTGCCCAGTAGAGGTTGGCTCTGGAAGCTCGCTTCCTCGTCGTGGGGCTCACTGCAGGGTCTGCTGGGTCCTACTTGAGGGGCTTCTGCAGAAAAGGTTAACCCATTCATGCCACACAAATGCCCTCCTGAATGAGGGAGGCTGGAAAAGTTGCATCTGTGTGGTGTTTCATGGTTTACAAAGCCTCATCATTTTAGACAATTCTGGACCCGAGGTCCAGCACCTGGCGCGGACACTGAGGCTCAGGGAGGTGAATGACCTAACGTGAGACTGGGACGGGCGACTTGTACAAGTGGCCCAGAGTGTGACTTGAAGTGAAGGGAGAGGACGCCCGGGAGTCCCTTAGACTGCAAAGAGAGCAAACCAGTCAGTCCTAAAGAAAAGCAACCCTGAGTATTCACTGGAAGGACTGACGCTGAAGCTCCAATACTTTGGCCACCTGATGCAAAGAGCCGGCTCACTGGAAAAGACCCTGATGTTGAGAAAGATGGAGGGCAGGAGAAGGGGGCAACAGAGGATGAGATGATTCGCTAGCATCACCAAATCAACGAACAAGAATCTGAGCAGACAGCTGGGGACAGAGGAGGTCAGTGTGCTGCAATCCATGGGGTCAGAGAGTCAGACATGACTTAGTGACTGAACGCCACCTCCCAACCTGCAGGCCAGGGCCGCTTCCACTCAAAAAGCCTCTGGCACAGCCCTGGTCAGAGCGCCACGCTGAGGTTTGGATTTCGGCACACCCACTGCCTCTCTCTTATGAAAGTGGACAAGTAACTTCCTGTCTTCTGATGCAGACCCTCAACCAGAAAACGACAGGGCAGGTGTGGGGAGGCAGAGAGAAAGGTGAGTGAGGTTGGCGCGCGTCACCCTGCTCTCTGCGCCCATCTGGGGGTCTGTCCTCACAGCCCCAGACAGGACTGTCGGGCACGCACACTGCTGCCCTCAGAGACGGCCCTCCTGCTACAGAGTGAAATACACACGCGCACAGAGCTTAGAGCCATGACTTCCAGACCAGAAAGCCTCCAAAAGCATGATCACAAACAATGGTGCAGAGGGAGCACAGACTTAACTTTTCACTCTCTTTCACTCTCCACGGGATGGGCCTTCCTTAGGAAGCCTCAGATTCTGTTTCGGAAAAGATGTCCCACTTTTTGGTGGCACTGTGTACTTCTAATGGTCTCACCGTGCATGCCTGGAAGGGCTGCTCTTTCGCTAAGGAGTCGATAATAATAACAAACAGCAACACAGCTGGCAGCATCATTACTGAGGGCTGTGACACTCTAGGTGCTGTTGCCGAGGCCTTTCTATACCCCACCTCTCATCTCTGCCGCTACCAGCTGAGGTCGGTGTTCTGGCCCATATTTTACAGATAGGAAAACTAAGGCTCCGAGTTTGGTGACATGGCCAAGGAAAGCCACCTTAATAACTGCAGGGCTGGGATTAACGCTGCTCTCTACTTGGCTCCAGAGCCCATTCTCTCTCATTCTACTCCATCCGGGAGCCCCGAGTCAACACGAGAAATGCTAAATCAAGACTGGATAGTACTGTTCGTCCAGGGTTTCTTCTCATCACCATTCTACAGCCCGTGATCCCCTCCCAGTGCTCATAAAACACCGCCACTGAAATTCCAAGGAAGCAGGAGCGCCAGGAGGGTAGAAGAGAGGTGGGCTTGGAGGATGGCACGGCAAGGTGACCCCCAAATACTTTCCTGCTGCACCACCAGGAGGGGCCTGGAGTTGTGACTTCATTTCCACTCACTCACCTGGTGAGGCACGAGGCCGAGGGACGTTGGTGGCTCATTCATGCGGTCGTCACTGCTGCTGGCAATGGCGTAGCCCCTGAGAAAGGGAAACGGTGAGAGCTGCTCATTCCAGAGAAGTTTATGTTTAATTCCTGTGAAGATGATCGAGAGGAGGTCTGCAGAAGATTTATAAGGATAACCGAAACACCCTTTGCTAGGCAGCATAAGCCAGGGAAACAAAAAAACTAATTTTTCTGAGAGGAAGGTAGAAGAATAGTTTAAAAAAAAAAAAAAAGGCTTGTGTTTTGAAGTTAGAAAGACCAGAGCTTGTGGCCACAGGCTACTTGCTGATAAATATTAATTCTCGTTGTCTGAAAGAGTCTTGTAAAACACCACAGCACACTGCTGACGTTTTAAAACAGAAACTGTTCCAACCCTAACTTCTTGAGGTGATGTCCCTGCTACTGCGTGGAGGAAGGAGAAAGGAAAGTGAGGAATTAATGCAGCAGAACAGACGCGCTCCACCCCAAACCACAGGGCGGAGTCTCCTTACGTCACAGAAGACAAGCGACACGGGCCCTGGTTCTAGCCTGTGGCGACAACAAAGGTGGTCGGCGTGGGGCTGGTGTCAAGGACTCGCAGTCAGCTCTGGGAGATTTTATCCCAAACGCTTCCGGTCCGGGGGCCACAAGAGAGTGCAGGTGCCAGCGAGATGACAAAGATGAGAGGAAGACAAAAACGCTGCTTGTTTCCATTCAACTCAGAAGCAGATATACTAGTTATGTATGCTACCGACACTACAGAGGCCGTCTTTCCAAGCACGCAGAAGAACTCTGACTTACACAGTAAGTGGAACGCGCATGTCGATTTCTAACAACTGGAAAAACAAACCTTTCAAAAATTCACTTCTTCCATGTCGGTATTACAAACAGCATATCTTAACAGAGTGCTTAAAGACAGAGTTTGCAGCCAAACTGGGCTGAGCTAACCCCCAGGGTTACTGCTCACCAGCTATCTGAATTTCAGCAACATAGTTATCTTGGCTATGCCTCTGTTTCCCCATCAAAAATGGGACAAAAAAAAGAAAGAAAGAAAGAAAGAAAGAAAATGGGACAGATAACAGTTCTTTCCTAATGTTTGCTATGAGGATTAAATGAACTATTTGTAACACGCTTAGAACAAAGCATAACACAATGTAAATACCATGTCAGTGTTGAAAATATATCAGATAAATCACAGTGTATCTGTCACACAGACAGATGTAAATGTGTTTGGCTCCAGTCTGACTTTACCATACAACCTTGACACCACTGCCTCCAACAGATATTGAGAAACTCTTAAATGGTTGATTTTCTTTTTCTTTCCTTTGTTGTCTTTCCTTTCCTCCTTCCTTCTTTTTTACATTTAGTTCAGTTCAGTCGCTCAGTCGTGTCCGACTCTTTGCGACCCCATGAATCACAGCACACCAGGCCTCCCTGTCCATCACCAACTCCCGGAGTTCACTCAGACTCACGTCTATCGAGTCAGTGATGCCATCCAGCCATCTCATCCTCTGTCGTCCCCTTCTCCTCCTGTCCCCAATCCCTCCCAGCATCAGAGTCTTTTCCAATGAGTCAACTCTTCACATGAAGTGGCCAAAGTACTGGAGTTTCAGCTTCACCATCATTCCTTCCAAAGAAATCCCAGGGCTGATCTCCTTCAGAATGGACTGGTTGGATCTCCTTGCAGTCCAAGGGACTCTCAAGAGTCTTCTCCAACACCACAGTTCAAAAGCATCAATTCTTCGGCACTGAGCTTTCCTCACAGTCCAACTCTCACATCTATACATGACCACTGGAAAAACCATAGCCTTGACTAGACGGACCTTAGTTGGCAAAGTAATGTCTATGCTTTTGAATATGCTATCTAGGTTGGTCATAACTTTTCTTCCAAGGAGTACGCATCTTTTAATTTCATGGCTGCAGTCACCATCTGCAGTGATTTTGGACCTCAAAAAAATAAAGTCTGACACTCTTTTTAAATTAATTTTTGTCTCACTTTTATTTGCTAGAGGAAAGATGAATTACTTCTATTGTTTGCACATCATAAAGGAAGATCTTCCTTGCTTGGAGAAGCAGGGTCTCTGGACCACAGCTGTGCTGGTCTCTGCATCCACGGTGTGGCACAGACACAGTGAGCTGCACACAGAGCCTACCATGAGGCCCAAGGCCGAGTCGGAACGGAACACGCCAGCCTGCTCCTCTCCTTCCTCTCACAAGCAACCCTAATGCGGTAAGTGCTTAATAAATCAAAAAGCTGAATAAGCTGAAACCCATTTTTATAGCTGGTGTGGCCTTGGTAGACTCGGGGGTTAGGACCAGCCCTCCCATTGAGAAGACATAGCAAAGCTAGACTAAGTATAAAAAAAAAAACCTGTGTTTGAAAGCATCGGAGAGTTCCCAAGGTAGGGGAGAATTACAGAGCCAAGGTACATGAGAAGAGGGAAGCCCACAGAGGTAACCTAGGTATTTGCAAGGGGAGGTTCACCCGGCAAGCGACTGCCAGTCTCCAAAAGCAGTGGCCACTGGATCAGAAGCTGAACAGTGATCCTGACTGACTCATGGGGCTGATGGTACAGTCTAGAGCTGAGGTCTGCCCCTAGGGAGGAACCATGGAGAACATCCCAGGCTTCGAGTTGGGATCATGGTGGGGATACATCCTCAGACTAAGGGAGAGCCTGAAAACAGACAACTGCTAACTGGATAAGGTGGTCTAAGATGGCAGTCTACCTGGCCCAGTAGCTTGCCAGGAGGAAATGGAAGTCACAACATCTGGAAAATTTTTCACATAACGGCCAGTACCCAGTCAAATAGCCAAGCAGATGCAAGAATTGAGGAAATTTAAATACTGATTGGATATGTGATAGTATCAGGGAACTGCCTTTGCTTTTATATGTAAAACAGTGGAGATACATACCAAATAGACACATTTTTATGACTGAAGTACTATGCCTTGGATTTGCTTTAAAGTAAGTCAGTGGAAGAAGAAAAACCATCAACAGTAGTACAGATAAATGATGACCGGTCATGTGTTGGTAATTATTGAAAATGGATGGTGCATACAAAGGAGTTTTTATATATACGCAAAGGGCTTTTGTGTATGTATACACATAACATATATCTTTTTTCATATGTTTTATTTTTCCATAATAAAAGGGCTTTGTTTAAAAAAAAGCAGGTATATGAGGAGATAAAAACTATAGACAGGAGCACACTCATTAGAGATCTCATATTAAAGGGCATATCTGATAAAAATTAAAAGGAAAACATGATTAAATGTTTTCAAAGAATAAAAAAAATAACAATTTCAGTAGAGAACAGAAAATGTGTAAAATAAGATCAAATTATTTCTAGAAATTCTAGAACTGAAACATATAATAATGAAATTTAAAACTCAGTGGATAGTTTAACAAATAGACATAGAAGAACAGAGAATCAGTAAACTGGAAGATAAGCCAAAAAGCAAACAGCCAGACTGAAGCAAGGAAAGACATAATGACGGAAAACACAGAAAAGAGCATTATCGGATTCTAACATGCAGCTGGGGACTCAAAAGGAAAGAATCAAAGCAGAGGCAGAAGCAAGACTTTAGGAGATAATGGTGGAAAATTTTCCACTATGGGTGAAAAACATCAAACCGTGGATTCAAGAGGCATGAGAAGGCAATGGCACCCCACTCCAGTACTCTTGCCTGGAAAATCCCATGGATGGAGAAGCCTGGTGGGCTACAGTCCATGGGGTAGCTAAGAGTTGGACACGACTGAGTGACTTCACTTTCACTTTTCACTCTCATGCATTGGAGAAGGAAATGGCAACCCACTCCAGTGTTCTTGCCTGGAGAATCCCAGGGACAGGGGAGCCTGGTGGGCTGCGTCTAGGGGGTCGCACAGAGTCAGACACGACTGAAGCGACAGCAGCAGCAGAAAGCACAATCAGAATAAACACAGAGACAGGTATATAATAATAAATACAGAATTAGGTAAATAATTCCAAATCCTGAAAACCAAAGACAATGAGAAAATCATAAAAGCAACTGAGGGCAGGGGAAGGGGGAGAAAATCCAACTGTACCAAAGGAGAAGCAATGAAATAAACACCTTGTTCCTCAACAAGGATAACGGCAGCCAGAGACAACAGGATTATGTTCTCTACACGCTAAAAGACGAGTTATGACCAACCTAGACAGCATTTAAAAAGCAGAGACATTACTTTGCCAACTAAGGTCCGTCTAGTCAAGGCTATGGTTTTTCCAGTGGTCATGTATGGATGTGAGAGCTGGACTGTGAAGAAAGCTGAGCACCGAAGAATTGATGCTTGTGAACTGTGGTGCTGGAGAAGACTCTTGAGAGTCCCTTGGACTGCAAGGAGATCCAACCAGTCCATCCTAAAGGACATCAGTCCTGAGTGTTCATTGGAAGGACTGATGTTGAAGCTGAAACTCCAATACTTTGGCCACCTGATGTGAAGAACTGACTCACTGAAAAAAACTCTGATGCTGGGAAAGATTGAGGGCAGGAGGAGAAGGGGACGACAGAGGATGAGATGGTTGGACGGCATCACCAACTCAATGGACATAAGTTTGAGTGAACTCCACAAGTTGGTGATGGACAGGGAGGCCTGGCGTGCTGCAGTCCATGGGGTCACAAAGAGTCAGACACAACTGAGTGACTGAACTGAACTGAACCAGTCTAGAATTCTGTATATGGCAAAAATATTTTTCAGCATAAAGATAAAACAAAGGCATTTTTAGACAAACAAAAATTAAAACATCTTTGTCACTGGCATTTCTAAAGGGTATTCTTTCAGCAGAAGGAAAATGACCTAGGATGGAAGCTCAAGGACATAGAAAGAAAAGTTAAAAATGGAAAATAATAGCAAAATTAAATGAATCCAACTATGTGACAATAACAGTATCTTCTAGGGTTTAAATAGATACAGAATATATACTCATTTTTAAATGGGTGTGCAGACACTGCTGGGTGCCTGCCCATGTCCATTCTCCCTTCCTATCTCGTCATAGTTTCATTCAGAGGCAATGTGCCCAGCTCAAGAGCTACATTTGTCCGTCTTCTTTGCAGTTATAACGGCAAGGTCAAGTTATACACGAGTTTTAGAATCAATGCATAAGTCTTCCTGGAGAGCCATTTAAAGGGGGTCAGCCTTGGGGACTCCCCTGGAGGTCCAGTGGTTAAGACTCCATGCTCCCACTGCAGGAGGCACAGGTTCAGTCCCTGGTTGGGAACTAAGATCCCACATGCTGCAGAACATGGCCGAAAAAGGCGGGGTGACGGCGGGGAGCCTCAGTTGAATACAACTTGCATCCTCTGGTCATTCCTTTCTTAACTGTAACACAGAGGCCACCCTGAAGGCAGAGCACTCATCCTGTCACCACAATAGGAGAAGCACAGGGGAAGAAAGCCAAGAGTGGCTGAGTGCACGATAAAGAAACACAGTCTCTGACTGTACATGGGAACCCCTGGCTTGGTGCTTGCCTCTGAGCTTCTTGCTGCATGAGAAAAATAAAGCCTCGCCTCCATCTAACTAAGTCACTGAAGATGGATCTGTTACATACAGCCAAATCCAACTTCTATCACACGCGATTCATGTATTGCCTTTCAAATGCTTAGAGCTAAGAAGATCAAAAATAATATATTAACAGAATGAAAGCAGGAAGGTCCTAAAGCCCCTATGAACATTTTTATCCTTCTGTATCATCAATTACCAAACACCCCTAGGAGAGTTCAGTTCTACGAGGATGCAGAGGCACAGCTCCAAAGATCACATGACAAGTTCACCAACCGAAAGGGTCAAACCAGGCTTTTTTTTTTTAATCTTGTTTTTTTTGAGAGTGGAAAGGACAACACAATTCTCAGAAAAAAGTCAGACTGAGAAAAGGCCAAGGGAGATACAGAAGCTGTCTTTGTTGCAACAGAGATCTCTAAACGGGAGACTCACCCTTCCGGATGTTGCAGAACGGAAACCATCAACTCCACTGCCAGGGCTCCTGCGATCATGGCTAGTCCCGGACGACTCACAGTGCACTGCTGGTCCAAGGTCCGGTCTCTGGTTGACTACGCAGAAACAGTCATGGACGTGAATGCAAAGTTCTGTTCCCCCCAAGGCGAGCTGTCAGGAGCATGCAACTCCTCCACGATAAAGCTCTATCACACAGCCAGATGCTCACTGCTGGCAGAGATCAGTCAGCCTCACATAATACCACGTCTTTCGAGTACCAAGGAAAACAAAATATACCTGTGAAGTAACGAAATGAGGTAATACTCTAAAAACCCTCGAGTGCCCTGGAGACACTGGTGAGCGGGGCACAGCTGTCTACAGTCGATGATGCCAAGCAAGGCTCACGAGGGAAAATGCCACCGCCCCAAATGAGACGATTTTTCTCTTTGTTAAAAGACAATATTTTAAACAGTCTTAAAGGAAAGAGCTGGGTCTCTTTGCCCTAGTGGGCAAGATGGCTGTAGGAGATACTTGGAACAACAAAGAAATCTACTTACATCCCCTGGGGCCACCACATCGTTGCAGAAATAGCAGCCAAGTTTGTAGCCAGGGATGTTGGCAAACAGCGATGAGCCCAGGAGGTCGGCAGATGCCATGGGGTAGCTGGGACACAAGTCCCCGGCTCCCCGATGCCTGGGCTTCTTCAGGCCGTGTCTCATGACAACGAAGGTGTCAAATCCCAAGGCAGCGTTGATGACCAGCTGTGAATTCCAAGGAATAAAGACTGGAGTTAAGAGACACTTACATTTTAGGCCATGGCTAACTCCATATTGGGTCAACTTAAAAAATCTGTTTCGTAATAAGTGTTTGTGTTCGACTGTAATTAGATTCTATAAGCTAATGTTGGTTACTCGACCCTGAATATTCATTGGGAGGACTGATGCTGAAGGTCCAATACTTTGGCCACCTGATGTGAAGAGCCGACTCATCAGAAAAGACCCTGATGCTGGGAAAGATTGAGGGGTGACAGAGGATGAGATGGTTAGATAGCACTGCTGACTCAGTGGACACGAATATGAGCAAACTCTGGGAGACAGTGCTAGATACGGAAGCCTAGCATCATGCAGTCCATGTGGTCACAAAGAGTTAGACACAGCTTAGGAACTCAGTAACAACAACTTGGTAACAGCTACCCAAGACTGAGGGCTAACTAAGTGCAAAAGGCTTGACAAGAGGTTAACATAAATTATCTCTCTTGGTTTTATTTAAAACTCCCAGCAAACATTTCTTATTTATAGAAGAAGATGCTCAAAGTCAGAAAGGTTATTTCTACTACTTGCCCAAGGTTGCTTAGCTGGTAAGAGGGAAGGTATATAAAACTAAGTCTCCAGAGTTCTCAAAGCCATTCTTTGCAGCACTATGCTGTGGTTTGTCGTTTCTACAGATTTTTTTTTCATAAGTCTCATATTTTTCACTTTATATAATTCACCCTTCACACAGGTTTTCCAGGAAAGCTTCTTTTCATTTATAATAACTTCTGTTAGTCATAAATTGACTCATTCTCCCAAATGTCTGTTTACATAGAACACTGAAAAAATCAAAGAAAATCACACTGGAAAAGAAGACAAAAAAATCACTCAGAATCTCACAGCCCCAACAATTATCATAATAGTTGCCCATCCCCCTCCTTTCTTTCTCCTTTTCTCTTGCCACCCCCATTCTTTGATAAACAGACACGGATATCTTCATATACATAAACATAACTGACGTAAGATATATATCTATATCTTATTTAACTACGTAATATTTTCCATCATATTTAAAATTCTTTGACACCGTAACCAGGAGCGGTTACATGCTATTCTGTCCTGTGTACACACCCTGATTTACTGAACCACTCATTCTTTCGGCCCTTCAAGCTATCACTGGCCCGACCGTGGTGCATGAGCCGGAGTCTGCGTCCTCTGGGAGCTCACATCCCACTGTGCGCAGAGTGGCCCCGCCAGTGCACGGGGCTCACAGGGTAACAGCCGGGCTGCATGATGTGCGAGGCGGACGTCTGCGGAGGAAGCCCTTGGCCTCGGGTCAGCAGGCCACACAAACACCCCTCCGCTCCGGAGGTGGGGGCGGACTGGGCGGGGGGGCACTCCATCCTGGGAGATGGGGCCCATGCTCTACCTTTCTCTTGCTCGCGGCGATGACGGCAGGCAGCCACCGGCTCTCCCGGGTGTCCATCAACAGGAAGACGACGTCGTGGCCATCGATGAGCTGCTCCAGCTGTTCCACGTCCCTGCGGGCCTGCTCCAGGGTGACGCTGGAGAAGTTCACGGGGTGCCCCGGCATGGGGATGCTCATGTTGAACCCTCTGGCATTCTGAGGACACACCCAGAGAGGGGGCGCTTCTGAGACAAAGGGATGGGTGGGATCTGAGAGCGTGCAACTCCCCATCACCTTGAGCACGTGGGGTCACTTACAACGTGACATCTCCCCATCATGACCACGCTGCCTCAGCCTTCTGCCAGCTGAGCTCTCCACCTTCTTCACCTCTGCGAACCAGACCACCTGTTCTGGCATCTCGGGTCCCTAAGGCTGGACAGGGCAGCAGAGACACACGGATCTAGCTCCAAAGTGGCAGGGGGTGGGAGGGAGGCACTTCCCCGATCACTGGACAGAACTGTGTACCTTCGGCTCTTTCCTACAACCTGGGGCCAAGGAATGTCATCACAATGCCCTCTGCTTCCCCAAGGCCTTCGGTCCAGCCAGGCTGTCTCTCCACTTGTCCCCACATTGCCTTTCAGTCTGCTTTTTAGTGTGGAACACCTCTAAACGGGATGTCACAACAGAAATAATTTAACAAATTCACCAAAGATTAGGATGGCTGAGAGTCTTGCCTTAATTTTCGCAGGGGCCATATGCATTAAAAACAAACAAAACCCTCAAAACTGAAGAACTCTCCTTGCTGACTAACCAGAAAACTAGACTTAGAAATGTATAGATATTAGTCTGGTGGGGGTGCTGGGCGACAGCAGAGTGTTGTGCCGAAGTGAAGCTTCATTTCCTGTCCAAAAGCAGGAGCTGCCCAGTGACCCGGGTTCTCAGGACTCAGGACTTTTCATGGGGCCTTTAGAAGAGCTCTGTAACTTACCTTTTGTCCCCTGCTGGCTCCACAATGTGTTGGCAGATGAACAGTGAGTCACATATGCATGCCAGTGAAGCCAGGGACACTGACTTTCCCCAGAAAAGAAAGAGTTCTAGAATCACAAACTCCACCCTCAATCCCCTGCATAGCACCTGCCACAGGGAAGCGTATGAAACACCAGCTTTTTTATTTGTCAAAACCCCTCACATACTGCAAAAACAGCTCAGGGGACACAGCAGTAGGTCCCTTTACAAAGTAAAATCTATTCTGTAAATGGATGTTATTTTATTCGTTAAACCTAATATCTGGAACTCAAGAAAGGCACAGTAGTAATAACAGCAAAAATTTCAAAAAGAGTTGGGCAGGGGGGAAAAAAAGGTTGCAGGAAAAGATGCCAGGCAGAAAGGACTTCAGTAAGAAGGAAGGTTCAAAACAAGTCCATTTTAATGAGGACACCACAAAGATACCTCTCAGGACCTCATAATTCACTCACTCACTCATTCATTAAGTACTGTGTATCTGCTGCATACCTAATACTGTAATGAACAGTAAGAAAAGCAACAACCACCGTAATAACAACAATAATACCTTACTGTCATATTTACAATTGACGTGTTTTAAATGATGGTTGCTCAATTCACAAAATTATTGCCTGGGAATTTTAATGACACCAAGATTAAAGCGTAATTACTCAACCCCAATTCTGACCTTCTGAATAACTCAGACCCTCACCCCCATCTCCGCGGCTAACCTGAATGAATCTCTGCTTGCTGCAGCTCCAGCCATCGACCCTGCAGAGGCGCACTGGCTCCCGGCCCACCACTGAGGCCACGAGTCTGAGGCTGCAATTCAGCGAGCTGCAGCACGGGACTTTTCAGGCCTGGCTGCACATCAGAACCACCTAGAGAGCTGTCTAGATTCCTAACACCCAGCTTCTTCCCTGGACCATTTCAACTGGAGTCTCTGAGAGCGGGCCCAGGGATGGATATTTTCTAAAACTCTCCAGGTGACTCAAACGTGCAGCCAGGGCGAGCAATCATTTACAGCAAGTGAAGTACACAGATGGACCTCGCGTGTCCAGTTTGATGTGTTCTGACAAGCTGCAGATTAACCACTGCACACGCCCCTCAAGGCATCTACTGTTATCCGAGGCAACGCTCTCATACTCTTGTGCAGGCAGTCCCCAGGACCTCTACCCCCAGACTGTGAGAGCTGTGGCTGCCCCTCACCCTCCCACCCTTCAGCACTGTCCGTCTTCCAATTTTAATTATCTCAGTGCATGTGCGGGGATATGTCTGCATGGGCCTGATTCACATCCTATGATGACTACTGACGGTGTTGAGCATGACACGTGTTCCCTGGCCACGCACGGACCTTCCCTAGGAAGCCATGCTGGCCCAACCCTTCAGTCCCTTAAAAAAAAAAAAAGGTTTGCCTGTCTTACTACTGGTTGGCAGAAGTTGTTCACGTATCCTGGATATAGGCTGTTTGCCAAATACATGTCCTGCGAGTAGTTTTAGTTTGGGCCCTTATTGGCATCTTTCGAGAAGCAGAAATTTTGAATTTCGATGAAGTCCTGTTCACCCATTTTCTCACTTATGCTCCGTATTTCCGTGGCCCCAGGAGTCTCTGCCACCACAGGATCGCCAGGCTGTTCTCTTCCAGAAGCACCTACTTCCAGCTTTTATGTTTAGCTCTGTGGCCTCACCAGGGTGTCATCTATGGGCTCAGAGTGGCCATGAGGTCTCTCCCTTCTGGATGGCTGGGACTCCAGCGCCTTGCGGCCTGCAGGGGCTCTGGAACCTCATTCTGCCCACAGCAGACTCACGGTGCTTCCTGCCCAGATTAGAGTGCTGCCCTGAGAACGTACAAAGCCTCAAGGTGCTGCTGCCCAGACACTCTTCTGGAATGCCTTCCCTGCACGACTCGCAGAGGCCTGATACTCTGTCCTCAAGTTTCAGCTGCTTGGCTGCTCTGAATTCTCATCTCTGTTTCCTCAGCTCATCGAGACCAACAATACCTCCTTGGGCTCCCCGTGGGCTCTGACACGAGCTAAAAAGTGCTTCCATGCAACAAATTGGGACAAACACTTTCTGAGCCCACAGTCTCTCACTGCCTGCTGGCCAGCACCTGCTGAGTCACTTTACACAACGTACCCGGGCGCAAAACCGGTAGATGTACCATGGCAGGAGCACCAGTCCATCAGTCACTCATCAGGGTTGCAAACAGACGTCCAGAGATGGGCTTTAAAACCCTCAGTGTGGCTCTATAACCCTACATTTTATTGCCTCACCCTTGGGGGGGAAATGGTAACCTCAGGTGGTTATTTGATTGATTCAAGGTCAGTTGTTTTCCTATTCAATGAATTCAACCCCAGGATTACGCATATTATTTGTGGCTGAGCTGTTCTTTTCATGTCTTCTTCACTCAGACTAGCTTCCTGTCCGGGGCCTGGTGTAAGGAGGGTGATGAGCTAGTATCTGTTGAATGAAAAACTACACTAAATTGAACATACAAAGAGAATCACGTAAGCCTGGCTAGCCAATAAGTGAAATGGCTTCACAAGTTCTTTTCACAAATTTGATGCATTGCCCTAGAACTTAGGTGGGTTCAGCGTTATCTACTATTTTCTAAACTTAATTATTTCGGGCTGTGCTGGGTCTTGCTGCTGCACGGGCGTTTCTCTGGCTGCAGTGAGCAGGGGCTGCTCTCCGTTTTGGTGTGTGGGCTTCTCTTAGGACAGGGCACCGGCGCTGGGGCACATGGGCTCAGCAGTCACAGTGCAGGGGCTTAGCTGCTTCGCGGCATGTGGGATCCTCCCAGACCAGGGATCCAACCCGCGCCCCTTGCTTTGGCAGGCGGATTCTTCACCACTGAGCCACCAGGAAAGCCCCCGTGTTACCTATTATTCCTTATAAGGCATGAGGAGTAAAAGTATACGAGACCAGGCTCCCCACAGTAAGGACTGCATAAGCCAATAGGGAAAATGCCGTAGCGTGATATAGGTGCTGGGCAACAGGCTTGATCCTGGTGAGCTGATGCTTTCAAGAAAAGGGGACCTGAACTCTAAGGCCAGCATGACCTGGCCCTTGCTGATGCCCCAGCTCCAAGTCTGTCCTTCTTGACCCCGCGCCGCAGCCAGCCCGACTTCCTTTCTGTCCACAGGGGCACAGGCCGCTCTGTCCGCCGTGGTCTAGCTAACTCTCTCCCGCATTTCAGGGCTTAGCTTCCTCAAGGAAGTCCGTTCTAGGTTAGGTGTACCTGCTAAACATTCCCACAGCCCCCGAGCTCCTGCTTTGTGCACTTACTGCAAGTGTAGCCATTCATGAAGTTAGTTTATCGGCCATATCCCCCACTAGACAGCTCCAGGGGGACGTTCATCTGCCTTGGTCCCCAGCCCCTACCACACAGCAGGCCTTAAATAGACATATGATGAATGAGTAAGCCATAGGATAACCGAACAAATAAAACAGGGGGAACTGCACTGGGTCACAGACCATGGCTAGGATTTGAGTGAGCAAAAATCTCAGGCAGAGCTCAGATGCAAAGCCAGGTCTCTCTCTGGTGACAGAATGGATTATTCTTCCTAACTATGCACTGCCCACCTCTAAGAGAATTATGTGTCCATGCCCTTAGCCACATGGCTTTGCAGGACCTCCCACCAGGTAGGCAGGGTATCCGGACCAACCCCACTGACTTCGGGCCTGGCCCTGTGACCTGCTCTGGTCCAATAGAGGACGCTGCTGAGACTTTACGAGATACAGGAAGTACTGGTAGCCTGACCCACTCCTTTACACATCCACCTTCCATCATAAGGAGAGCAGGACCAGCTCACCATTGCTCCCGGAGCCTAGACTTGGACAGCATGACACACAGAGCAGACGAACAGGACTCAAAGCCAGAGTCCGGTCCAGCCGAGCCACTAAGTCCTGGCAAGCCCGCAGACCTGTGAACGTGAAATCAGTGTTCGTGATCGTAAGCCACTTGGACGCTGGGAGTGTGTGATGTGTAATGTTGTCACCACAGAAACGTAACTAAGAGGCCTCCTCAGCAACGGGGTGTGACTTGTTCCTCTCTCTCTTGTCATCCAGTGCCCAGCTGGGTACAGAGGGCTCAGTTAGTCCCACTGAATTAAACCCAAGAGATGACATTCTTCTGGTGAAACGGACGAAATGGTCAAAGTCACTTTTAAAGCAAAGGCTGAGAATGAGTGAATCTAATGCTCAGTGACTAAACAGAGAAACCCTAAGAAAGCAGGCTTCTAGTTTTTTTTCTATTTTTAAGCCAGGGCCGAGAGCCTCCTGTGGCACTTTCAGTAGAAGCAGATGCTTTGGGGGCACCTGAGCTAACCTCTGTCACACAAATCGACGAGGCATGCAAGACGCAGAATGTCTTCTGCTGGATAACCTCAAGAACATGGCCAGATGTTGAACCAAATGAGCTGAACGACTTGCCTCTCACTGTTTTCAAAGTAAATGATGGATGTCAAGAACAAGCAGCAGCTAGAGTGAAAGGCTGAATGTTTCGCCACATCCTCCTTGTGCAGACTATTTAATTTCATAAACCTGTACTAACCATCATGCATCCTGGCCATGAGGGAGGTAATATCCTACAGTGGATCCAATATCCAAAGTGGATAAACCCTTTGGAACAAGGCAGTATCTAAAACTATGCAGACCCCCAAATCCCTCAACTCAGGGCTTTGTAACTTATGAAACATTTTTGTCATATAGTCTCCATGGTGGTTTCACAGTAATATATGAGGGGTTTATTTTGTTCTTATAATCCCCACTTCTGAGGTGAGGAAACAAGAGGTTCATGAAGAAACACACGATGGGGCCCTGGCAGTAAGTGACCAATGGGTGAGTCTGTTCCCTCCATCCCGTAGGGCTCCTTCCCATATGATTAACACTTAAACACTGACAGGCCAGGTAAAAAGCCCTGACGTTCTCAGCACCCAGCACCAACATACCACTCCAGGGAATATCTTCTGCAGCCGGTCCGCTGCCGCCAGGGCCTTGGGCTTCCCCCCCGCCAGGCAATCTTCAAATTCATACAGAGGCTGCCTCACAGGGTTGGAGTAGGAGATCTTGGCATTGTCCACGAACGTGATGTGTCTGACGCCCCAACCCTGCACGGAAAAACAGGAGATTATGGTGGGTTTCTGATGAACATTTCACAGGGTATCTCTCTGGAAATCTCTAAAAGGGGTTTGGCTTTGGGGCAGCTTGGGAACCTCAAAACACAGGAAACGCTGGAAATTGAATTGTACAGAGTCCACGTTTGACAGACAGAATGTCAACTTCCTTTAAAAGACGAAATAATTATATACCCGGTGCCTTGCTTCCTACAGCAATGAGACTAAGAAATATGTCACTGCTGGTCTGACTAATACTTCACTATTTTTGACAGTGGCACCAGAGGAAGCTTAGCAAGGTGAGTCCCTGCTGCTGTCTTCAGAGGACTGGCAAGGGCCACCCAGTGACCTTGCTTTCTCTGAATGAGTCAGTGGGCATACGTAACAGCGCATCCCAAAATTCACTCAAAGCCTGAAATAGCTCCATGCATTAATAAAAGTGACTTATAAGTTATTTCCAATTGTATAACACCATAGAAGATTCTGTACTATTTCTCAATGAGGCAAAGCCCTTATGAATATTCTGGAATGTAGGGGACAGCTCTACGTTCTCAGAAATAGCTTTCATGACTTCATCCATTTCAATTAAATCTCAGAACTGAACAATTTTAAAGTTAGACAGGCTCCCTAAAATCTTTAGCTCCATTATTTTATTTTACAGATACAGAAACTGAAGCCCAGAAAAGATAGGTGACTCACCGTGGGTCATAAATCTGGTTAATGGTGAGGAGGAAATGAGATGCCCAGGGTGGAGGAAAAGAAGATGCCTCCTTTCTGGGGGGTGAGGTGGGATGTGTGTATTTCAGCAAATCACAAAGAATGGCCTAAGAGAAGCCCAGCTAGGACTGACTGCAGAGTCTGACTGAGAGTCTGATCTCTGTCTTATTTCAATATCCTTCCATCAGTTCAGTTAGTTCAGTTGCTCAGTCGTGTCTGACTCTGCGACCCCATGGACTGCAGCACGCCAGGCTTCCTTGTCCCTCATCAATTCTCAGAGCTTACTCAAACTTATTTTCATAGAGTCAGTGATGCCATCCAACGATCTCATCCTCTGTCGTCCCCTTCTCCTCCTGCCTTCAGTCTTTCCCAGCATCAGGGTCTTTTTCAGTGAGTCAGCTCTTCACATCAGGTGGCCAAAATATTTGAGTTTCAGTTTCAGCATCAGTCCTTCCAATGAATATTCAGGACTGATTTCCTTTAGGATTGACTCGTTTGATCTCCTTGCTGTCCAAGGGACTCTCAAGAGTCTTCTCTAACACCACAGTTCAAAAGCATCAGTTCTTTGGTGTTCAGCTTCCTTTATGGTCCAACTCTCACACCCAATACATTACTATTGGAAAAACCACAGCTTTGACTAGATGGACCTTTGCTGGCAAAGTATTGTCTCTGCTTTTTAATATGCTGTTTAGGTTGGTCATAACTTTTCTTCCAAGGAGAAAGTGTCTTCTAATTTCATGACTAAAGTCACCATCTGCAGTGATTCTGGAGCCCCCAAAAAATAAAGTCTGTTGCTAATTCCATTGTTTCCGCATCTATTTGCCATGAAGTGATGGGACTGGATGCCATGATCTTCATTTTTTGAATGTTGTGTTTTAAGCCAACTTTTTCACTCTCCTCTTTCACTTTCATCAAGAGGTTCTTTAGTTCTTCTGTTTCTGCCATAAGGGTGGTGTCATCTGCATATGTGAAGGCTACTGACATTTCTCCCAGCAATCTTGATTCCAGCTTGTGCTTCATCTAGCCTGGCATTTCACATGATGTACTCTGCCAATTATTTATAAGTTAAATAAGCAGGGTGACAATACAGAGCCTTGATGTACTCCTTTCCCAATTTGGAACCAATCTGTTGTTCCCTTCATTAGGGACGCTGAAATTCAGTTAGTCTGACAAATGCAGAGGCAAAGTCAACACAATCCAAGATTTGGGGCTGAGGATGACGGGCCAGAATCCATCCTTTCAAAAGCATAGTTTAGACTGGCTGTGTGTTTTGAAGCCCATGGGTAACTCTGGTCTACTCACCCTGTTTCATAAGTGATTTTTCACCAGCTGAACAAACCACCATGTAGGGGGAACAAAGGTATGGAAAATCCAAAAGTCATTTGTGCTTGGCTAGGGGATGTTTATTTTGCATGCCTTAAAGCAATGCTGAGTGGAGAGCAAGGAAGGCAGTCTGGAAACTGCTGGTCGGCAGAGAAAAGCTACATAAATGATAAGCATGCTGCAGGTGAGTCACAGGCACGTGCACTCGCACACTTAACCGTCGCTTTCTTGGAATGCTATACAGCACTGGGGCTTCCCTAGTAGATCAGCTGGCAAAGAATCTGCCTGCAATGCAGGAGACCCTGGTTCAATTCCTGGGTTGGGAAGACCACCTGGAGCATGGACAGGTTACCCACTCCAGTATTCTTGGGCTTCCCTGGTGGCTCAGACAGTAAAGAATCCGCCTGCAATCGCAGGAAACCTGGGTTCAATCCCTGGGTTGGGAAGATCCCCTGGAGGAGGGATGGCAACCCATTACAGTATTCTTGCCTGGAGAATCCCCATGGACAGAGGTGCCTGGCGGGCTACAGCCCATGGGGTCACAAGGAGTTGGACTGAGAGACTAAGCACATACAGAGTAAGAAGTGAAGTGAAAGTCACTCAGTTGTGTCCGACTCGTTGTGACGCCACGCACTGTACCATCCACAGAATTCACCAGGCCAGGATATTGAAGTGGGTGGCCTTTCCCCTCTCCAGGGGATTTTCCAACCCAGGGATTGAACCCAGGTCTCCCACATTGTAGGTGGATTCTTTACTAGCTGAGCCACAAGGCTCAAGACTACTGGAGAGGGTAGCCTATCCCTTCTCCAACAGACTAAGCATGTACAGTGTAATGGCTAATTGGCAAACATTAAAGAAAATTACAACACTCACTGTTAGTGAGGATGGGGTTTTAGTGATTGAGAATGTAATACTGGTATTTTATTTCATTGACATTTCATTGATTGAGAATGTAAACTGGTATCACTCTTCCGGAAAGCAATCTGGCAATATGATTCTAGAATTTTTTACATGCTCATATCAATCATATCAACTTCCAGCAATCTAGCTTAGGAAATAATCCAAAATACTGACAAAAATGTAATCACCAAGATGCTCTCTGTAAAATAATTTATAGTTGTAAAATATTCAAAGCAATGTTAATGTCTAAAAATAGGGGAATGTCTCAGTAAATCATGTTTCATCATATAAGAAGCCATTTTTACAGCCAACTTCTTGTTGCCAACATCCGATGGATCATAAAAAAGCAAGAGAGTTCCAGAAAAACATCTATTTCTGCTTTACTGACTACACCAAAGCCTTTCACTGTGTAGATCACAACAAACTATGGAAAATTCTTAAAGAGATGGGAATATCAGACCACCTGACCTGCCTCCTGAGAAATCTGTATGCAGGTCAAGAAGCAACAGTTAGAATTGGACATGGAACAACGGACAGGTTCCAACTTGGGAAAGGAGTATGTCAAGGCTGTATATTGTCACCCCGATTATTTAACTTATGTGCAGAGTACATCATGCAAAATGCAAGGCTGAATGAAGCACATGCTGGAATCAAGATTGCCATGAGAATTATCAATAACCTCAGATATGCAGATGACACCACCCTTATGGCAGAAAGTGAAAAGGAACTAAACAGCCCCTTGATGAAAGTGAAAGAGGACAGTGAAAAAGTTGGCTTAAAACACAACATTCAAAAAACAAAGATCATGGCATCCAGTCCCATCACTCCATGGCAAATAGATGGGGAAACGATGGAAGTAGTGACAGACTTTATTTTGGGCGGCTCCAAAATCACTTCAGATGGTGACTGCAGCCATGAAATTAAAAGATGCTTTCTCCTTGGAAGAAAAGTTATGACCAACCTAGACAGCATATTAAAAAGCAGAGACATTACTTTGCCGACAAAGGTCTGTAATCATAGCTATGGTTTTTCTAGTAGTCATGTATGGATGTGAGAGTTGGACTATAAAGAAAACTGAACACTGAAGAACTGATGCTTTTGAACTGTGGTGTTGGAGAAGACTCTT
The DNA here is from genome assembly GCF_014754425.2 of Oryx dammah. Lineage (NCBI taxonomy): Eukaryota > Metazoa > Chordata > Mammalia > Artiodactyla > Bovidae > Oryx > Oryx dammah. The sequence continues at coordinate 5,223,325 of NW_024070193.1, forward strand.
GAGAGTACCTTGGACTGCAAGGAGATCCAACCAGCCTATATCCTAAAGGAAATCAGTCCTGAATATTTTTGGAAGGACTGATGCTGAAGCTGAAACTCCAATACTTTGGCCACCTGATATGAAGAGCTGACTCACTGGAAAAGACCCTGAAGCTGGGAAAGACTGAAGGCAGGAGGAGAAGGGGATGACAGAGGATGAGATGTTTGGGTGGCATCACTGACTCAATGGACATGAGTTTGAACAAGCTCTGGGAGTTGATAATGGACAAGGAGGCCTGGTGTGCTGTAGTCCATGGGGTCACAAAGAGTTGGACACGACTGAGCAACTTAACTGAACTGATTCTACAGCCATTAAAAAAGCTTTTTAGGTATCCTTTTTAACAACATTAGAAAGTGTTTTGTGTTAACTGATGAAAACAAGGGACATTTTTACATATCAAATAAACAATGTAAATATATGTTAAACAAACACTGAAAGGAAACAGGTGATAAAGTAGTAGAAAAATGGGTCTTCTTTGTCTGCCTCATAACTCTTACACTGTAGAAATTTTCTATAATGGATCTAGATCTATACTGACTTCATAATTTAAAAAGTGCTGGGAAAACCTATGTACCTAATTCGGGAAGTTAGGGAAAGAATGAAATAAATTCCCATAAAAAGATGAAGGAATGAATAAAAAGTAGATAGTAATGAATCTGGAAACAAGCCAAAACAAAAATTACAGAAAAAAGGGATCAAGGATTTAGTTTTCTGGAAACAAGCCTATCTGGCAAGTCTGAATAAGAGGAAAAAAAGAGAAAACAGAAATATTCAACATTAGGAATATGGTTCAGGTGGTAAAGAATCTGCCTGCAATACAGGAGACCTGGGCTTGATCCCTGGTTGGGAAGATCCCCTAGAGCAGGGCATGGCAACCCACCCCAGTATTCTTGCCTGAGAATCTCATGGACAGAGGAGCCTGAGTGGCTATAGTCCATGGGGTCGCAAAGAGGCGGACACGACTGAGCGAGCAACACTGACTACTACTACTACAGAGAAGACAGGGACTTCCCTGGGGGCCAGGACTTAAGACTCTGAGCTCCCACTACAGGAATCCCACTCAATCCCTGGTCAGGGAACTAATATCCCACATGCCCTGCGGCACTGCCAAAGATAAATAAATAGATAGTAAATAAAACAAAGATGGGAAAGATGGCAAGAGAATACTATATGTATTTTATATCAATTAATTTTCAAATTTAGATGAAATGTATGATTTTCTAGGAAAACAACATGAGTAAACTGACCCAAAAGAGGTATAAAATCTAAAAGGTCAATGACTGTAGAAACATTTCTAAACGCTTCCACAGACCCCTGCTCTCATTACTAACAAAATTCCAAAGGCACCAGGCCGAGCTGGATTTATAAATGAATTTTACCAAACCATCAAGGAACTGATACTTTATACACTAAACCTGTCCTGCCACATAGAAAAAGGCAGAAAGTTTTATTTTATAAAAGTAGTGTAATTCAGCTATAAGATAAACAATGATACCAGAAAGGAAAAGAAAAACATTACTATAAACCAGTCTGACTTATTAATATATATGGAAGACTTAGCAGTAAAACATTACCAGTTGAACTCCATTGTATATTAGAAGAATAACAAATTATGAACAAATAAGAGTTTTCCCCTGGAATGCTCAGCATGAGAATACTTAGATTATCTTGATAGATGTATTTGATGATAAAGCTCAAAAATATATAAACTCGCAGCAAACTAGAAAGAAAAATCTGCCTCCTTAACTTATAGAAGAACATTAGCAGAAACCAACATCACATATCAAAACTAAAGGAAAAAACAAGCTTCTCATTGAAATCAGTAACCAAACGAGGGTGCTAACTCTCGCCACTGTTCCTCACCATTGCTATGGAGTCCTAGTCAATCCCATAAGACAAGGAAAAGAAACTGATACAGATGTTGGTGAGGAACACTTATCAACCTAGAAAATTCAAAAGAATCAAACATAAAACTATCATAGCCAGGAAAGTTTAGAAAGATGACCAGATAGAAGATAAACATTCAAAACTCACTATCTTTCTTATATATTCATCCCAGTAAGAGTCAATTGGAAAATTTAGTGGGAGGAACATATCTTTAAAAGAAAAAGAAGTTAAATATGTGAAAACTAATTAAAGGAGGCATGTGGGAAACCTAAATAAATAAAATGCTACAAAGATGATCTAAATAATTTAAGAGATATACAATGCTTCTGGAACTAAGGATCAATATTGTAAAGATGTTAATCTCTCCCAATTTATCTATAAATTCATTGTAATCTGAGTGAAAGCTATGAGTACTAATGAAGGAATGAACAAATAGAATGATGGAATAAAAACAGACTCCAAAAAGAGACTCAGGTATAAAGGAATTTAGAATTTAATAAAGGTAGAAAAATGAGATTTGCATTAGTGAATGAATGACATTAAAATAAATCACTATTTTAAAATGTTACATTGTTAAATTCCATAAAACAAAAAATAAATTCCACATTAATAAAGATCTAAACATAAAAATAGGAGTTTTGTAAACCATAAAGGAAAAGATTAATGTATTCAATAACATTAATTTATTAATTAAAAATTAATAAATTCTTAAAAACCTTTATGTGGTTAAAGATAAATAAATAGAGAAAAATATTTGCATTACATTACAGAAAAATGGTTAATATCCATAAAAAAGGAAAAGGGTTCAGCAGAAGATAAGATGGTTAGATAGCATCACTGACTCAATGGACAAGAATATGAGTGAACTCCAGGAGACAGTGGGGGACAAGACGAGCCTGGCGTGCTGTCCACGGGGTGGCAAGAAGTCGGACGGGACTCAGCAACTGAACAATCCATAAAAAGAGGTACGCCAAGTCAAGATACAAGAAACAGCCTAAAGGACACGAACACAACAAACAAAATTCACAAATGAAATCAAGTTAAAGACTAACCCTCACTAATTAAAGAAACTCAAACAAAAAAGCTGTTTTACATTGTCTCTAACGTAGCACTTCTACTTCTAGAGTTTTTTTCCTAAAGAAATAATCCCATGGACATGTGAAGGTATAAGAATGTTCATTTCAACAGCATCTCTAAAAGAAAAATATGCTGAAATTGTTTAAATAAACTGAAGCAAGTCATATAACAATGGGCTTCCCTGTTGGCTTAGACGGTGAAGAATCCACCTGCAATGCGGGAGACCTAGGTTTGATCCCTGGGTTGGGAAGATCCCCTGGAGGAGGGCATGGCAACCAAGGATTGCAGGATTCTTGCCTGGAGAATTCCCATGGACAGAGGAGCCTGGTGGGCTACAGCCCATGGGGTCACAAAGAGTCAGACATGACTAGGTGACTAAGCATAGCACAGCATATAACAAAATTCTATATGTACCTAAAATGGAATAAATAGAGAACCACAATTATTGCTCCATTGAGTTAAAAATAGAAACTTGCTATAAACAGGTTGCAATGGTCCAAGCTTTGCAAATACAAATACCTAAATAAGAGCAAAGGTGACCAGTGCATCTCTGTATTTGCACACGCCTATGAAAATTACAGGGAAAGATGCTCCACAGCAGTTGACAAAGTCTGCTTCTTCTGGGAAGGGACTTGGGATGAGAGTGGAGGCAGAGTTCCTGCTTCCACCGTATAACAAAAGCATGTGTTCCTTTTATGCTGAAAGAGATACTGAGAAAAGAAAGGAGGGACGGAGGGAGACAAGGAGGAGAAAGACGGCACTCAGGCGCAGTTGGTCGTCCCCTGGTATTCACAGGGGGTGGGTTCCGGGAGCTCCTGGAACCAGCCAGAGATTCTTTTTTTTTTTTTTTTTTTTCTGAGCCAATGAACTCCTGCTTGAAGATCAAGGCAGGCTGGAAAACAAATATTTTTAAAATGTAAACTTCAGTCAAAACTGAAAGATAACCTGAGAGGAAAAAAAAAAAACAGAAAAAAGGAAGGAGGAATCCAACAAAAAGACCAAAAAAAAAAAAAAAATAGAGATATATGCCTGGCTGTTGGGGTTGTTGTTTAGTTGGTTAATTTTTGGTTTGGGTGTTTTTTTTTTTTCTTAAAAAACAAAAATGCCTTCCTACTCTTGGATGCAAAACCCACAAGTCTGGAGGGTAGACTGTAGTGAAAGAAGAGAAGCCATAGCTTGAGAGGCGCCATTCGACCGCTGCAAACTCACCATCAACGTCCTGGCTACATTACAACCCAAGGTGCCAGCTCCAAGCAGCAGACACTTGGCAGACACAACCTTGTCCAAGTCCAGAGTAGGGACCAATCTCCAACACATCAGCTTGAGGTTGAGATCGACCGATGACTCAGCTAACCTAGGAAAGGAGAGAATTATTTATTTATGCAGCCAGTTACCCACTTAAGCCCCCGGTCCTGTCCTTTTTTAGGAAGAAAGTAGCTTGTATGAGAAGATAAGAAACAAGTAACGGAGGGAATCAGGATCAAAGGAAAAGCAACACGAGGCTGGAGGGTAAGCAAGGACAGCGGTTACCACAGAGTGGTGTGTGCCGCCATAATCCTCGGCAACTGCAGCATGACGGGGCCCCATTTGATCCTGAGCTCCCAGGAGCCCAGGTGAAACGGGAAGCCTGACTGGTTATGGGGGTTATTATGTCCGGGACTAAAACCACACCAGCCGCTTAAGAGGAAACCTTTTCCTAACACTGGATACAGAGAAATTTCTGTCCCCTCAGTAGAGGGAGTACTTACATCATCCCTTCAGTACAAAACTGGTTTCTGCGAGATCTCTCTTACCATGGCCTTCCCTGTAGGCTAATGGGACACAAGTCAGGGAAGATGAATACAGGACAAAAAGGTGGAGGAGGTGCACAGGTCTGAGAGGGCGGGTTTGCAACGAGAGCGACATTTAGGATGTCCAGAAAAACAGACGCTGTGTGCCCTTCAGATATCTGTCACTGATATTCATTCTCACAGCCAAACTTAAATCAGGAGGTGGCCAAGAGCAAATGAACACACTGACATCTGCCTTCCCCCAGCCCCGCCTGGGCTGGGCAACGCACTTGGCCTGACAGAACCGGGCGTGCACCCTGGCAGGAACGGCTTCCAAGCTGTACCTTTTAGGGTCCATACACTCGCTGAGGTTCACCATCCTCGGTCCCATGCCTCCCTTCTGGTTCTTTTCCCATCCGACCGCCTTGGGACAATCTGGAGACAAATAAAACAGCGATTTCAGTGAAGGAGAGAAGAATAAAGAATGAGTCCAAGGAGCAAGATGACGCACACCTCGATGAGCTTTCAGTCGACGTCTTTTTCAAGGAGGTGTGCAGGCCTGAATTTGCATCCACCTGCCTTGGCTGCCTCCTTGTGTCCCTGGGCCACAAGGAGTCTTGTTTAGAGACCCCCCAGACCCAAGCACAGTCTTCCTGCACAGGGGCTTCTGAAAGAGCCCTGGCAACTCTGCCCTGAGTTGCCTCAACTTCTGCTGCTACTGGAGGCTGCTCAGAAAAACAAAAGAAAAAGAAGACTACACCTGGAGCGGGTCTAGGCCTGTGGAGGGGTCTTCATCTGAGGAAGCCCCACCAGTGTGCCTGCAGCCCACCTTCCCACCCAGGTCAGCATGCCCCTTGCATTCCTCATACTTAGGTCACCCTCTCGCCCTGCCTCGCTGTCCGCCACAGCGCGCCTACCTGTCTACAGATCTCAGTCCAGGGACCACTTCTCTGCTAAGCTGTCCTCTCCATTAAGACTCCTCTTCCCTGACTTCTCCCTTCTCTGCTCATCTCTTTTAACCTCTGCTATGGGGGCCTCTGCAACTCCAATTCCAGCCGTTGTCAAAATGCCTCCCCCATGCAAAGCTCTGGAGGATGAAGATCCTGTGGCCAACGGGCCTGGGAAGTGCTTCATACCCTACCTGTGTCTCCATCTGCCCCCGCCCCCGCCTGGAGAGTCCCTCCCACGTAGTGGAGATAAAGCTCAGAGAGACCTGCAGTAAAGGAGCCACTCCATCTGATTTGGCTTTGAGCTTCCCAGTCTTAGCTGGCTCTCCGTAACTCCCTCACCCTGTAACACCGATTAAAACTCCACGGGACACATTCAGGTAACTGCTGCTCTATTCCACTACTGCAAAATCCTCTCAAAAAAAAAAAAAAAAAAAAGAATCTCGAGTGCTCTGCGGAATACCTCAATGGAATCCTGGTTTCCTTGGTGGAAACCTGGTCTTGTAACTCCTGCACCAGGGGGCCACCCACGCTTATATGCCCCACACCTGGGGACCTCAGTCACTTTCCCTTCCTCACTGAATTCCCCAAATTCAGAAGACAGTCTCAGCTCCTTCGCAGGGAATTCACTCAGCCACCTACCCTTCCAGTACCACCTCCAGTATCTGCTTTAACTGACAGTCTCTGAAGAAACAGGAGCTCCTTGATTTAAGGTTCAGAGGTATTTTAGGACAATTGGCAGGAATTTTACATTTGTCACAAATTGTACACTGGCTTTCTTTGAAAATTTTCCTATTTTTATATTTCTATCAACACCCTATTTTCCTTTCCTTGGACCTATTAGCTTTTAACCTTTGTTTCCTAAAATAATATTGCTCAATATAATTATGGGGCCAAGGGGTGTTGATTTCCTTTACACAATTTTTTATTTCTGGGCTAGGATGACCAGTGGGAAACCAAGTAGCTTCAAAAGCTACTTGGCTGCAGGCATCTTTCACAGCAGGAAGCCAGAAGACAAATGCCATCTAGTTCAGGTGCTATGGGCTGGTCCTTTTTTACATCACAAAAAAATTAAAGCTGAAATAATAGATTTGAGATCTTAAAGAGAAGAAGAACTCCAGAATTATTTTTCTGGGGAAAAAAAAAGTTCAAACCTGTTACTGATTCACATTTTGTTTGATTTCCTTATTGTTCTTACAGTAAATTAAAAAATGCTTCTTTAATACATGGCACAGAAATTTGACAGGAACTTTAGAAACACAGTCTAGTACTATGATTAGTAACTCCAATCTAAGTTTGCTCCTATTACAGAAAAGAAAGCTTAAAACAAAAAGAAAATGTCATCGCAAATTAAAACCTCTCTGTACTCAAGATGTTACAGCCATTTTAATGAAATCAGACGTACTTTAAACTTATTGATGATTTTTTAAAAATATTATGTGCTATGCTCAGTCGAGTCTGACTCTTTGCAACCCCATGGACTGTAGCCCGCCAGGCTCCTCTGTCCATAGGATTCTTGAGGCAAGAATACTGGAGTGAGTTGCCATGCCCTCCTCCAGGGAATCTTCCCCACCCAGGGATCAAACCCAGGTCTCCTGCATTGCAGGAGCCACCACGGAAGCCCCCTGCTTCCATCTAACCCACACCCATAAGACATACCCCAAACTGATGAGAAAAAAATAATTTTAGGGGAAAATAAGGCTCTGTTCTCCCCTAGTTGGACAAAATGGAGAGCTGAACAAAGTTGCACATCAAGGACAGGAACCGAAAGGAGAGGCCTCCCACTCTGCCCCTCCCTCAGCCAGCTGCAGGAATACTCTGGGTCAGCAAAGGAGAGGGAGCCTGGCTGCACCAGAAGAGCAGCAGCAGCTACAGGATGTTCAGAATTATTTCTTACGACACTGTCATTGCAACTCTGGGATGTCTCAGAAATGTGAAAAGACACTACCGAACTACCAGCTTCAGTTCACATGACAATACCGAGTTTTATTCATTATGAAGTTTTATTTACGCCTAAAACAGAGAACGTCAATCTGCATCAGAAACATTTGCCTTTCTTAAAGTAAATCATCTACACTTGATATCAAGTATCAAGTATTGTGCTATAGAAAACCGCTTTCTCAAGTAGAAGTGCGTGGCATATCCTGGGTTTGCCAGCTTCACCAAGCATCCGTGATATCGCAGGGATCAGAGAGTAATTTAGTGACTTTATCTTAAAAATTGAAAGAAAAGTGCCTCTCCCCAAAGGTGGCAGGCTGGAGAGGATGCTATATCAAACGCAAACTTCCAAAGACGAGAAACACAAGCACAAGAAACGCCCCTGACGCTGGGAAACACAAGCACAAGAAACGCCCTTGACGCTGGGAGGGACTGAGGGCAGGAGGAGAACGGGCATCAAAGGATGAGATGGCTGGACAGCAACCCTGGCTAGACAGACGGCAACCCTAGCTATCAGTTTGAGCAAGTTCTGGGTGTTGATGAAGGACACGCACTAGAAACGTCCCTGACGCAGGGAAGCACTGAGGGCGGGAGGGGAAGGGGCAACAGAGGTTGAGATGGCTACAAGGCAACCTCGACTAGACAGACATCAGTTTGAGCAAGCTCTGGGTGTTGGTGAAGGACAGGGAAGCCTGGCGTGCTTCATTCAGTCCATGGGGTCGCAGAGAGTTAGGCATGACTGAGCGGCTAAACAGCAACAAGAAAAGACAATGGAGAGACAAAAGATACAAACTAGCAAGTAAACAGCTTCCTCTTTTGCCTGACCAAGCAGAGATTTTAACACTCCTCATCTCCAAAAGACACACTCACAGTAAGGCACATGACTCACAGATTGAAGAAAGCAAGGTGCCTTGGGACAGTGCAGGTGCTGTAATACAGGAGCAAACTAAACCATGTAAGTATATAAAAGTCCTCTGAAGAGCTTGCCGCACAAAGAAAGCTGAAGGGGTCATCTTGGAAAGAGTTCCAGACTTTGGGTAAGATGGGAAATTACCATAAATTAGCATTCATGAAGCAACTACAGTATGCCCTCACAGCGTCCGACTTTACATAGCAGTCAGATTCCTCATAAGGGGTGCTCCACGAGATGGCTATTACCTCCTTAACTTCTACTCAAATCTGATTATGTTATTCTGTCTTTGTGATGTGTACCTCAAGACAGACACAGACATAAATGCAAGACCATCTATACACAAACACACATCTCTCTCTCTATATCTATATATATAGAGATGTATAAAAAACATATCTGTGAGTCTGCATTTCCTAACTTATGAGGTGGGGATAAGATGGAGAACGTTACATGTAGAAGGAGAAATGGCACTTTTGCTGACTAGTTTATGGAGAATAAGATCACACACAATATTTTGTAACAAATAAAAATGTAGGTGCATTAATACTTCATTCTTCCTGTAAGAAGGGCAAGGAATAAAGATTCTTTGTTAACCAAAAACAAAAAATTAAGGAAAAAAAATATCCTCAAGGCTGAAAAAAACTGCCTTGAGGGAATTCCCTGGGGAGAATCTCTGCCCTTTGTCCCAGGGACACACCCCCAGGGACAAAGAGGCAGGAGCTGTAGCTCACCTCCACTGTCAGTGTAAAGGCAGGAAAGAAAAGTGAGGCCAGACTGGTTTTCTGGGCTCCAAAATCACTGCAGATGGTGACTACAGCCACGAAATTAAAAGACGCTTGCCCCTTGGAAGAAAAGTTATGACCAACCTAGACAGAATATCAAAGAGCAGAGACATTGCTTTGCCAACAAAGGTCTGTCTAGTCAAAGCTATGGTTTTTCCAGTAGTCATGTATGGATTGAGAGTTGGACTATAAAGAAAGCTGAGTGCCAAAGAACTGATGCTTTTGAATTGTGGTGTTGGAGAAGATTCTTGAAAGTTCCTTGGACTGCAAGGAGATCCAATCAGTCCATATAAGTCCTGAGTATTCATTGGAAGGACTGATGCTGAAGCTGAAGCTCCAGTACTTTGGCCACCTGATAACGAAGAGCTGACTCATTTGAAAAGACCCTGATGCTGGGAAAGATTGAAGGCGGGAAGAAAATGGGATGACAGAGGATGAGATGGTTGGATGGCATCCCTGACTCAAAGGACATGAGTTTGGCAAGCTCTGTGAGTTGGTGACGGACAGGGAAGCCTGGTGTGCTGCAGTTCATGGGGTCACAAAGAGTTGGATACAACTGAGCGACTGAACCAAACTGAATTGATTGGGTTTCTGATAAATGGTAATTATGTGCATTCTCCAAGGTGGCAAATTACCTGGGCTGAATGCCATCTCTGGAAGCTTCACTTCGAAGACGATGCTGTGGGTGACGTCTCTCAGCCCCTGCAGGGTGCGGTCCCGGAAGCAGACCACTTCCACGGACTGGAAACTGGCACTCCTGGTGTCAGCCCCGCGTGTTTATGTTTCAGTTTTTTCAAGGAAGGAAAAGAGAGAGCTCACATAAGAGCTTCGCCAAACCCAGCTGGAGAGGATTCAAGTCACTGTAAGGACACCCCCCTGACACCCTTGGTGGACACAGCTTTCACCTCTGAGATTCTGAGCACATCCACATAGGCTTCCTTTGTCCAAGCATCTAAAGGCTGGGTGTGGAACGGGCTCGGATTTCTTTTTAGGTGAGTTTTATATAACAATTTCATATTGCACAGAAATAATTCTGACAAATGAATCTTGAATGCAGGGGGAAAGATGTTCATAATACATTAAAAAGAAGCTCCAAGACCAAGCATGAGTTCCTCCGGTCCCTCTTCTCCCACAGGAGTTTACAGAGCAGGCCGTGGTGAGGAAGCCCATGGCTACACAGACTCACCACCAGGATAAGCACATGTAACCCTCTCCTTCTGGGGAAGGTCTATGATCTAGCAATCTCCCAGTGGACATCGTTACCTAAGTAAAGCATACACAACTGTAAACACCCAAATCCTAAATACACAGCAGCGTGACTCATGCTTCCTCCCAGTCCTTAAAACAGCCCCTTCAACAGCAACTCCTACTCTAACTTCTAACTCCTACTCTAACTTCTAAGTAGGGACTTAAGTTTTAACTTAAAAGGTCCAGCCTCTTTCATTCAACACTATGCTTTTTAAACTCATCGTGCTGATAAGAGTACCAGTACTTCACTCAGGCTGACTACAACACTGCATTCCATGGCAGTGAATACACCCCACTGTATTATCCATTTCATTGTTCAAGGAGATCTGGGTTATTCCCAGTGTTTGGTTATAAAGAACAATGCTGCTGTCGGCATTCCCATATAGGTGTCTTGCTTGCATCTGAGGGTGCATTTCTGTGTTTTATGTACCTGAGAGGGAAACTGCTGAGCTATAGATATTTCTAACTTTGGGAGATACTTCCAAACAGGTACCCAGCGATGTCTGAGGGTTCTGATTCATCCACATCATCGACAGCACTTGGTATTGTCATCTATTTAAAATCAGTCTGGTAGGTATCTCATTATCTGGTGAGTGTGTGGTAGTATCTTTCATAACAGCATCTTATTATCTTTATTAACGAGTACTGTCTTGTTATATTTTATTTCCTGGATGACTGATGATGTTCGGCATCTTTTCAAATGTGCACTGCCCTCTGTTTTATTCAGTTTAGGGTCGGGAAAAAGGGAGGACGACAGCAATAAGAAAATCCTTCCTGAACACAACTCAGCTGAAGTGGGGGCTAGAGAAGTTTGGGATGGGGATCTCCGAGCTGTGGGTCCTGCTCTCCTCTACGCTGTCCTCAGTGCAATACGGTTGGAATCTGAAGCTCCGTAACAGACCTGCTTAGAGGCTCACCACCAATGGAAACTGGATCATGACAATTTACTGATTTGTTATCTGGTTTCTACACCGGCAATGACAAAAAAATCCATTTGAGAAAACAGAAATATAGACAGAGTCAGATACAACGTCAAAAACATACAGTCAAAGACTGACAAACAGGCAGACGGACTCACACACACACACACACGCGTGCACACACACACACACACACACACACACGTAAATACCATCTGTGGGCTGCTAGGACCAAAAGGTTCCTCAAAGGCCATCCGGGGTACTGTGCTAAGTTACAGGGATCGTACACGCCAATCGTTATCTGTGAACAGAAAAGACTTCGTGTGAGGCAGGGACTGTGTCAGATTCACAGCACAAACACTGCTAATCCCTCCTCTCTCCTATGTATCTGGTTGTGCCAAAGCATCAACTATTAGACACTTGGTGAAGGGCTGGAGGAAAGAGAAGAAAGCAAAAGGACCTCACACCTGATGACAGAATGTCCTGATGGCCCGGGCTGTCAAATTCTTCCCTTCACCCTCTGTGAGGAATTAGATACATTTAGAAGGAAGACTGAAAGCAAGACAGGGAGGCAGGGAGGGCAGCCAATTGTCAGGGCTCACAAAGAGAAGATCCCGTCTCAAAGAGATATGGCCTGTGAAAATTGCTAATTTTCATGTAATGAGAAAAGTGAAAGATGGGTCACTACCGCTGTACGTAAGCGCACAGTCAGACCAAACTAAAAAGCCAGATGCCTTCGATGCTGCTCACCTGCGTCTCCTCCCGCTCCTCCCGCATGCAGCTCCCCCAGCCCTGATCTCCATCTAGAAAGCTCTTCTTTTTGATGAAGACGGTCCCCAGAGGAGGTCGTCACCCTGTCTTCTCTGTTTCCTGATCCCTCTGTACATCATACAGCACACCTTTCACATTTTCTGTCTCTTTCCTCCAGAAGACACTGAGGTCTTAATCTCTAAATACTGTTCTCCAGTAAAAGGAATAGGGGCTCTCTGGACACATGGGTAATCCTAGGGCTGGAGGAGGGAAAAAAAGGGCTTCCCTGATAGCTCAGTGGTACAGAAGCCGCCTGCAATGCAGGGGACAAAGGAGAAGCAAGTTCAATCCCTGCGTGAAGAAGGGATGGAGGAGGAAACGGCAACCCCCTCCACTGTTATTGCCTGGGAAATCCCATGGACAGAGGAGCCTGGTGGGCCACAGTCCATGGGGTTACAAACAGTCAGACACGACTGAGTGGCTGAGCACGCACAGCAGGGAAAACAGAAGATGAGCCTGGAGCACACTGTACACCAGAAAGCTAGCGAGTGCTGAGTGAGCAGAAGGCCAGGGGCATGGCAAGGGGCGCCAGACACACCTGAAAGGAGCGCTCAGTGGCCAAGGCCAGCACAAGGTGAGCAGGGAAACAAAGAACGCAGTACTGGACTGTAACCCAGCCCCAAATGAGTACCCATGAGTCCATAAGGACATAAACGATGAGATGGATATTTGAAGGTGAAGGGACAAGTCTTCCTTACAGAAGATTTCCAAGCAATATATGTAGATACAGACCCTCCAGGGACAGAGCTTAATCCCTCTCTACCTTGAGTGCGGGCTCAACTTAGTGACTCGTTCCCGAAGAAAAAATAGTAGGGATAATTTTGAATATTAGGAAAACAAGGGAATTCCAGAAAAACATCTATTTCTTCTTCTTTGACTATGCCAAAGCCTTTGACTTTGTGGATCACAACAAACTGGAAAATTCTTAAAGAGCTAGTAATACCAGACCACCTTACTTGTCTCCTGAGAAATCTGTATGCAGGTCAAAAGGCAACAGTTAGAACTGGACATGGAACAACAGACTGGTTCCAAATTGGGAAAAGAGCAAGTCAATGCTGTACACTGTCACCCTGCTTATTTAATTTATAACCAGAGTACATCACATGAAGCAACCGGCTGAACAAATCACAAGCTAGAATCAAGATTGCCAGGAGAAATATCAACAACCTCAGATATGCAGATGATACCACTCTAATGGCAGAAAGTGAAGAGGAACTAAAAAGGGCCTTTTGATGAACATGAAAGAGGAGAGTGACAAAGCTGGGTTAAAACTCAACATTCAAAAAACAAGATCATGGCATCTGATCCCATCACTTCATGGCAAAGAGATGGGGAAACAGTGGAAACAGTGGCAGATTTCATCTTCTTGAGCTCCAAAACCACTGCACATGGTGACTGCAGCCATGAAATTAAAAGATGCTTGCTCCTTGGAAGAAAAGCTATGACAAACCTAGACAGTATATTAAAAAGCTGAGACATCACTTTGCCAACAAAGATCCGTATAGCCAAAGGTATGGTTTTTCCATATATGGCTGTGAGAGTTGGACCATAAAGAAGGCTGAGCACTGAAGAATTGATGCTTTCGAACTGTGGCGCTACAGAAGATTCTTAACAGTCCCTTGGACAACAAGGAGATCAAACGAGTCAAGCCTAAAGAAAATCAACCCTGAATATTCATTGGAAGGACTGATGCTGAAGCTCCAATACTTTGGCCACCTGATGCGAAGAGCCAACTCACTGGAAAAGACCCTGATCCTGGGAAAGACTGAGGGCAGGAGGAGAAGGGGCAACAGAGGATGAGACGGTTGGATGGCATCACAGACTCAATGGACATGAGTTTGAGCAAACTCCAGGAGATAGTGAAGGACAGGGGAGCCTGGCGTGCTACAGTCCATGGGGTCACAAAGAGTCATGCCTTAGTGACTGAACAATTTTGCAGCAGAGAAACTTGGCCAATTCTACCTTAAACAAGTGATCAAGTTTAATACCACCAGGAATGTCATGTGAGTTTCAGGTAGCTAATACATGATGTGATGACAAGGGTACTTCACCTTTGGGGCACTCTTTCCAAAAATAACCCCAACAGATATAACCCCATTTAATCATAAGTAGTTTCGGTCTGTCTGCCTTCTGATTCCCTCTCTCAGTGCTGACCATCAATCTGATCACATGGACCACAGCCTTGTCTAACTCAATGAAACTAAGCCATGCCATGTGGGGCCACCCAAGACTGCCGGGTCATGGTGGAGAGGTCTGACAGAATGTGGTCCACTGAGAAGGGAATGGCAAACCACTTCAGTATTCTTGCCTTGAGAACCCCATGAACAGTATGAAAAGGCAAAAAGATAGGACACTGAAAGATGAACTCCCCAGGTTGGTAGGTGCCCAATATGCTACTGGAGATCAGTGGAGAAATAACTCCAGAAAGAATGAAGGGATGGAGACAAAGCAAAAACAACACCCAGTTGTGGATGGGACTGGTGATAGAATCAAGGTTCGATGCTGTAAAGAGCAATATTGCATAGGAACCTGGATTGTTAGGTCCATGAATCAAGGCAAATTGGAAGTGGTCAAACAGGAGATGGCAAGAGTGAACATCAACATTCTAGGAATCAGTGAACTAAGATGGACTAGAATGGGTGAATTTAACTCAGATGACCATTATATCTACTACTGTGGGAAGGAATCCCTTCGAAGAAATGGAGTAGCCATCATAGTCAACAAAAGAGTCTGAAATGCAGTACTTGGATGCACTCTCAAAATGCATCTCAAAATGATCTCTGTTCGTTTCCGACACAAACCATTCAATATCATGGTAATCCAAGTCTATGCTCCAACCAGTAACGCTGAAGAAGCTGAAGTTGAACGGTTCTATGAAGACCTACAAGACCTTCTAGAGCTAACACCCCAAAAAGATGTCCTTTTCATTATAGGGGACTGGAATGCAAAAGTAGGAAGTTAAGAAACACATGGAGTAACAGGCAAATTTGGCCTTGGAGTACAGAATGAAGCAGGGCAAAGGCTAATAGAGTTTTGCCAAGAGAACGCACTGGTCATAGCAAACACCCTCTTCCAACAACACAAGAGAAGACTCTACACATGGACATCACCAGATGGTTGATACTGAAATCAAATTGATTACATTCTCTGCAGCCAAAGATGGAGAAGCTCTATACAGTCAGCAAAAACAAGACTGGAAGCTGACTGTGGCTCAGATCATGAACTCCTTATAGTCAAATTCAGACTGAAATTGAAGAAAGTGGAGAAAACCACTAGACCATCCAGGTATGACCTAAATCAAATCCCTTATGACTATACAGTGAAGTAAGAAACAGATGTAAGGGCCTAGATCTGATAGATAGAGTGCCTGATGAACTATGGACGGAGGTTCGTGACACTGTATAGCGGACAGGGATCAAGATCATACCCAAGAAAAAGAAATGCAAAAAAGCAAAATGGCTGTCGGAGGAGGCCTTACAAGTAGCTGTGAAAAGAAGGGAAGCAAAAAGCAAAGGAGAAAAGGAAAGATATAAGCATCTGAATGCAGAGTTCCAAAGAATAGCAAGAAGAGATAAGAAAGCCTTCCTCAGCAATCAATGCAAAGAAATAGAGGAAAACAATAGAATGGGAAAGACTAGAGCTCTCTTCAAGAAAATTAGAGATACCAAGGGAGTATTTCATGCAAAGATGGGCACAATAAAGGACAGAGACGGTATGGACCTAAGAGAAGCAGAAGATATTAAAAGGTGGCAAGAATACATAGGAGAACTATTCAAAAAAGATCTTCATGACCCAGATAATCAAAATGGTGTTATCACTCAGCTAGAGAGAGACATCCTGGAATGTGAAGTCAAGTGGGCCTTAGGAAGCATCACTAAAAATAAAGCTAGTGGAGGTGATGGAATTCCAGTTGAGCAATTTCAAATCCTGAAAGATGATGCTGTGAAAGTGCTGCACTCAACATGCCAGCACATTTGGAAAACTCAGCAGTGGCCACAGGACTGGAAAAGGTTGGTTTTCATTCTAATCCCAAAGAAAGGCAATGCCAAAGAATGCTCAAACTACTGCACAATTACACTCATCTCACATGCTAGTAAAGTAATGCTTAAAATTCTCCAAGCCAGGCTTCAGCAATACGTGAACCGTGAACTTCCAGATGTTCAAGCTGGTTTTAGAAAAGGCAGAGGAACCAGAGATCAAATTGCCAACATCTGCTGGATCATCAAAAAAGCAAGAGAGCTGCAGAAAAACATCTATTTCTACTTTATTGACTATGCCAAAGCCTTTGACTGTGTGGATCACAATAAACTGTGGAAAATTCTGAAAGAGATGGGAATACCAGACAACCTGACCTGCCTCTTAAGAAACCTGTATGCAGGTCAGGAAGCAACAGTTAGAACTGGACATGGAACAACAGACTGGTTCTAAATAGGAAAAGGAGTACATCAAGGCTGTATATTGTCACCCTGCTTATTTAATTTATATGCAGAGTACATCATGAGAAACGCTGGGCTAGAGGAAGCACAGGCTGGAATCAAGATTGCTGGGAGAAATATCAATAACTTCAGATATGCAGATGACACCACCCTTATGGCAGAAAGTGAAGAGGAACTAAAGAGCCTCTTGATGAAAGTGAAAGTGGAGAGTGAAAAAGGTGGCTTAAAGCTCAACATTCAGAAAACTAAGATCATGGCATCTGGTCCCATCACTTCATGGCAAATAGATGGGGAAACAGTGGAAACAGTGTCAGACTTTATTTTCCTGGGCTCCAAAATCACTGCACATGGTGACTGCAGCCGTAAAATTAAAAGATGCTTACTTTTTGGAAGGAAAGTTATGACCAACCTATACAGCGTATTTAAAAGCAGAGACATTACTTTGCCAACAAAGGTCCGTCTAGTCAAGGCTATGGTTTTTCCAGTGGTCATGTATAGATGTGAGAGTTGGACTATAAAGAAAGCTGAGTGCTGAAGAATTGATGCTTTTGAACTGTGATGTTGAAGAAGACTCTTGCGAGTCCCTTGGACTTCAAGGGGATCCAACCAGTCCATCCTAAAGGAGATCAGTCCTGGTTGTTCATTGGA
This sequence comes from Oryx dammah, assembly GCF_014754425.2. Taxonomy (NCBI): domain Eukaryota; kingdom Metazoa; phylum Chordata; class Mammalia; order Artiodactyla; family Bovidae; genus Oryx; species Oryx dammah. The sequence goes on from NW_024070193.1 coordinate 5,240,739, forward strand.
AGGACTGATGAGGAAGCTGAAACTCCAATACTTTGGCCACCTGATGCGAAGACCTAACTCATTTGAAAAGACCCTGATGCACGGAGGGATTGGGGGCAGGAGGAGAAGGGGATCACAGAGGACGAGATCATTGGATGGCATCACTGACTCGATGGACATGGGTTTGGTTGGACTCCAAGAGTTGGTGATGGACAGGGATGCCTGGTGTGCTGAACTTCATGGGGTTGCAAAGAGTCGGACACGACTGAGCGACTGAACTGAACTGAATCAGTAAACAAGTGACAAACCCAAACTAAGAGGCATTTGACCAAAATAACTGAACTCTTCACAATTGTCAAGATCACTAAAAACAACAGAAGTCTGAGGAACTGTTAGAGACCAGAGGAGGAGACATGACAAGAGAATGCAGTCTCCTGGATGGGATCCTGGCGTGGAGGAGGGTGCTAATGGAAAAACTGGTGAAATCTGAACAAACTCCAGAGTGGAGTTACTGGTTATGCATTAATGGTGGTTCTCTCTTCTGACAAGTGTACTGCGATAATGTAAGGTGACAACACCAGAGAAAACTAAAACAGGTGAGGGGAGCCTCTGCACGATACTTCAGCTTTTCTGTAAATCTAAAATTATTCCAAGATAAAGGCCATTAGAGAAAAAGAAGACAGTGAGCATCTACAGAGCAGGGAGTAGCTTCCAGGTCTCCATGATGAGTTCACAGATACACAGCATACACCGAATGAAGGCAGGTGAGTGGTGAAGAGATGGAAAGAGAGGGAGCAGGAGCAGGCGGACGGGGTGGTGAAACAGGGGGTTAAAGGAGGGAGGAGAGGAAGGTGGCTGGCGGAAAACCATTAACTTATTAGCATCAGTTCAGTTCAGTTGCTCAGTCATGTTTGACTCTGCGACTCCATGCACGCCAGGCCTCCCTGTCCATCACCAACTCCCGGAGTTCACTCAAACTCACGTCCATTGAGTCGGTGATGCTATCCAACAATCTCATCCTCTGTTGTTCCCTTCTTCTCCTGCCCTCAATCCCTCCCAGCATCAGAGTCTTTTCCAATGAGTCAACTCTTCGCATGAGGTGGCCAAAGTATTGGAGTTTCAGCTTCAACATCAGTCCTTCCAATGAACAACCAGGACTGATCTCCTTTAGGATGGACTGGTTGGATCCCCTTGAAGTCCAAGGGACTCGCAAGAGTCTTCTCCAACAACACAGTTCAAAAGCATCAATTCTTCAGCCCTCAGCTTTCTTCACAGTCCAAATCTCACATTCATACATGACCACTGGAAAAATCATAGCCTTGACTAGACGGACCTTTGTTGGCAAAGTAATATCTCTGCTTTTGAATATGCTATCTAGGTTGGTCATAACTTTCCTTCTAAGGAGTAAGTGTCTTTTAATTTCATGGCTGCAGTCACCGTCTGCAGTGATTTTGGAGCCCCAAAAAATAAACTCTGACACTGTTTCCACTTTTCCCCATCTATTTGCCATGAAGTAATGGGACCAGATGCCATGATCTTAGTTTTCTGAATGTTGAGCTTTAAGCCACCTTTTTCACTCTCCTCTTTCACTTTCATCAAGAGGCTTTTTAGTTCTTCTTCACTTTCTGCCATAAGAGTGCTGTCATCTGCATATTGAGGTTATTGATATTTCTCCCAGCAATCTTGATTCCAGCGTGTGCTTCTTCCAGCCCAGCATTTCTCATGATGTACTCTGCATAGAAGTTAAATAAGCAGAGTGACAATATACAGCCTTGATGTACTCCTTTTCCTATTTGGAACCAGTCTGTTGTTCAATGTCCAGTTCTAACGTTGCTTCCTGACCTGCATATAGGTTTCTCAAGAGGCAACATCAACTGTATTCAATTTTCCACTCCTAGTACCAGGGTAGAGGATGTATGGAGGTGAGAAGTGGATCATAAAGAAGGCTGAACGCCAAAGAATTGATGCTTTTGAACTGTGGTGTTGGAGAAGTCTCTTGAAAGTCCCTTGGACTGCAAAGAGATCAAACCAGTCAATCCTAAATATTCATTACAAGGACTGATGCTGAAGCTCTAATACTTTGGCCACCTGATGTGAAGAACTGACTCATTGGAAAAGACCCTGATGCTGGGAAAGATTGAAGGCGGGAGGAGAAGGCGACAACAGAGGACGAGATGGTTGGATGGCATCACCGACTCGATGGACATGCCTTTGAGCAAGCTCCAAAAGATCATGATGCACCGGGCAGCCTGGGGTGCTGCAGTCCACGGGGGCAAAAGAGAGCTGGGCGTGACTCAGGAAAGGAACAAGTGCCTGGCTAGTTCCTCCCTGATGCCACCACTCTTTCTCAACATCACAGGCTCTCCACTTAGTGACGTTTTAACCCTGGGATTCTCCTGGGTGAGACAGTGAGGGCATGGTCTGAGAGACCATTTCCTATGAGAAGCATGAGCACCCTGAGGAGGCGGCCCCCACCATGCACGCTCTCTGAATGGAGATGCTACCTTCCTGGAGTTTTCCTTGTCCAGCTGGTCATCACCACCATGGGGGGGCAACTCTTCATTTTGTTCCCCCATATAGACTGTGATAGACGGCATCTGTCAGGCTGACTACATTTAATATGTCATCCTCGCTTCAACTTCACACTTTAAAAAATTTACCAAAGGCATTAATCACCCTTTTATCCAGCAAGAAAGTGAGGAGAAGGGAGAAGCTGGCATTCAAAGGCTATAACATTAGAAACAGCTTAGAGAAGAGAATGGCCTGATGGTGGGGGAAAAAAAAAGAACCAGCTACAGCCCAGTGGGTATGGTTCTAATCCTGCCATTAATTGATTATAAGACCTTGGGAAGGTCTTCCCTCGCCTGTAAAATGAAGTGGTAAAATTATTTCATCTCAAAGGAGTCCTTCTAGCTCCAGAAATATAGATTTTTATAGACCATTAAAGAGGGAAAAAAAAAAATTTAGATAGGTTACAAAAAAACATAGACTATATTAAGGTTCAATTTTACCTGGTGTCTAAAGGCTCCTCAATTTTTATTTGGGAAGAACCCAGACATATCAATCCAGAAAATGCCATTCATACAGAGATGTTGCATTTCAATTTTCAAATACAACTCCATAAGCCTGGGCTGTTATCAAAGGCTCTGAGTTACTCTCATCTAATCTTCAGCAATTTGACACCTCTGTGCCTGAATTTCTCATCTATAGGGTCACTCTCATCTGCACTTGGCTCAGAGACTGAGAACAAGAGAAGCACGCAACCAACGAGAACCATAACCACAAAAATCCCATTGTAGTAAATCCATCGACCTCTCCGTTCAGTTCAGTCTATCACCGTCAGTCATCTACCTTCAGCCTCAAAGTCATCATTTCTTAGCTGGCAGAGAAAAAGGGGGATAAGTTCTAGTTTATCAAATATTCTCTGAGTCTAGGTTTCATCACCTGAAACTGTAGAGCTGAGACTAAATGATACTTAAATTATATAAACTAGAATGTGACATCAGATAGTACAAATGGATGCTTAATTTCAAAAAATGAGCCTATTTCTGACACTAAATACAAAGACAACCAGGCAGGAAGGTAGTAAGAAAAAAAAAATCCTTTTAGATAAGACCATGAATAAGTTTCTTAGAGCAACCTGACCTAAAATTGAGCTATAGAGAAGGAATGAACCACTAAAGAGAAATTTACCACTTATTTATAAAGAGAGGTTAGCTCAAATCTGTTTTAAAGGAACTCTTCTACCCACAGGAGGCACGCATAAGTACGAAGAGCAAGCGTACAGAGAGGAAGATGACAGAATCCATTTGACGCCAGGCTGAACACAATGAAATAGTCCTCTGATGATTCAAAAGTGACCCCAAAATCTTTCATTGCTTTAGGAATCAAACCTGCAAGCTTAATCACTGTAGGATTCAGCCCAAATGAGGCTGAGCAAGCCAGTTTAACTATTTGGGTAAACAGACTTCGTAAATGGCAGTCAGAAATAACCATTGGCTAGGAGATCTGGATTCTAGAACTGGCTTTGCCACAGATTCATTGTGTGAACGTGGGCAAATCACTTCCTTTTATAAGAGAACTCAGCAGAAAGAAACAAAATGTAATTACAAAAAAAAATTCTATTTAGAAGGTTTATGAAATAAATGCTCCTTTCTCCTTGGCTGAGAGCATATAATTCATTGAAGTTGTTCAGTGATGAGCTGGCTACCATCCACCCAGCAATTTGCTGAAAAAGTACAACGTGAGAAGAGAAAGAGGGCAAAATTGCCAACTTGAGCGTCTGGAGAAATTTTCACACTGCCATAAAACATGCTTAACTGACAAATGACTATTACCCACACGCTCGATGTAACAGGAAATGCACAAAGGGGATTATGTGTTTTAAAAGTATAGGAAAAAAGTTCCGAGATCTCGTGTGGCGATGTCACCAATGGAGACCAAGATGTGGAATTACTGAATTACCACTGAATGAAGAAACAGCCTCTAACTAACAGCAGACTAATTACTGCTCCTTTGCTAGTGCTCTTGTCCTAAGATTTCACAACCCAAGAACTGAAGGCTGACGCTGTCAAAACGACAAAACGTTTCCCAAACATTCAATCTCGAACAGCTGTTCTGGAGAAAGAACGAAACTCAGTCAAGCAAGCTTTCCCTGGCCGTGGGCAGTGGAGCAGTGTCAGGGGCTGTACCAGCATGAAGCCCGGAAGAGCTGCGGAAGCACCACCACCGGGACCCACGCTGGAGGGCAGAAAGAGCTTAGACAAAGCCCATTTCCAGCCAGCCCAATGCATATAGTACTCAGGGCTGCTTAGGGAGCATTGCTAGCTTGAGGGAGATCGGCAGTGCAGGCAGGAGTCACCAGAAGCAGCGGTGCGGGAGCTGGCCCCACAGGTGGGGAAGCCACCGGGTACTGGCCCTTCCTGGCTCCGTAGCCCGTGACTTCCACACACTGGAAGCCCAAGAGTTGGGGGTGCTGCAGTGGGAGAGCTGAGGCCACGGAAATAAGCAGACACCACGAAAGCACAGCACCCGCCACTCCGAGAGCCTGCCGTCAGACATCGGCCAGCACACGACTGAGGATAAACCTTAACACACCCAGCCTCTTAACCTAGTAATTCCACATCTAGAAATCTTTCCTAAGAAAACAAATAATTCAAAGTACAAAGAGGAGGGCAGCGAGGGTGGGATTTCATGCATAAAGAAGCTCCTAACAGTGAAGAATTACGAGACCTAAATGTCCGAAACTTGAGAAATTCAGGATGATACATATTTATTAAAAAGGATGTTGATGCAGAGTTTAATATTATGCTAAAATAAAACAGAAGGTAGTATAATCTGAGTCATTAAAAACTACACAGGAGATTTAAAGATTTTCAGTAAATGGTGTGCTATGAGAACCCACTGTGGACAGAATAAACCATTTTACGGAAGTTGGGGGTGGGGGGAATTTTCTTCAAAGAATCATGAGTAAGTTTCACTCTGAAGAAACTGGGAAGAGAGGAGGTACAGGGGTGGGGAGAGGAGAGGCAGAAGAAGAGAAAGGAGACAGGAGTTCCAGGCGTGAGCCCTGCAGGGGGAGGGAAGTCAGCACCTCCGAGGGGAGCACCAAGGGAGCTGGGGCCAGATCCGCACAGGGCTTGGGCCACATGGGGTCCTCTGTACACCACACGGGGACTGGGGACAGATCCACACAGGCCCAGAGCGCGTGGGGTCCTCTGCATAC